>NC_083404.1:17587743-17900868 GCF_020745735.1 Hemiscyllium ocellatum
GGTGTTGGTTGTGACATTCCAAAAGTCAATGGAGTCAAAGAAAGTTCCAGATGACTGGAAAATCGCTGTTGTGGCCCCTTGTTCAAGAAAGGATCAAGACAAAGGTTGGAAAATTATAGGCCAATTAGCCTAACCTTGGTTGTTGGTAAAATTCTAGAATCCATTATTAAGGATCAGATTTCTAAATTCTTGGAAGTGCAGGGGGTCGGATTAGAACAAGTCAACATGGATTTAGTAAGGGAAGGTTGTGCCTGACAAACCTGTTAGAATTCTTTGAAGAGGTAACAAGTAGGTTAGAACAAGAAAACCCAGTGGATGTTAGCTATCTAGAATTCCAAAAGGCCTTTGATTAGGTTCCTCACGGGAGGCTGCTAAGTAAGATGAGGCCCCAAGGTGTTCGAAGTGAGCTGCCGGCATGGATTGAGGATTGGCTGCCTGACAGAAGGCAGAGAGTTGGGATAAAAGGTTTGTTTTTGGAATAGCAGCCGGTGACAAGTGGTATCCCGTGCGGTTCAGTGTTGGGTCTGCAGCTGTTCACTTTATAAATTAATGATTTGGATGAAGGGACTGGGGGCCTTCTGGCAAAGTTTGTCGATTATACAAAGTTAGGTGGACAGGCAGGTAGTACTGGGGAGGTGGGAAGGCTGCAGAAAGATTTAGACACATTAAGAGAGTGGTCCAGGAAATGATTGATGAAATTCAACATTCTCAAATGCAAGGTCTTGCACTTTCCAAAAAAGAATACAGGCATAAACTGTTTTCTAAATAGTGTGAAAATTCATAAAGCTAAAGTAAAAGGAGTGTTAGTCCAGGGCTCTCTAAAGTTTAACTTGCCGGTTGAGTCTGTGATTAAGAAAGCAAATGTAATGTTATCGTTTATCTCAAGAGGGTTGGAATATAAAAGCAGCAATGTGCTTCTGAGACTATATAAAGTTCTAGTTCGGCTCCATTTAGAATAGTGTGTCCAGTTTTGGGCTCCACACCTCAGGACAGACATACTGGCACTGGAGCGTGTCTAGGGGAGATTCACACGGATGATCCCTGGAATGGTAGGCCTAACATGCAATGAACGGCTGAGGATCCTGGGATTGTATTTGTTAGTATTTATAAGGTTGAGGAGAGATTTAATGGAAACTCACAAGATAATGCATGGCTTAAAAAGGATGAACGCTGGGAAGTTGTTTCCATTAGGTGGGGAGACTAGGACCTGTGAGCACAGCCTTAGAATTAGACGGGGTCAATTTAGAACAGAAATGAGACATTTCTTCAGCCAGAGTGGTGGACCTGTGGAGCCAGAACGTTAAATGTCTTCAAGGCAGAGATTGATAAATTCTTGATCCCGCAAAGAATTAAGGGCTACGGGGAGAGTGCATGTTAGTGGAGTTGAAATGCCCATCAGCCATGATTAAATGGCAGAGTGGGGTTGATGGGCCAAATGGCCTTATTTCCACTCCTATGTCTTATGGTCTAATATTGTTAAATGGCTGCACATAATTAATGCTTTTCCATCTTGTTAACTCATTACCCTTGCCCCCAGCACCCCTTTGTTAATTGCATTCTTATCTGATCTGAGGCATGCTCAGTTGAACTTCTTGTTTTACAAAACTCAGAACTTAACTCTTTCCTTATCTTCTCATACTCTACATACATTCTCAGCAAGGAAAAAGCAGGGAACTATAGACCAGTGAGCCTAACATCAGTGGTGAACAAGTTATTGGAGGGAATCCTGAAGGATTTATGTATATTTGGAAAGACAAGGACTGATTAAGGATAGTCAGCATGGCTTTGTGCGTGGGAAATCATGTATCTTGAATTTGATTGAGTTGTTTGAACAAGTAACAAAGACGATTATTGAGAACAGAGGGGTAGGCGTGATTTAGAAGGACTTCAGTAAGGTTTTCAACAAGGTTCCTCATGGTAGACTGATTAGCAAG
This sequence comes from Hemiscyllium ocellatum, assembly GCF_020745735.1. Taxonomy (NCBI): domain Eukaryota; kingdom Metazoa; phylum Chordata; class Chondrichthyes; order Orectolobiformes; family Hemiscylliidae; genus Hemiscyllium; species Hemiscyllium ocellatum. Next base: position 17,589,678 of record NC_083404.1, read on the forward strand.
GTTAGATCTCATGGGATACAGGGGGAACTAGCCATTTGGATACAGAACTGGCTCAAAGGTAGAAGAGGGATTACCACAATGATCGGTGCTGGGTCCACTGCTTTTCATCATTTATATAAGTGATTTGGATGTGAATATAGAAGGTATAGTTAGTAAGTTCGCAGATGATACCAAACTTGGAGGTGTAGTGGACAGCTAAAAAGGTTATCTCAGAGTACAACAGGATCTTGATCAGATGGCCCGATGGGCTGAGGAGTGGCACATGGAGTTTAATTTAGATAAATGCAAGGTGCTGCGTTTTGGAAAGGCAACTCAGAGCAGGACTTGTACACTTAATGGAAAGGTCCTGGGGAGTGTTGCTGTGCAAACAGACTTTGGAGTGCAGGTTCATTGTTCGTTGAAAGTGGAGTCACGGATAGATAGGATCACGAAGAATGCATTTGGTGTGCTTTCCTTTATTGGTCACAGCATTGAGTGTAGGAGTTTGGAGGTCATGTTGCGGCTGTACAGCACATTCGTTAGGTCACTTTTGAAATATTGCATGCAATTCTGGTCTCCTTCCAACAGGAAGAATGTTGTGAAATCTGAAACTTCAGAAAAGATTGACAAGGATGTTGCCAGGGTTGGAGAATTTGTGCTAAAGAGACAGGCTGAAAAAGCTGCTGCTGTTTTCCCTGGAGCATTGGAAGCTGAGAGGTGATCTTGTAGAGGTTTATAAAATTGTGAGGGCATGGATAACATAAATAGACAAGATATTTTCCCTGAGTTGGGGAAGTCCAGAACCAGAGGGCATAAGTTTGAGGTGAGAGGGGAAAAATTTAAAAGGGACCTAAGGGGCAACTTCTTAACACATTGGGTGGTGCGTGTATGGAATGAGCTGCCAGAGAATGTGGTGGAGGCTGGTATAATTACAACATTTTAAAAGGCATCTGGATGGGTAAATGAATAGGAAGGGTTTAGAGGGACATGACCTAGGTGCAGGCAAATGGGACTAGATTAGATTAGGATATCTGGTTCGCATGGATGAGTTGGACCGAAGGGTCTGTTTCTATCCTGTACATCTCTATGACTCTTTGACTTATCTCGGGATGATTCTGAAACAGAAAGCAAATGTGATCCAGTGCTATGTTTGTAATGCCTGAGCTAAGTGACTCAGTGATTTCATTGTCTTTCACATCAGATGTAAAAAAAGTCAAATCAATTTGACAGTTTTTAAAATATTTTAATCATGATTAAAGTATGCTTATAGAATTAACTCATCCATTCAATCAAATGTGTCAGAACTATGTAACTTCAGTTACCTGTGTTCTGTTTCCTTGCATCATAAAATGCCAGTTTTTTGTTTTCTCATCAGTCCATTCTATAGCAAGAATGTTTTCATTACTTGTGAAGCCTACATTATATAAGAGAAATCGTGTGCATTCAACCTATTGAAAACAAGGCACACTACATTCAGTATATTCACAAAAAAAAATCTGCTGCAGTTAACTGAATTTTATATCTACGTACTTCTATGCTGTGAGTCAAGTTATGTTCAGAGCTATAAAGATGCCTGAATTTAAAGAAATGTATTTCTGTGAACACTTGATTAATTTTTCTGTCAATGGTCAGCACATCAGGGAAGAGTTTTCATCATTGACTATATTTTACAATATCAATAATTACAAATAGTATTCAAAGCTTTTAATGTAGACTGTATTTAAATTCTTTATGCTAGGTGATGCTTCAATTGGTAGTCAAAACAAATTCAAGTGCCCACATTGCAATTACATTGCCAAGTATCGACGCACGTTGAAGAGACATCAACTAATACATACTGGAGTACGGTCCTTTGCTTGTGACATTTGTGGAAAGTTGTTCACGCGAAGAGAACATGTAAAGCGGCATTCACTGGTAAGTATAATTGCAATATTTGGGAATTGTACTTCAATGGCTGAACATTTGTGCTTCTAATTTGTTAAAACTTTGGTCAGAATAAAAGTGGTTCTGCCTTAATAGAGGTTTTGTTTTTGCTTGTATAAATATGCATTACTTTCCTCAAAACAGAATCACAGTCAAATTGGCCCATTTATTTTGGAGCAATTTTAATTGCACTTTGCAATAACACACCATCTTTTTGCTACTGTTCTTATATGATGCCCCCAGCATTGGAAGCAATCCTCAGCCACACATCTGCACATTGCTTGCAAAAGGGCCTGTGATTGCAGAGTTTTCATTTCTCTTTTGTTATTTGTAATCGCTCCTCAATAGAGAAACATCCTGTCTTGCTCAGGTATGCTTTCCAATTGCTATATTACTACTGCTGGATGCACCTTTATTCTGGACTCAAGTTTGCCTTTCTTTAAAGTTGCCACAATACCAGCAGCTGGTAGTTTGTTCGAACATCCCTTAATGCCTTTGACAGACAGGATATAGAGGATCTTAGCCCCTGTTTTATCAGTGCAATTGATCACAATCCCCATGGGGACACCAAAGAAAATGCAAACTTTCGCTCCATTCGAATCGCCATGTTTCTCTTAGACGTCATACCCCCTAATGTGAAAACAAGACAATTCAGTTGTTTGTGTTAGTATATGAGCTTGTTGAATTAAGGATGGTGAGGAAGAGGGTTTGAAGGAGACTTGGTTGGAGTAAAGTAGTTGAGGGTTATCTTATTTCCAGGAAATGGGAGAAGAGGAAGATTTTTCAAGATCATTTTAGCATTTGTACGCCAGTTATTTCAAGTCTATACCACTAGGATTCCAGGAAAGGAAAATTGATACTTCGGTCGGGTAGAATATGAATGTTTTTGCTTGGGAAAGGGTTTGAAAGACAGAAATGAGGAATTGGTTGAGTAAATCATCCCTGTCAGTAACAGGAAGAGGATCATAGAAAAGCAGCCAGTGAGACTTGAACGTGTGTTTATAAGCTACTAAGGATCATGTAATTTCTAATATGGAGTGGTTGGAGAATGATCAGGAACATTTTTCTTCCTCAGCAAAGAAATATCAGTATAATTGTATTTCCACCATCTATTGAGATTTGCTAATTATTGCTAACATTTGACTTAGAACCGTCTTATTTTGTGATACTTAGCTACAGTAAGAATGTACATATGCAAAAACCCAGACAGTTATAATCGAGAAGGAGGCCTTTTAGTCTATCATGTCTGTACTGGTTTACAAAGAGCTCACTACCAACCTTTGGTCCATAGCACTGGAGACTATGACAACACATGAATATCTGAATAATGCTTAAATATTATGACAGTTCCAAACTCCTCCACCCTCTGAGTGAAAAGAAATTCCCCATAACTCTCCTCTTGGCCTCTTACCTATTAGTTAACATCTCTAACCTTAATTATTGACCACTCCAATAATGGTACAACTGCCTTCATAATCCACTCTATATATGTCACTTATTTACCTCAATCAGGTACCCTCTCATCCTTTGCTCCTCCAAGGAAAACAACCCCAGCCTATCCAGTCTTTCCTCGTACCCCTTGCCTCAGGTTAGGCAGCATCCTGGTAAATCTCTGTGCGCTCTCTGGTGCAATCACATCCTTTCTATAGTTATAGTGACCAGAACTGCACATAGTTCATATTGTGTAATTAGATGGTTAAAATAAGAAGCTTGTATTGATTTAGTGTTAAGCAATTTAAACACAGCATGTCCCACAGTCAACTATTAAAATATGTCGGCAAGGACACTTCAAGAACTCCCTTACTTTTCAATTAATAGTCCTTAACTAATGGTGGAAAATAGCTTTGACCTTGACCCTGTCAAAATCACTCATTCATCCTTTCTCAGAAAAACTACAACTACCCTTTCTATCCTTCAACTCTCTCTTCCTAACCCCATTTCATTGAAATCCTGCTTCCAAATTCTCGCTCCATTACCTCATTCAGTGATCTGGTTTCCTAAAACATAGAGTCATAGAGATGTACAGCATGGAAACAGACCCTTCAGTCCAATTCGTCCATGCCGACCAGATATCCCAACCTAATCTCGTCCCACTTGCCAGCACCCAGCTCATATCCTTCCAAACCCTTCCTATTCATATACCCATCCAGATGCCTTTTAAATGTCACAATCGTGCTAGCCTCCACCACTTCCTCTGGCTCATTCCATTAGCGTACCACCCTCTGCGTGAAAAGTTGTCCCTTAGGTCTCTTTCATATCTTTTCCCTCTCACCTAAACCTATGCCTCTAATTCTGGATTCCCCCACCCTAGGGAAAAGACTTAGTCTATTTATCCTATCCATGCCCCTCGTGATTTTATAAACCTCTATCATGTCACCCCTCAACCTCTGACGCTCCAGGTAAAACAGCCCCAGCCTATTCAGCCTCACCCTATAGCTCAAATCCTCCAATCCTGGCAACATCCTTGTAAATCTTTCCTGAACCCTTTCAAGTTTCACAACATCCTTCCAATTGGAAGCAGAAACAAGCCCAAATCTTTCAATTTAAAATGATATTCTCTGTGACTTTGTCCATGATAACTCCTCGTCTATGACTTTTAGCATAATTAACAATACCAATTTCCATCAACTTTGTTCTCTTGTTACTCTCTGTTGAACTGCTTTTGTTGTGCTACTCTTTAAATATTCAACCAGAATGAGAATGTCTCCAGGACTGACTTTTCTTCCTTATTGGGCTCTATTAGCTCCTTGATTCCTAAAGATTTGTTTTATCTGACTAATTTACATGCTACACTTCGGTGAATACTTCCAAGACATGGGATTAGCTTCCTTGAGTACAAAACCTCATTCTAGTTCACATCATTTCCACCAATTCCTCCTCTGCTTCTGTATCACCAACTGCTTGTCAGCCATTCAATTTTAGAATATAATTACAATTTTTGGAAAAGCTATGCTTTCACAATTCCCAGCACAGAACATAAGCTACCTTGTCTGAAGCTGACTCACTCTCCTACTTCAGCATCCTAGTCAGCAGCTGAGTGCACTTTGTTTCCATCACAAATTAGGGTGTTTTAAAATCTTCAGCTTGTCTTCTCTGCAGCCCTCATCGATGTCTTCCTCATCTCCAAACTGTCTATTCCAATATGGTCTTCACATAGGCATCCCATCCTCCACATTCCATAAATGTACATTTCTGTAAAACGTAGCTACATCTATCTTAACTTATACCATACCCTCCTCATCAGTTAATCCTGGTTTTGTTGACCTATATTGGCTACCCATTTTCCTAGTACCTCCAATTTACATTTCTTATTCTCATGTTTAAATCCCTTTCAAGGCCATAACTCTTTCTAACCTATAACCTCTAACCCTAGAAAACAAAAACCTGAACTGCCCATATTCTATGTTCTGCACTACAGATTTTGCCAAAATCTCTCCCCCCTGCTACTGCACCCCCCCCAAAAAAAAAGCATTCTATCCCATTTGTTACCAATGTCTTCAGTCACTTCGAATTGCTTTCCTGAAGTTCCTGCTGCCTCTTCTTTCTGTCCTCATTTAGGCAATTCCTAAAACATACCTCTTGGACCAATCTTTTGGCCTATTTATTTTAATTGTATGACTGAAGCACTTTATCATATTTTTCTGGGTTTAAAGGCTTCATAAATGTTAGTTTTTGTGTTTTGTTTGTTCTTGCATTTTATGATGACTTTAATGTGGCAAACTTTCCATTTGTGATAACACCTCAGTACACAGGGACCCTGATTTATGAACATGCAGTTTACAAATATAATCCCATAACTGGTTTTAAATACCCAACATATGAATGTTTCCTGTACTTATGAATGGAAGCCTTCCATTATCATATATTGTGTTCCAACTTGCAAAAGGACTACAGAACCCCCTTGCAACCTAAGAACTGCCTGTGACATTGAATGTTCCAGTGTCTTTAACTGGCGTTGCTTCTGGAAAGTCACCATTCATCTTTGAGTTGCCTACTACTTTTCAAGTTAGTGAGGTAAACTAAGTCATCTTTAAGTTTGGATAAGCAGTAACTATGAGCACCAACAGGAGAGAGCAGTCTATCCTATATCATTCATTACTGAGCACTTGTGTTATCTTTATAGATGAAGTGTACAATTTTACAGTCTCAGCTGAAATTTCTTGAATTGAAAAATAAGGACTTGATTCAGGACATACTGTAATCAGGATTCCAACTTCCTCTTGCCAGACTGTCCAGCAAATTCATCAGTTTTCTCTTTGTAAGAACAGACTGTCTTAAAATAGCTGAATGATATTCTAGTGTACTGGCAGTCATTATTTCAATCCCTTACTTCATAAGAAAATCAATGCCAGTAATAGAATTTACAAGCTTATTTTCTTTTTCTTTGTGGAAATGTATTCCATTTGTTAATTGTCTTATTTTTTATTCTTCAGGTACACAAGAAAGATAAAAAGTACAAATGTATGGTTTGTAAAAAATTCTTCACTCTAGCAGCCAGCGTTGGAATTAGGCATGGATCTCGACGTTATGGCGTATGTTTGGACTGTTCCGGGGGTGATAGACAGCCAAAAGGTGACCATGATGGTATGGACCTGATGGTTGATCCAGAATTTTTTAAGGAACAGCAAGAAGAACGAGAACAACCAGGTGAACTGGAGCAGGAAGAAAATGAGAGAATGGTTGATGAAGATATGGCAGATGAAGATGGAGGAGGGGAAATGGATAGAGAGCAGTGGGAAGATGTTGAGGCTAGTGAGACATATGTCATTTTAGACAATGATTAACTGGCGATTAAGCTGTTATGTTAAACTGAGAAGTGTAACTATGGTTGTTCACTGTATAAACAAACCCTATGAATTTTATTTGAATTGCAAAGATTATGGATTGGCAACAAAACACTAAATTTTCCATATTTTGCTGATAACTATGAATATTGGATGATTATTGATATTTTAATTGTAGTAAGAGCGGTTTCACAGCAGTAATGATAAAAGTATATTGGTGTCAGTGATGGGCAATTCCTTATAATAATTGGGATTGAAACTGCAATTTCTTCTCAAGAATCTATGTGAACAAGTATGGTGTGGAAATGCAGGAGTGTATGACTTCAAGTACATATGTGCAGGAGACTGTCTTACTAATTGGGATACAAATCAAAATTGAATTTGAGAGCACAGGGTTTCTAGTAGTAAGAGAGGGCCATTATTTATTGAATCTCTTTATACTGCCTACTTCAGTTAGCCTTTCCTGATTATTGCTCCACGAGTAATGTAGCCCTTTGGATGAATCAGGTCTGCATGTTGTTTCTTCTAATTTCTCATTTTTTTATATTTGTCTTTCATATTCTTTCTCATAATGCAGCTGAAACGATTCAGTTTGTAATCTTGAAAAGTCAGCTTGGATCACTTAAACTCTCCTTTTAGCCAAAGAAAATTATATTGGCTTCCTTAGCTTTTTTCCTGTAGCCTAATTTCCTTCACTCAGGATATTTGCTTACGTGTCTACTTTCTTGGCAATAAAATTCTTCCTATGATAGCTCAGCTAAACTGCATGCACAATTGCAGTTGGGCTCTGATCATCACCTTGTGATGAAAAAATATGGTTGAAACCTCTGAAAGGATTGGGTCTGAAATTCAACCTGAGGTTTTTGTGTTTCTATGCATTTTCAAGTTTCAGCCTTTTCAAATGAAAACACACATATAATGAATATATTATGTAGGTGCTAATGACATGCAAGTTTTAAAGCTGTGCTCTTTAAATTCAGTAATGCCAATATAAAATCTTATTGTGGGTCAAGGAGAGAGAACTGCAAAATTAAAAGAAACTTAAATAACTGCTGGGTTTAGAGTTTAAACAAGTCACTGTGGCACAATTAATAAAGACCAGGCGATAAATAATATTTCTCTCTGATAACTGAATGATGTAGGATGTGTACATTTTTAAATCGTCATTTACTTGTTATGGAATACATTAAGTTGAGTTCTTACTGATAACTAGGAATCAATGTAACTGAATTCTGATTCACCAGAAAGTAATGAATACTACTATCTCCCTTTTGAAAGGAGAGGAAAAGCAATGCTTTAGTTAACTGGGTGTGAAATATGAAAACCGCTTTTCACCCTCCTTAATCTCTTTAACGTAGTTGCATTCCCTCTTCTGTCATTCTTGATTCTGACTCGGTTCATACACTACATCATCAAAATATCATTGCATAATAATTGTTTCAGTATAAAAAAATTAACTTTACAACTTCAGACCTTTAGTATACCTGAATGGTTGAGTCTATCATCTTAACTCTGACAAATAATAGGCTGCTAATGTTTTGTAATGTTTGCCTGCCTTTAATTTGGAATTATGTTTAAAAACAAGACATTTTAATGTTTTCTTTCCTTCTCCATTCTTAGTTTTATGAACAAGGTCAGTAATGCTGCAGATTCAGATGTGAAAAATGAAATTTCGGGGGATGGAAAATAAAATTATTTGAATCTAAATAGAGCAGATTTTGTTTGTGACCCACTTCAAATTAAATAAGTTTAATATTGCATGGAGATAGATCAGTATCAGATAACTTGACAACTTCTTGAATTACACCTAAATGATTTGTTACAATTTTACTGTTTCAGCAATCATGATCCAGTTAACTCGCCCACAAGAACAGAAGTTGCTGGAAATGCTCAACAAGTTTGGCAGACGTTGAGGGAGGGTCACCAGACCTGAAAATTAATTTTGATTTCTCTGCATAGCTGCTGCTAGACTTGCTGAGCTTTTCCAGCAACTTCTGTTTTTGTTTCTGATTAACAGCATCCACAGTTCTTTCAGTTTTTATCTAGTTAACTAGTGTTCATCTGTCAAAATTATGGAATGTTACATCAGTATAAGCATTTTGAAGGATGGACATAGTTAAAGTTTTTTTTAAAAGAAGCCACCTTAAAAACTAGAAATTTTCCTGATTTGTATTTCTTCCTGTGAACAAACACAGCATAGCTAAAATAACCACCCATGATTTTCAGTCCTCCATAGCAAATGGTAATGTTGTGGTGCAAGTGGTCAGCATAATAAAGAAAAACATATTTGCTTTTATTAGTTTTTGAAACTGTTGAGCCACAGTTGTATTAGTAATTTGTTTCCTGATTTTGACAGTGATGCCTATGGTATCATATTTTCAAAATTTGGTATTACGTTTGGATTTGAGATTGATTTTGGAGAGCTGGGCTTCCTAAATAGAAAAGTGAAAACTGTATTATAATGATTATCTAAGACACCCTGAAACTGAAACCATGAGTCCCATATCAACAAACTGTTATGGGAAAACAGAGCACTGGTCGAAATGGAAACAATGACAGACATCTAATGAGAATAATATCTTCGGTAAAGTGGATTTTTTTCAATCTATTCCTCCAGCCAGCTTTTGAAGACCACCCACTTGACTGAATAAAGCAATTGTTGTTAACTTTTTCATATTTTGCAACTTGAATATAGGAATGAAATCAGTAATGTAAAGAGAAGTAGTTCCCTTTACGCTTGAACATGTGTTTTGTCAGTGTTTCCTCTTCACCTTTTTCCATGTAAGTTATTTTCTGTCCTAATCTGCAGATATTGGTGTATTGTTCCACAGGCTCCAGTTTCATCTAGAGATTTTTGAAGGGCCGTCAAGCTGAGCCTGATTTTGCTCTCATCAGACATCCACATATGTACTTTTGGTGTTGCTGGAAGTGATCAGAAATGGGAATGCTGGCCAATTTCATCTTCCATGGTTATCCTAGCTGAGATGAAGTAATTCAGCATAAATCAAGCTTGAGAATCCCCTGTTTAATACAACAAAACTCAGGGCCATATCAGATGCAATAATTCCTCATTAGGCTATGAATGGTGCTAGTTGCTCTGTTCTATGCTTTTGAATTGATTAGAGACACTTGGGAGCAATGGTGTGAATGAGATCTTAACATTAAATTCTGCCTACAGATAGGAGGGCTGGTGCAATGTATTTGGTGTAATGGGAACTCTGTGTGGACTTCAACATACAGATGAAGGTCCCATTTACGATGTGGACTTGTTGAACTCCTTGGTTGAAATAACTATATTCATAGTCCCATTCCCTTGATTTTTCTTTATACCCCTTCAACTATTCTGTTTCCATATTTGTGTTAGCTCTTTCACCAATACCATCATATTTTAGGAAAAGTTTAACATACTTTTAGCTGCTTCCTGTCAATCTGTCTAACAACTTTAATACTAAATAATGGTTAACAGACTTAAGTGTATTCATGTATCACCTTCTTTCTTTTGGAATTCTTCAGAGTATATTTATCTTTTAATACTGGAAGCAATCTTATGAAAAATTGCCATAGTTTAAGATAATTTTGGAACTGAATTCAATAAGTCTTTATGCAGTCTACTATTTATACTATTACAGAGTGGTATTGATGCACTTTTCCATGTTTGTAAACAGAGTACATTGAGAATTGTGGATTTGCAGTGAACTTTAGTGCAAAAAAACTGCAAAGTAAATCTGAGACCCCTTTGTGGTTGGGTCTTTGTAAAATACTATTTTTAACAATTCCTTTTACAGCATAACATTTTTTTCAGTAAGTAGCGCTGTCTCCAATCATCCCCGACAGTTTATTTCCCTTGCAATGTAACCATGATGGTTTTACTTGGTTCCAAGGACTTCCTATTCTTCCCACTACTAGGTTTTGACCCAATAGCTTCCTTTTTTTTTGATTTCTTCTTTTGCAATATATTAGGTCCATTACGAGAATATTATTGTGACCTTATTAATAAGCACCTTTTAATAATCGCACCATTCAGTAAATGTAAAGTTGCAGACATCACTTTTTGAGCTCAATAGTGCACTAGTTTGGGTACAGAAGTGAATTGCCAGTCTTTGATCTACTTTTCTTTTATTAAAAAAGCTTAATTACTTAATGAGTTAGCATTGTATTAGCACAGTAGAGTTTCTTATTTTTCAAATTTTGGTGCATTTTTGTATGGGCTAAGTTTAAAACAGATCATTTTGAGAAGCAAATTTCTAGTAACTATCAAAGCTAATGTCAAATAATTCAGGCCAGAGATGGTAAGCTAGGATATTCTATTCCAAAGGTGGGCTTCAATCCATCATCCTCAACGGTAGTTTTCACTAATCACTACTACCAAAGATATGTATTGACAAAATGCATTTAAAATATTATGGTTACTCTAGTATGTACAGGACAATTACTCTGAAATTCAAATTGAGTAATACTGGATTATCATTTAGAAAAATCTTCCAGTTCCTTCAGTCATTTGAGTTTATTAAAGCAGTTTTATTCTTTGAAGAACAATGACAGGACATATTTAAAATGTTTGTGGATTAAATATTTAATTGTATGAATTAAATCAAACAAATTAGTGCATTGTAATTTTGTTCTCTGATGAAAACTTGTTTATTATACATTCAGATGCTGTCTTCACCTGTAATTTTACATTTGATGTTGACACATTTATTTTAGTTTAAATTGGCGTGCACCAAAATAACTGACTGAATTGAATCTCTTCTGCGTGGAATGTGACCATTGTGAAATATTTTAGACTAAGCAAGATTTTGGAGCATCATAATGCTAAGAATTGGGACCTGTGAGGATTTGCCCACCACTGATTTCAGTGGAAAATAGCATTCTATTGTTTTAAGGCAGTTGTGTCTAATCCATAGACAAAGTTTATATTGTATATTGTGATCAGCAAGTCTGACAGTTTGTAACACTGCAGTTATGTTAATTATCCATGAGACAAAATTAATTGCAAGCTGTGCTTTGGAAAAGTAATTTTTGCAAACCTTTAAACATAGTAAATTTTAGTTCCACACTTGTTTCCTATCAATTATTTATTTAGCATAATGGATTTATTTCCAGTGTATAGACTGCTGTGTGTAATAAATATCTGTAGTTTGTAGCGGCAGCATAAAGTAGCTGATTTATTTATATTGTGGAGGGAGAATTTATGACGAGGAGAATGAGCTGATTGAATCATCACATTTGTAGACTTGACCGTAAGTCTAAAATGTAGAAAGGAAATGAAGATTTCCCCACAAAATGATTCTAAATCAATTGACTTGTGCTAATCCTAATTAGCCCCTGGAATTTACCTCAGATTTAGAAATTGTGGTTTTTGAATGGCAGATTGCTTGATCTGTTCGGTATTGATGTCAGGACTACTTGTGACTCAGTGTACAGAGTGAGCATCTCCAGTTCTGCAACACTGAATTTCTTTTTGTACCAAATGAGGAGAAAAGAATTAACAAGAACACAATCTAATGTAAATGATAGTCATTTCCAAAAGGACAAATTGGAACAGACTTCTATATGGTGCATTGCATTCAGCTGATGCAGCTTAATGCAAGGTGAAAATTAAGCTTTTTTTAAAAACACTTTATACAAATAATATATACACTGCAACAACTATCTATTTTCCTATGTGTATAATTGCAGTTCATTCAAACCATTTTTAGTTGTAATAAATGCATTCATTCTGAAAAGGATTAATGATCTGCTTCTGCATCAGTTTGACAAGAGTTGAGGACAGAGGATTTTTTTTTATTTGTGAAAATGATTTGCATATATATTTGGGATCAAAGGGGCCAACTGGTCTGTTTAAATTTTGTTGAGTCAAAATGAAAAATCTGTTCTTAAATTATGATCTGAATTCATTATGTTCCCAGTAACTGTCAAGAGTAGATGATAATTATGAAAAATCAAGTCTAAAAGTAAAAAGGAAAGTGATTTGGGAGAGAAGAATAACACTGGGAAGAGAAAAGTGGACTATAAAGGGGTTATTGTGTGTATTGGGAGAGAATTGAAGAATTGTAATCTTAAATGAATGGGTGAACCAATCATGGTTCAAATTGTCACAGAAAAGTTAACACAATGCCACAATCTTTGTAATGAATGCTATTGAATTTGAGTGGATATTAGTCAAAAACAGTAAATAGAAAGTAACATTTTCAACTTGATATGGAAATTAAAGAAAATAAAAATGATATAGCCTGAATCCAAAAGGATTGTGTGCACTAACATCTACGCAATTGCTGACTGGAACATATAATCTCACTGTGTTGCTTCAGTTCCTGAAGATTATTGTTTGTAAATGTTGACTGAGAAACTATGCATTCTAATTTTAAAAACCCAAATCAATTGTGTACCATTACTGTTAGTGTCAAAAAATAATATACTTGGCACCATGTACACATTTTCTGTACTTAGTTTTTGTACATAAAATTGTACATTTTTTGAGCACAGAACAGAAAACAAATATTTGCTAACATGAATGTGACACAAGTTCACCAAGGCAAATTCTTTATACTACAGGATGACAGCCTCTATGTAAAATGATTTAAAAAAAACTTTTTTTCTTTGGAAAATATTGATTAACGACTTATTTTTAATTTTGGAACTTGTTAAAGAAACTCCAAGCTCTTGAACCACTTGTATTTAATACACTGAAGTCTGCTGTATATTGGTATTCCATAGTTCTGCTTTCACGTCAGTTTGTGAAGTTTGCTTCTCCCCTCGATTAAGACCCTTGAGTTAAAATTCAACATTTTAGTTTTTGCATTTGCCAGTGATAATGCAGCATTTTGAGAAAAAGGAGAAATATGTTCCTGAGAACCCATCTTTTGAATCAGCTAGGAATTGGACAAACTGCCCTTCAAAAAGATGTTATAGATCCCATGACACTTCCCAGATAAGAGAAGAGAGCTCTTTAAGCATGTACAGTCATTCCTTCCTCAATCAACAGTGCCATGAAAGGTTTGACATCTCATGGCCGTTCATGGAATCCTGTTGTTTACAACATTTATGTTCATAACACATGGCTGTATTATTCAAAGTAATTAATTTTATTCAAGATGTTTTGAGACATTTGTAACAAAATGTGACTGTATAAAAGCAAGTCTTTTAACACAAAGATGTGTACTTAATATGCAAAATATACAAAAGCACACAGCAGACCAAATCTCCAGCTGCTTATTTCATAGCCAGGAACAAGTCACCTGGCTTCATCCAGTGACATCAGTTGTTCTGATGAAATTAATGGCTTTACTCAGGTAAGATAAAACATCCAGCTGGAAATTTTTATTTCTCCTTTTGAGATAGAATAATCAAATTGAAGTATACAGCCAGATATGTTCTGTGTATTAAATAGGTTGTATTAAAGGCTGGAGCTTTCTTTAAAAAGATGGAAATATCTTTTAGTTTGAGAAAATAAATTATTTCCTTCTCTCTTAATCTTCTAATAATTATCTCAATCTTTTTCCAAAGGCCTCAGGGTAAACATAACATAAATATTGGGGTATGTAAGATAAACAGCTCACTTTAAATAATTGAGATGGTTGTGTTGCACATTCACCTTTTCCTATCACTGATTTTCATTCAGATTTGATGTGATTTAATATTAATCATGTAAATTTCATAAATGATCAGTTTATAGATTGTATGTAGTAAACTGTAAATTCTTCTTGTACAGTCTTATTATTGGTGACTATTTCTGCTTGTCTAAGCTGGTGCTATACTTGTACTAAACTCAACACAAATGTTGAATGATTTGTTTTTGATATCTTGGATCTTTAATCCATTTTTTTTCACATGTTTCACCATTGAATAAGAACCTGCGATTTTAATCTGCCAGCTGTGTTGAATTTGTGATTTCCCATTTCAATACACAGTTGGTATATCACATGTTAAAATGATCTGATTCTGATAATATATTTTAATTCATGCCCTGCAAAATTGAGTTTTAGCAACATTAATGGAATAATTATTTTCTACTCCAATTTATTACCAAAAAATCAGCATTATTTTAGTTCACTTATTTACTTTAACTTACTTTTTAAATAATTGAACCAGTGAATGCCAGATGCTGAAGGGGACAAGTACAACTTGCAGGTATGCATCAAGTATGACAAAACATCCCAAACAACAGACAAACAGACATGTTGTGAATAGCCTGTGGATTCAAGATTAGCCTAAAAATGCAACAAAAAATGTCAAAATTTGTAAAATTCACTGGGGGAAGAATGGTTTATGTCTCATGTGCATTCCTTCATTAGGATTGAAAACAGAGCTTAGTATTTTAATGGCTTTGTGCAATTAAGCAGGAGAAAGGAAGAAATAACATTCTAGCCACAAACTTGCAAACTGTTCAGGAAAGGGAGCTTTTGGGAAAGATTATGGAGGGATTGTGGAAACCATAACTTAATTAGAAATGGGATAGTACATACAGGCTTTGCGAGCTATGCCTTATGCCCAATAATAATCTTTTAAAAATAGAGAAGGCATGGTAAAGATGTACACCAGGGGGAAAAGAAATGTTGCGAAGGTAAATGCATAAGGTCTTAAACTACCAAAGAAAATGTTTCAAACTTGGCAAAAAAAAAGTCGGTATCCTTAGTGTGAACAACTCTTACCTCCACTGAATTTTATCCTTGCCTGCCAGTGGTGTGCAAGTAATGAGAATGTAAAAGACATTAGGTGGTCTTCCTTTACATCTTGACATGTTTGAAATTTTATGGGGGCCAGTGAGAGCATTGAGTGGTCTGCCACCCTTTGGTGTGTTGGAGCGCTAAGCAGCCAATTTACAGCAATGTAAGACACATATCCCATTCTGTGTTACTTTTCCAATGACAGAGTCAAGTTCATGTTGTCTGGACAGCAACTGTAATTCAGGATGTCCTTAGTTTATTGAGACTATGTTGAGCTGGTTTTGTTATTGTAATTCTCCCATTATTGGCCAAATTGTGAAAGATTCAAGAATTTTGATTGTATATTATGTCAAGCATACATATTGCTGCGATACTTCAAGATTTCAATAACATCAGCCTGAACCTGTCTACAAAACTGGCCATACCCTCTGATCATATTAATGATGGAGTTACACTCGTTTTCAGGCTTTCAAGGTGGCTCTTCAATTTGAGATGTTTTGCTTGGAAATATTGAAAAATCTTAGATGAAACCAATTATTGTACACTAATAAAACTAGTAAATGGTTTGTTTAGTTTTTAAAAGTCATTTTTCAAATATTTAAAATCTAGTTATTGGATCAAATTGGACTAGACTGTTTTGTGATAAAGCCATATTCAGTTCTATTAATGAGACTACATCAGATTACCACTCTTAAAGATATTAGTAATGTTTTAGTACAAGAGAAAAAATAATTACATTCTCAAATTTCTGATTGCACTGTTTTATAAATTTTTTTATGCGTAAGCAAATCAGTTTGAGCACAACCATGAATCCTAATCTCACTTCCAAAAAGCAGCACAGTTTGCAATTGGAATTCTATTAAAGCGTCGAGGTTAAAAACTAACCCAGTGTTCAAACTATAGAAAAGCAAATTGAGATGAGGTTGAACTGTTTAGAGTATGACAGAATGTGATTTCAAGAAGCTCAATATCATATTCACCAAAACAATCGCCGAAGCAGAGAGTATTTAAGTGTTGCCCTCCTATATTTGTGGACTTCTGGAAGAATGTATAAGACTGCAAATTGCGGCGACTGGATGTTATGCATGCTGGTGGTGTTTTAAGGTAGGTGGCCAGTAGTCTGGGAAATATAGAGAGAATCTTCGGTATGATTGGGAGGCTGCCATTAAGTAAAAAAAGAGTTGCAAAGGCTTGGGAGGTGGCAAATGTGTTCAAATATAAATGACAATTTGAATAATCTTTACATTGTAATGGATATATTTCAGAAATTTAGTGGAAGGATAGAGAAAGCGACCAGTGGGAATTGGAATTTGAACCAAACAACATAAACAGCACAAAAGCAAAAATTCAGCCCATCTTATCTCATAACATTTACAGCAGTCCAAATTTATTCTCATCACTAAGTTCATTATTCTTGTGTTCACTGAATTTAATATTAGTAGATTACATCAGATTACTAATAATTAGCTGCAGTGTTACACAGTGAATTTTGCTTTATGTGCAACTGAAGTGTGACACACTCCTTGGATTTAAAGTCAGTATTCCATTTGTTTTTCTGATTGTCATGCATAGGTGCAGAAAACATTTTAATGACCAATTTACCAGTATAATCCAAGCTGATGTTACAACTGGACAGGTCTGATTCCAGAGTGGAATTCAACTTGATCATATTTTACTCTCCTCTTAATTTGGTGGTCTTTCACTGAAACATAAACATGCCTGACTGCAGATTTGGTTTTAACAATAAAACAAGTTCATTACACAAAAAAATCAAACTGTCTACATATAATAGTTTGAAAGGTTTCAAAACACGTCAAATATAAAGTCCCATCTATTCCCCCACACCATCACTCTACAGTTACTCAAAGGAAAAGATAAAAATCCCTATCCAGGCCAATCCCTAGGTTTAACTTAATGGCATTTTTTACATCCACCTTAGTTGCAAAGCTTCTCTTTTTGATCCACACAACTAAAGTCTTCAATTTTTGTTTGGAAGAGGAGTTATGTAACTCTTATTTCTGTCCCCAGTTGGTGTCAGACCTGCTGGTTGTCCTCTGTATCCTATGTGTTTCAGATTTCCAGCATCCACAGTATTTTGCTTTGATAAGAGCTTAGACTTTGTCAATGTTGAATAAATGGTGCAGATTTGTAACTGAATACTTTTGATTTGGAAGTTTTCACAAATTGAAACCTTTACACTGAGGTGACTTTTATTCCCCTACTTTGAGCAAACTCCTTCATTTCAGTGAAACTGTTCTTACATTCTGACTTAAAGTATTCTTTGAACTGAATTTAAAAGCCTTTCGATTTAGAAAATAACAAAACTTGTTCATTCTCCTGCTAAGCTAATGGTTTACTTTTACTCTTCTGTCATAAATACCATAATATATATAAATTTTCCATTAACTCTCCAGGAGTCTTTTGTGCATTGACTTTCTGCCACATTGCTTTAAAATCACAGTTTTGAAAAGATTGATCCAGTTGATTGTTAAACCCCTTCCCGAAAACCTTGTATACCTCTAGTTTGAAACTGAATATATGTTGAATGTAACATATCAAAGTAGCTGAACCTCCAATCTTTTTAGAATTGTGATGCTTTCAGATTTCCATCTTTCAGTTTGTACCATTTTCAGTCCTTTCTCTGTCTATAGTAAACTACCATTTGCATGCATTGAGATCTAGTTGTGACAGTACTTTTTTTGTCCATTCATGGGATGTGGACCAGCATTTTTTGCCCACCCCTGGTTCTCCTAGGAAGTGGTGAGTCACCTTGAACCACTGTAGATCCACAATGCTATTATGGAAGGAGTTCAAGGGTTTTGACTCGGTTACACTGAAGTAATGGTGATTTTTTTTTCAAATCTGGATGGTGAGTGATTTGGAGGGGAACTTGCAGGTGGTGGCATTCTCCTATCTGTTCATTTACTTAGTCTATCAACATATCTTTAGAAAAATTACATTCTGTTTGAGCCCTTGCTTATTCTACATTATTTTTATATTATTATTCTTTCAGTGTTTTGTTTGGAACTGAGAACTGTGAGTTTTGTGAATAGCAGCTTGTGTTAAAAGAAAAATAGACCACACGGCCTCTTGTTTATTCATGATCAAAAGGTTAGCATAGACCAATTAGATTACTGTTTAATTTTGCTTTAAAGTTACTGTATTATAAACAAATTGCAAAGTCTTGTTTAATATGCAAACCGGTATCTGTAATTGATTATTTGTAGAGTATGGTTTGGCTTAGAAGTCTGGGTAGGTTCAATTTTAAGGGTCTTTAAAGGTTCAAATTTCGGTGATGTGAATAGAAAGGCTGATTTGGTTCAACTGTCTATCTTTGTGTTGTAGCAATTCCAATCTCTACTGATCACAGTGTAGTAATGGAGGCAGGCCAGGGTTAGATAATTGTAGAGCATGTCAGGAGCAGAACATCGTGAAACAGACTGGAAGTGGCTTATGATCTGGAAATCTGAACCAAATAGGGCTGAGAAGAAGTGGCAGCATTGAACAAAGAGTCACATAGGATAAATATACTGTTAAACTTGTAATTTAATCTGCTATAAAGTAAAAAAAAGTGTAAAAATTATGGTCATGTGTGATTTACATTAAAATAAAAACAAAATATTGTGGTTGCTGGAAATCTGAAATAAAAAATAAGTGCTGGAAAACCTCAGAGAGAGAAACATCTTCAATATGACTCATCTTCAGAATTCAGTGGACTGCAAATGTTAATATTGATCATTTACAATATAGTTAAATTTGGGCTCAATTAATCAGATCTGAGGGATAATACCTAGTTTTCCTGTCCTCTAGAATCTTAAGGAATCTGAGACTTTTACATGTTAATTGAGTAAAGATAATGTATTTATACAATGTGATATTAACATAGGAATTGCTGATTTAGCAGATGGCAAATCCAGTCAATTTAATATTCTGAAAAATAGAGGCATAGTGGGGGAACTAGGACCCTGAAATCTGCAACTGTGTAAACACAAAAGTGTAGAGGCAGCAAACCTTCAGAGAATTCCAGATTCTTCAGTCCAAGTGGCTCAATTTTGGGGCAAGGAGAGATGCAATGCCCAAGCATTTATTCAGTTGAAAGGAATTGGAAAGAGGTGAGACATTAAATGGCTTTCAACAAGATTGAGCACTTTCAATTTGATGTGTTGGGCAACCAGGAGCTCTGTAATGTTAGGAATAATGAACGAACAGTAATTAGTGGTGGAACTAATACAAGCTGTAGATTTTTTAGATTACCTGAGAATTATGGAAATGGGACAGTGAAAGACAAACCAAAAGCTCATTGGAACGGTTCAATTTGACGAAATTGTTTTAGTGACAGGATTGCTCTGATAGAGTGGGAGTTGGTAAATGCTGTGGAAGTAAAAGTAGGAAAATCTTGAGATGGAAAATATAATGGGTTGGAAATTATCGACAATATAATGAAATTCTCAAGATCAGAGCATTACTTAATTTGGAGATTTTTTTTCCACTTTTGCAAATTTTGTTTCTAATCCAAATACTAAAAATGATAGTTTGCCTCACAAACTACTTAAAACTGCAGATCAATTATTTGAAATGTCCCCGGCAGTAAATTAATAAGTATTTATTGTATTGAAATGAACTGTGTTGAATTTGCAGTTTAAAAACTTGACATACTTTGTGTTTGGCAAAGTTTTATTTGAGCTTTCTTGATACAAAACACCATAAAAAGTAAAGTTCTGCAGCTCAACTTAATATGCATGCTGCAAATTTAGAAATGTGTACTCCAGTAACCATCCTTCATTGAATCTCAGAATTGAATACTACATTCTTCCCACACACCCACCAGCAACCAATTTTATTGGAGAAAGTGAGGACTGCAGATGCTGGAGATCAGAGTCAAAATGTGTGGTGCTAGAAAAGCACAGCTGGTCAGGCAGCATCCGAGGAGCAGGAGAGTCGATGTTTCAAACATAGGCTCTTCATCAGGAATGAAGGGGTGGTGAAAGGCAGCTGAGAGATAAGGGTGGGGGTGTGGTATGGGGGAAGGCAGCTAGGAACATGATAGGTAAATAGATGAAGGCGGAGGTGATAGTGATAGGTTGGAGAGGAGGGTAGAGCGGATAGGTGGGAAGGAAGATGGACATGTAGAACAGCTCAAGAGGGTGATGCTGAGTTGGAAGGTTGGATCTGGGATAAGGTGGGGAGAGGGGAAATGAGGAAACTGGTGAAATTGACATTGATCCCTTGTGGTTGGAGGGTCCAAAGGCGGAAGATGAGGTGTTCTTCCTCCAGGCGTTGAGTGGCTAGAGTTTGGTCGTTTTGGAGGCCCAGGACTTGCATGTCCTTGGTGGAGTGAGAGAGTTAAAGTGTTCAACCACAGGGCAATGGGGTTGTTTAGTGCACCTGTACCAGAGATGTTCTCTGAAATGTTCCACAAGTTGGCGTCCTGTCTCAGAACGTTTCAGAACTTCTCCAGGGGACACTCACTAAACAACCCCACCGCCCTGTGGCCGAAACTTGCTCTCCCACTCCGTCAAGAACATACAAGTCCTGGCCACCTCCACTGCCAAACACTAGCCACCCAATGCTTGGAGGGAGAACACCTCATCTTCCGCCTTGGGTCCCTCCAACCACATGGGACCAATGTTGATTTCATCAGTTTCCTAATTTCCCCTCCCCCTACGTTATTCCAGATCCAACCTTCCAACTCAGCCTGCCCTCTTGAACTGTCCTACCTGTCCATTCCGATCTCCTCTCTGTCCTATCACCATCACCCCCACCTTTATCTACCTATTTCATTCCCAGCTACCTCTCCCCACCCCACCCCCTCTCAATTTCTCTCTCAGCTTCCTTGGGTCACCCCATTATTCCTGATGAAGAGCTCATGCTCGAAACATCAACTCTCCTGCTCCTCAGATGCCGCCTGACCAGGTGTGCTTTTTCAGCAACTAATTTTATGACAATTTTTCAGACTTTACACAAAGATCACTCAATATAATTGGTTTGTAAAATTAGGAGTATATTGAAGTGGTGTTTACATTCCTTTGGTTCATTGTATTTGCTACTTGTTTCATGTTATCAGCAATGCTAGAAATCTCTTTCCAACTTCCTGAATGCAGGCAACTTTCCATCTTGAGTTGGGATTTCAGACAGTTTAGCTCCTGAGCCAGTCTATGAATATGTGCTTTCATGAGAAAAATTTCATCATCTTTTTCAGAAATCTGTATAGAGCAATGTGATAGACATACAACATGATTAGAGGAATTAGATTAAAGTGTAATAATAGACATCACTGCAATATTTACACTTAGTTGAATGTACCTTTTTGACAATTGTTTCGGAGTGCTATCATCATTTGCTCCATTGCAGTTGCAAGCTTTCACTTAATTAAACAGAATTGCAACTTTCCTGCCATTTTACGATCTGTTCAAGTCCATGTTAATCAACTGTAGTTGCTACTGTCAAATTATATAACTGAAACACATTAAAATGCATCTCTATTGACTAAGTGTCTTAATATGAAAATACAAATAGGAAGCAGGAGTTGATTGCTATGACTTCTGGAACATGCTGTAACACTTAATAAGATCTTGGTTGATCTGTTTTGAACTGCAAATGTGTTGCTGGTCAAAGCACAGCAGGCCAGGCAGCATCTCAGGAATAGAGAATTCGACGTTTCGAGCATAAGCCCTTCATCCTGATGAAGGGCTTATGCTCGAAACGTCGAATTCTCTATTCCTGAGATGCTGCCTGGCCTGCTGTGCTTTGACCAGCAACACATTTGCAGCTGTGATCTCCAGCATCTGCAGACCTCATTTTTTACTCGAAGATACTTACTGATCTGTTTTGAATTCCATATTGCCATCTACTCCTAATAACCAATTCATTTCCCAGCTTTTAATTGCCATTACCAATCCTCCAGTTTCTAAAAGACTTTCTAAAAAAATGTTTATAGAAACATATGATCTGTATTCCTATTTCTGGCTAGCTTTCATTCAGATTTCGATTTTTCCCTATTTAGTAATGTATTAGTCGCCATTAGTCCATTCTTCTGACATGTACCATGATATGCTTTTCTTTAAGTCAGATGCTATCTTTCAATGTTTCCAATCTACCATGGATCCTGTCTCCATCCCTTAGAATTTATTTACTCGTAATGTTTGTTTTTAATTCTCTCATTGGCTATCGGCATTG
The DNA here is from genome assembly GCF_020745735.1 of Hemiscyllium ocellatum. Lineage (NCBI taxonomy): Eukaryota > Metazoa > Chordata > Chondrichthyes > Orectolobiformes > Hemiscylliidae > Hemiscyllium > Hemiscyllium ocellatum. The sequence goes on from NC_083404.1 coordinate 17,612,206, forward strand.
CTAGCAAGATGTTCAAAGTTTGTGAGAAGATTTGTAACTCGGGTGCTTGCTGTGGTTCGCCGAGCTGGGAATTTGTGTTGCAGACGTTTCGTCCCCTGTCTAGGTGACATCCTCACTGCTTGGGAGCCTCCTGTGAAGCGCTTCTGTGATGTTTCCTCCGGCATTTGTAGTGGTTTGAATCTGCTGCTTCCGGTTGTCAGTTCCAACTGTCCATTGCAGTGGTCCGTATATTGGGTCCAGGTCGATGTACTTATTGATTGAATCTGTGGATGAGTGCTATGCCTCTAGGAATTCCCTGGCTCTTCTCTATTTGGCTTGTCCTATAATAGTAGTGTCCTATAATAATAGTATAATGAGTTGGAACCACTTCCATACTAGTCTGTAAATTTGATTTGCCTTACGTCAATTGGTTTGTGGCTCTGGTAATAATGCAAAGGTGTTCTTTGAGGTTCCACCACTTAGTTTTCTAAATCTTTTTCTTTGTACAGCCCATGTTGTTGTTACCTACATGGGATACAACTACTGTTTCCTCCCCTCCCACGACAAATGAGCAGATGTCCCAAATACTGGCAAATGGCAGGCAACACAACTATCTGGACTTGCTTTTTGTATAGTGTCAGAATTTCCAAAAGAGTCACAGCATGGAAATAGATCTTTCGATCCAACCAGTCCATGCTGAACATTATTCCAAATTAAATTAGTCCCACTTGCACAAGCTAGAGGAGCAAGGGTTTCATCCAATATCAATTATGGTTGGATTTATTCTTCCCGGAGATAATGGTGTAGCTTCAGACTTCTTTAAGAACTCCGTACTTCTGTTGATGAGGCCTTTCGATAGGTTTTCAATGGTTTTCAGAGGAAAAGAAAGGGCAAAGTATTTCCAGTGTGGCAAGTTCTCTTTGATGGTCAGTGTTCAAAAGCAATGTCTTTTTTTACAGTCATATAGCATGAAAACAGACCCTTTGGTCCAAACTATACATGCCAAACGTAATTCCAAACTAAACTTGTCCAACCTGCCTGCTCCTGGCCATATCCCTCAAATCTTCTCTATTCATGTACTTATCCAAATTTCTTTTACACGTGTACTTACATGCACAACTTTCTCAGAAGTTAATTTCACATTCAAACCACCTGTGCAAAAAATCTGCCCCTCATGTCTTTTTTAAATCTCTTTCCTCTCACTTTAAAAATGTGCACCATTGTCTTGAAATCCCCATTCTAGGGAAAAGACAACTACCATTAAGTCTATACCTCGTTATTTTATAAACTTGTATGCGGTCGCCTCTCAACATTTTACGCTCCAGTGAAAAAAGTCCGTCTGTCCAACCTTACTTTATAGCTCAGACCTTTCACTTCAGCTTAATAATATACTTCCTATAATTAAGCAATACTTCTATGAAATAACTTTTTTTAACCTTTTCTCAGGACTAACCAGATTGGGGATTGCAATTAGTTACTTCACTACTTAAATTAATTCCAGAAAGGTATATTAACAGTATACCTTATATTAAAGAAATTACAATATAATAGTCATGAGACTTTAAGGATCTTGTTGAGGGGGGGGGAGGGGGGGGTCATAAAGGCTGTGAATTGACCTAAAATGGTTTGTTTGGATCCATGTTTCCATTTCCCTGCCTGACACCACAGCTAACATTGAGATGTCATTGGTATTAAATTGGAAATTTGAGGAATCAAAGTGAATTAATCATGTCAACAGCGTGACCATAAACGCTGTCTATAAGCTAATTGCTCAGTAGAACGTGATTGAATCCTTGACTAGAATAAAGAGTGAGGTCTGCAGATCAGAGCTGAAAACATGTTGCTGGAAAAGCGCAGCAGGTCAGGCAGCATCCAAGGAACAGGAAATCCGACGTTTCGGGCATAAGTCTTGGATGCTTCTTGACTAGAATAGTCAAGTTGGGTTTCACCAGAAGTCAGGAAGCTTAACACCTTGGACTGCTCCATCGGCAGAACATAACAACACGACAGCTGGAGGAGGAGCACCTCATCTTCCGCCTGGGAACCCTCCAACCACAAGGAATGAACTCAGATTTCTCCAGTTTCCTCATTTCCCCTCCCCCCACCTTGTCTCAGTCGGTTCCCTCAACTCAGCAGCGCCCTCCTAACCTGCAATCTTCCTGACCTCTCCGCCCCCACCCCACTCCGGCCTATCACCCTCACCTTGACCTCCTTCCACCTATCACATCCCCATCGCCCCTCCCCCAAGTCCCTCCTCCCTACCTTTTATCTTCGCCTACCTGGCGCACACTCCTCATTCCTGATGAAGGGCTCTGGCCCGAAACATAGAATTTCCTGTTCCTTGGATGCTGCCTAACTTGCTGTGCTTTAACCAGCAACACATTTTCAACTGTGATCTCCAACATCTGCAGACCTCACTTTTTACTTACTGACTAGAACTGACCATTCCAGGTGCCTGCAGCGACTTTCTGTACATATGGTAGGATTATCTGAAAGTATCACACCATCCTGTCTTGGCAATGGTATTTGTGATATCCAGGAATGGCCCACGTAACACCATCATAGGAATATTGAGAGGAATTCAATGGAAAAGTCTGCCAAAATCTTCTCAGGCTAGCTAGAGGAGGCATCAGAGTGTAATGTGATGATTTTTTACCAAAACTATCTGCCCCTTTCTGATTAGTCTTGGGAGAATGTTCTTGTGCCCTCCTCTTTCATTTCTGCTTCAGAAGCTATAAGGGGCTAGTTGAAGATACGTAGAGATAGTATTTCCAAGATAAAAGGATGGAACATTCTCAAAATCTTCAGTTAAACATAAGTTTCATCTTAATGATAAATAAATATCCTGTTCCAGTGGTATTTATATTGAATTACAGGTATTATCAAATCATGCTCAAAATTGTTTGAAATAATTCAAAATCTGTCAAGAGTTTCAGGAGCACTTTTGCTTTTGAAAAAATTGCCTGCATTTTGGCTGAAAGATTAAATGAGCTAATATTGTTGGCTTAAAGTAATTTGTTTCATGGTTCAAAATATTACTAACAATTCCAATTTACTGGAGCAATTACCCATTAATAATCTAGACATGGGTGAAATGCCTGGCATTTTTAAACTCTTTCTTTAGATTGTATTTGTCATGAATAATAAGAGAGATAGATAATGTTATTGGTTTTTCTCTAGGATAGGGGATTTCAAGACAAGGGGGCACATTTCTAAGCTTAGAGGAGACAGATTTAAAAAGGACATAAGGGTCACATTGTTTACACAGAGTGGTTCATGTGTGGAATGAAGAAGGGGTGGATGTGCATACAATTGCAATGTTTAAAAGACATTTAGATAAGTAAATGAATAGGAAAGGTTTGGAGGGATGTGGACCAGAAGTAGGCAAGTGGGACTAGTTTAGTTTGGGATTATGTTTGGCATGGGCTGGTTGAATTGAAAGGTCTGTTTCCAAACTGTATAACTGACTATAAATTGCTTGAAATGCAAATTGATAATGGCATTGTAATATCAAACGGCAAATCTGGGACCTCATGGAGGTTGGCTACAATTGTCTAATGCCCTTCATTAAGTGTAAATAAATATGGTGGATGATAAGGACTCAGGTGGCCATGTGATAATGTCCCTACTTCTGACCCAAGAGCCGAAGGACACACTCCCATCTGCTTCAGAAATGTATAATATCATTTCTGAACAGATTAGTGAATGACTGTGAAGGAACTAGAATAAGTCAAATTATCCATTCTTCCCATCATCTTTTGGAGAGACTAAACAAAAGTAAAACATTTGAAAGCTTATAAACAAGTTATGCCTGGAGGAGTTGACCTCCACCAAGATTCCCTTTCGAGGTATCCAACGCTGAAGGGCATGTTAGAACCATAAATAATGTCATTAACTGGTTCCTTGTGGCATAAAATAACAGCACTAAATGGTTATGCTGGTATCTATTTATTGTTTACATCCCAAGTCCAGCAATTTCTTGATCTCATGAGGAAATTATGGCAAATTTTCCAGTAATCTTAAGATTTGAAATTTACTGCAGTCTATGGCAAGGAGCCGATCCCTGTTGGATTTTTTTTTCCTGCATTTATAATAGCAATCACCATGAACCAATCATTTTTGTTCAATTTCTCACAAAACTTCTATCAAATTACCTGTTTATGTAATTCAGAGATATGTTCAACTAGACTGGCTTTCTCTCTCTTTAACTGGGTGTTTTCCAGCTTAGTATTGGATTGGCGATTCTCCAGTGTAGCCAGTTGATTCCGAAGTGACGATCCTTTCAGTTCACCAGAGCTTTTTCCTTGTTCTAAAAACTGCAACTAAAAAAGATAAATGTATGTCAGATGAATAAGGTTTGTAATGATTCACTTGTCTAATTTTGCCCTCTGTATCCACCAACTACCCCCTCCAAACCTAAGTTCTTACACATAATATTTTTTTCACCCTCTTCTGACAAGTTTTCTTGTACTATATGCAGCTTTAAATTGATTGAGTAACCAGATAACTAATGCCAAACAGTTGAGTGTACTTATCACATATGCATTGAAAAAATTCCCTTGTAGATGGATCAACTGAGATTAAAAATACACTAGATGGATCATCTACATCCCACCCATATGTTACAGTAGTCCAAATCTAAATCTTTCATTGATAGTGAACAGTGATGCATTTTCTGGTTATTCATAGATTTAAAAGATGTTTTTTTCTGCAAAGTTCCACATCAGGTTTGTTTTTGCTCTGTTTCTCTTCACAGATCCCTGACCTGAGTTTTTTTTTCTGGCCTTGTTTTTATTTTGGATTTCCAACATCTGCAATATTTTGCTTTTTAACATCCTAATGCAGTTTTTGACAGCATGATAAATGGTCAGCTCCTCAATTCTCCATTAAAGTTATTTGCTAACCAACCTGCTCTGAGACATAATAACGCTTCTGGAACAGTTGGGACCTGGGATCCCTGGGTCAGAGGGAGGGATACTGTCAGTGTGCCATTCGAGCCCTCAACACAGTTTTCCATCAACCTGATAAGTCTCTCACTTAAGACTATTATTGATGCAAATGAGAATTCATTAGTTTGTTGGTCATTAGTAAATACACTGAAGAATCATGGCAGTGCATCTCAGTTCCATTGAATGTACATATTGTATCATGTGGAAGCTCTAAGGCAGCGATTATTACTTCCTCAACAACATATGGAGGAAGTGTAATCAATTGGCAAAGTTCAAACAATGGGCTTTGGAGATTGAGAAACAGTTAGCATTACTACATTACAGTATGAGGATAGCACATTTCAGGAGATGGTCACCCTTCAGCTTAGAGAGTACAGAAAAAGAAATATGGGGCAACAGCCAGAAAAGGCCAACTTAAATAATCAATGAGGTTCCTGAGTGTGCCTTGTTCTCCAGTTCAGAGCTGTCACCAGCACTATGGATAGCTCTCCTGTGCTAAATTTTCAGGGGTGAAATGAAAAGGTGGGTAAGGGAAGGGAGGGAGGTCAGGGTGAGGGGCATGGATAAGATAAATAGACAAAGTCTCTTCCCTTGGGTGGGGAAGTCCAGAACTAGAGGGCATAGGTTTAGGGTCGAAGGAAAAAGATATGAGAGACCTAAGGGGCAACTTTTCATGCAGAGGCTGGTACATGTATGGAATGAACTGCCAGTGGAATTTCTGGAGCCTAGTACAGTTGCAACATTTAAAAGGCATCTGGATAGGTATATGAATAGGAAGGGTTTAGAGGGATGTGGGTCGGCTGCTGGCAGTTGGGAATAGATTGGGTTAGGATATCTGGTAGCCATGGACAAGTTGGACCAAAGGGTCTGTTTCTGTGCTGTTCATGTCTGACTCTGAATGTAAATAGTGAAAACTGATATATTTGTATGGCCACAGATATAATTCTAGGATAGTATGATGATCCCAAAGGTAATAATCTCCAGATTTCTACCAGTTCCAAGCAGTTGTGAATACAGAAATAGGATTGAATCCAAAATGTGTAACTTGAAAGATCAAGGAAAGGTTTTGATTCCGAGGCCATTAGAATCAGTTCTTGGGGAGATGAGACTTGTACCAATTTAGTGGTCCAAACACAATTGATTATGACCTATATACTTATAGGGAGATTCAAGAGTGTTGATTGAGAGGGTTCATGTTAATTTGAAAGGAACTTAGGAACCAGGATATAGCAGGAGAATGCAAAATGAGGTAAGCAGAATTGGGGAGACAGCATTAGACAAGCAATTGTAAGTTATAAGATTGGATCAGATTTTGAGCAACTACAAGATCTCATTTAAATATTCAGTGTATGTGTAGTAAATAATAATAATTTGGCTGTACGCACAAATGGTGACATGAAAGTCTGATGTCAAGATGTGGCTCCAAAGAAGGCAGAAATAGATATTACATATTCCTACCTACAAGAAATTACAAATACAAAGTACAAGGTTGAGGGATAATTGGGAATATTGATTTATGGGGTGTTTTGAGTCCTTGGAGAGAAGGACAGACCCTACTAGGCTCGAGTTAAGAAACAAAGTAAGTACCATTGTACTGGTGACCACCAACTAGTGGAAAGGAAACAGGAACATTTTTGCTGGGAAATTGCAAGTTCTAGAAAAGGCTTCAGTTATCTGAATATAGGATAATACTATAAAGATTAGAAAGAAATAAAGATTACTAAGGCATGTTCAGAATTTTCTTATTTATATGTTTCGAGCCCAATGAGGAAGGAGTCTTTGTGTCCTTTATGGCAGAGGAGAACATTCAATTCATAATGTCCAAAGATGCTGAGAAAAGTCCTACATAGCACAATCCCAAATTCCAACATTTGTCCATTAGTTCAAGTATTTTGTTAAATTTGAGGATTTCTGCTTCCTCAACCTTTTTAGCCAGTCTCATTTACTCTTAAATTGCAGCATATGATAATTGGTGTTCCTCTTTGCTTTTAAAATTACTGCACAGTTTATTGAACAAAAGGTTATCATGTCAAGGGCAGATCATGTCTTACAAACTTGATTTTTTTTGGGGAGGTGATGACGGTAAAGCAATGGATGTTACTCACATGGGTTTTAGTAAAGCTTTTGACAGATCCCTCATGGTTGGCTCATTGAGAAGATTAAGATGTATGGGATCCATGGTGACTTGGCTATTTGGAGTTAGAATTGGCTTGCCCATAGAAGATAGAGGGTAGTGGTAGAAAGCTGGAGGTCCATGACTAATGGTGTTCCACAGATTTTCGTACTGGGACCTCTGCTGTTTGTGATTTATATAAATGACTTGAATGAAAATGGAGGTGGGTAGCTTACTATGTTTGCAGACAACATTCAGATTGGGGGAGTTGCAGATAATGTAGAAAGTTGTCGAATGACACCGTGAGATATGGATCGGTTGCAGATATGAGTGGAGAAATAAGAGATGGAGTTTACTCTGGGCAAGTGTGAGATGCTGCACTTTTGGGAGGTCAAATATGAAGGGAAAGTATATAGTTAACAGTATGACCTTGAGCAGCATTGATGCACAGAGGGATTTTGGGGTCATAGTCCATAACTCAGTGGAAGTGGCCACACAAGTAGATAGAGTGGTAAAGATGATGTATGGCATGCTTGCCTTTATTGGTCAGGGCACGGAGTAAAAGAATCAGGAAGTGACATTGCAGTTTTACACAAGTTTGGTTAGGCCACACTTAAGAGTTTTGTATTCAACTCTGGTTGCCATACTACAGAAAGGATGTGGAGGTTTTGGAGAGGGTGCAGAAGAGGTTTACCAGGATACTGACTGGATTACAGGGTCTGAGTTGTAAGGAGAAGCTAGGCAAACCAGGGTTAGAGCAGCAGAGGTTGAAGGGAGACCTCGTAGAAGTTTATAAACTTGAGAGGCATAGATAGAGTAGATAATCAGATTTTTTACCCGGAGTTGAAGTTTTAATACGAGAGGGCATACATTAAGAGGGCCAAAATTCAAAGGAGATGTGAGGGGCTAGTTTTTTATTTGTAGTGTGGCTGGAATCTGAAAAGTACTGCTGGGGTAATGGTGGAGGCACATGCAAGAGGGGCATTTAAGGGGCTTTTAGATAAGCACACTAGTAAGCAAGGAATAGAGGGATATGGACCAAGAGCAGGTAGAATGGATTAGTTTAGCTTGACATCATGTTTGGTACAGCATCATGGGCTGAAGGGCCTGTTCTATGCTGTACTGTTATAGGTTGTAAAAAATCCTGTATTGTGAGTATCTTGCAAGTGATATTTCAATGATATTTCACAATTTCAACAATATAATTTGTTTTGTGTGGATGAGTCTTGGACTAATGTCTCTTTGAATAATTAGGTAAAAGTTCATGCATTTAGAGTTATAGAGATGTACAGCATGGAAACAGACTCTTCGGTCTAACTCGTCTATGCCGAACTGATATCCCAACCCAATCCAGTCTCAGCTATTACACAAGATTCCATATCGTAGAGGCTAGGTCATTGCGTATGTTGAAAACAGAGCTAGATCTTGAATGTCAAGGCGATCAAAGGTACGGGGGTGAGGGGTGGGGGAGAGAGCATAAAATTGGAGTTTAAAAATCTACCTGCCATGATTGAATGTTAGAGCATTCTCTATGGGCCAAATTGCCTAAGTTCTGCTCCTATGTCTCATGGTCTCACAGCAAAGAGTTTAAAAATTGACTTCAGGAGATAAAAGTAAATGAATATAAAACAAGGAATGTAGACGTCTGGGTCATTTTATGAAATTCTCAAATAACAGATTTACTGAAAATGCACAATTTTGTAGTGCTTTACAAAGTTATTAAGAGACCCTGCAGATAGTAACTTTCCTAAAATCTTTCCACCAACTGCAAGGCACAAATCAGAGGTAAGACTTAGCAGATGAACGGAAAACAGAAAAGATGTTAGGGCGTTAGTTTTATATAAGGGAAATCATGTTTGACTAACTTGGAGACAATGGAATTTTCTTCTTCAACAAGTACTTCTTGGAAACTGCGTCGTTGTAGATCATTACTGATCTTGTTCCTTGAACTCACTTCAGGGAAAACATGTGACTGGGTTTTTAATGACTGGGCTGTTATGTTTGAACAGTGTTTTCAGGCTAAAGGAGGGTTTTTGTTTTCAGTTGGGGGGATTTCTAACAGATTCTGGATTAGTGGTGCTGGAAAAGCACAACAGTTCAGGCAGCATCCGAGGAGCAGTAAAATCGACGTTTCAGGCAAAAGCTCTTCATCAGGAAGCTGCTCAGCATGTTTCTGAAGAACACTTATTGTGAACTTAGTTGTCCTTGTGAGTGAATGAATGTCATCTTGATATTATGGGCTGGTGAGGGCTGTGGGGAGGATGACCAAACTGACCATAGCACTGTGGTACAGGGATCCATTCCAGCAGGGAATAGAAGAGAGAAATGTAGTTGTAATCTGGGACACAGAAGAATACAGTACAGGAATCGGCCCTTTGGCCTTCCAAGCCTGTGCCATTACAATTTGGCCTCCCATGCTAAAACCGTCTTCACTTACAAGATCTGTATCCCTCTATCCTTTTCCTATTCATATATTTGTACAGGTGTTTCTTGAATGTACAGTATAGTCAAGAGAAGAGGCACTGTTCTCTGAAGTCTGTGTTGCCTGCCTGGTTCAGGATATGTCATCTGGGTAGCAGAGGAACTTGGTGGGGAGCGGAAAGATCCAGTTGTCATGATCTTCTGCTTGTCAGTCCCTTTTCCTTTTTTCCCCTCTTTGCTACAGTTTTTCTTCCCCCGCTCCCAAACTTAGAACATCTACCCTACCTGTAGGAAATGGAGAACAGCATCAGGGAACAGTCTGGCACAGGAGACTAGTTGGAGACCAGGCCAGTGCAAGAAATGAGTCAAAGCTGGAGCAGGAGAAGTCCAAGCCTAGGTCGACCCGAGAGGCAGGTCCCGGAAGGCAGTCATGGCCGGAGCCCAGAGTGGGAAATGCAGCGAGTGCAGGCCAGCTGGGGGGACAGGTCCTGGAGACAGGTCAGGACAGAGGCCAGTGCGTGGATGCTGCAAAGCCTCAAGCTCTGAAGCATCGTGGGCATGGACTCAGTGGAAGAGCATTACTTTAAAGATACTTTTTATTATCATTCTGGACATTTAAACTCTCTATTCTCATGGTAGCTTTTTTTAACAATTTCAATTCTGTAACAACACTTAAAGTATCTGTACCTAGGTACTCTGTAGATTAGATTAGATTACTTACAGTGTGGAAACAGGCCCTTCGGCCCAACAAGTCCACACCGACCCGCCGAAGCACAACCCACCCATACCCCTACATTTACCCCTTACTTAACACTATGGGCAATTTAGCATGGCCAATTCACCTGACCTGCACATCTTTGGACTGTGGGAGGAAACCGGAGCACCCAGAGGAAACCCACGCAGACACAGGGAGAATAAAGATGGTGCAGAGAAGTGACATTTCACTTTTCACTGCACTCATTCCACTTATGTAGCAATGACATAGGTTGAAAGAGGTTCTGCTGAGGAAATATAAGCAGCTAGGAGCTAAATTGAAAAGCAGAACCAAAAAGGTAATTTCTGGTCTACTACCCAAACCACAAGCAATTTGACAAAGGATCAGTAAGATTAAACAGGTAAACACATTAGCTCAAAGATCAGTGTGGGGAAAACCGGTTCAAATGCATGGGACACTGATAGCAGATTGGGGAAAAAGGATGACCCCCACTGAATCATTGGAATTGAGTCCTGGTGAATTGCATAACTAGGGCTGTGGATAACGTTTTAAACTAAATAGCGGGGTGGGAGTTGGGGAAGGGTTGGCAGAGGTGTGTGAATTGTAATGAAATATAAATGCATGCTGATAGGCCTCTCAATGCTCATTCTCGAACATTTTCATCTCACTATTCCAACTTTGGGTGAGAAATTGAGATTGTTGTCCTCACCATCAAGAATCTAATTTTCCCACTGAATCGCCATTGTTCATATTGTTCAGAGGCTGGTAAAATTCAGCCATAGTAAAATATGCTAACAGCAAAATTGAACATGTCTCAATTTCAGAACTGACTGAATAAATACTTATCACAGTAACTGCAGATGAAAATTGTAAGTGAAATCACATACTCCAAGAACCAAAGTGTAATTATTTCAATTCTTGTTTGTCACCCTTCGTTTAAAAAAAACAATTATTAATTAATATGACAATTTATAAGTTAACTCAATAGAGAACTTTCCAGAACCCTGCGTACCTTACATGAATGTATGAAGAAAATACAATCAATTTTAAAATCATCATTCTGCTTGCCTTTGCTCAATAATTAATAGTTTGTGAATGTGTTTTATCATGAATGCTTAGTATCAGTTTTTAAATGGTTCCATTAATAATTATGCTCAGCATAATCTTGAAGGAAGAACACAAGAACTACTGTACACTGGTCATGTAGAAGGAGTATTACCTGTTCCATGGCAGTGAGAACCTTTTTCTCCTCTTCCTTCATCATTCTTTTTAAATGAGATAATTCCATTTCAAGTTGTCTCTCTTGCTCTTTTAGAGAAGTCAACTGTATGACATTGGTTGAATGCTTAGAATTCTTCTTGTCCCTAAGTGCTTGAACCTAATAGAGATATTTTCATCTTAGAAAAAACTGCAGTTGTGAGCTAAAATTTAACAATAACTGATCTGTTAGCAGTCCACAAACAATCAGTATTCAAGTCTATCAGAACATCATAAGAATCTTAATATTTAACATTGGGATCTTTCGCTGTGAAAAAAATCATTAATTGATCAATTCTGGCCATCACAACATTATAGTTTTAGTCAGAAAAACACTCCATGACAAATTATCACGTTAACAGGAAAGAAATGTTGGTTTTCTAATATACTGAACCATAAATATTTGTGCAGTTTAAAAAAAATTAACTTAGTGATATTTTCTAATCAACCTGTTTGAAGATTTTATTACACTCTTCTGAAACAGGTGGGGTTTGTACCCAGACCTCCTGTTTCAGGTAGGGCTACTACTACCCTGCATCACAAGTCCCAATATATGAAGGTTATGCATGTAAATTAACACACGTGTGCTGCATCGTCTAACTAGCTTATCATTTATCTTTACAATTAAACCTGCTTTATTCACTGCAGTAAATTCTGTCTCAAACCTGCTCCAGTGCTCAGTGCAAGCTGGAGGACAGCATCTCAATTTGTGCCTGGGGGCCTTGCAGTCCTCAGCATTCAATATTGAGTTTCAATACATTTAGAGCCTGAACACCGCCTTCCATGACTTATACCCACCCCAACACCCTAGGTCTTGTCATGAAGTGGGTTGCTTTCAGTACTGCCAAACCATTTTCGCCTTGTCATAGCTCCCATTATTTAGCTTTTCTTCTACCCTGGCCTACTGTCAATAATCCCTTTGTCTACCCAATTTTTATTCTCTCGCTCGCTCACACTCTCTCACTGTCTCTCTCTATCTGTCCCTCATCCTTGTTCCCCAAAGCCCTCAGTCATCAAGAAAACCATACTAAGTTTTTTTTCCTACACACTGTAATTTCTGAAGAAAGATCACTGGACTCAAAACCTTAACTTTGTTTTCTCTCTACAAATGTTGCCACACCTCCTGAGTTTCTCCAATAATTTGTTTTTGCGTTAAGCCAGATCTATTGGTTATAAGCTCATTTAGCTCAGTCCACCTTTTAGTATGCAAGTAGTCCCACTTTGTAGCTCATGAGATATTTCATTTTTAGGAATATCTGGCACTGGTTCTAGCATGTCCTCCTCTACTCTTCTTTGAACCAACGTTGATCTGTCTTCATAGTAATGATAGAATGAAGGATACCTTGGGGTTGAAAATTATCTTGGTAATATAATTTTGATGATCTTATGGATGCCCAACCTTGAGTTGGTAGATCTGTTCAAATTCTGTCCCGGCTAGTATGGTGACAGTGCCATTCACATGAGAAGATCTCCAAAATTTGAGAAAGGGAATTTGTCTCCACAATAACTGATGATCATGCTTAACAATAGGCATGGACAGATGCACGTACTATAGGTAAACTGGTTAGGATGAAATCAATTTTTCTTTTGTGTCTCATTCATTCCACCATTATATGCTACAGACCAAAACTAGCAGCCATATCTAGGACTCAGTCACCTCATTCACCTCACAAAACTCACTAAGTGGTACCTCTGAGTGACTCACAATAGTGACATTGAAGTCATCCGCCCAGAGTACACGCTGTGTGCCCTTAGAACTTACAATTCTTTTTTCAAGTGATGTTTAATATGGAGGCCTGATCCATCAGGCAAGTACTTTTGGGGGAGTGGTGGTGGTCAGTAGTAATCAGCAGGTGGTTTCATGATCATGTTTGAACAGATTCCATTAGACTTCATGAGGTATCGTATCAATGTTTAGGACTCTAGGTCACTGTCTGTACAGTTTAATTCCACAAATATGAATATGTCGGGGTGTTGCTTGACTAGCCTGTGGGGTAGCTCTCCAAATTTTGGCACAAGTTCCCAGATTTTAGTGAGGAGAACTTTGCAGGGTTAATAGGACTGGGTTTACCATTGTCATTTCTGGTCATTAGGTCTATGCTGGCTGGTGTGTCTGGTTTCATTCCTTGTAGCAGGTTAATACAACTGAGTGGCTTGCTAGGACATTGAAAGAGCAGTTAAGAGTCAACCATACTTTTGTGACCGAGATACTGATTGGATTTTCCTTTGTTAACATGTCCTTCATTTAATACAAAAATTTTAAATTTACTAATGCTCTTGACTGTTAAATTTAATCACCCTCCAAACTCTTTGCTGAGGTTAGGTGCTCAACTATCTCAGAGCAACTCCCAACAAAAACAAAATAATCCCTAATGCAATCTGAATAAGAGCCACAGAATACCGTATGCCAAGAGGAAATCCACAACCAGGTGTATTTGTTTATATATAGTTCTTACATTTAGCAGAATTGTGATATACAGCAAGGGTCTACAGCATGCTGCTGAATTTACTGTAATATTTTTAATACAAGATATGGATCAGTGAAGATTTGGCCCCTCCTCCTCACCCGATTACCATTCAATCCATGTCAGACATTTCTCTCCAATGGTTATATAAAATATGTGCCTTCAGTGTATTTTTAAATAATTGGATAAATATGAGTATGTTTGATTCTATCTATATGCAGTAATTACCAAAATAACAATATTCAAAGTACACCAAATGTACCTACCCTTTCCAGCTCTTTAGTTAGTTCCAGTAAATGAGAGTGCAAGAGGGCATTTTCCTTTGTCAAGCGAGCACAATCCTCCGCCACTTTATTTCTGAGAAACTTGTCTTCCTCCATCAACAACACTTTGTCCCTCAGCTTTTGTTGCAAACTGCTGATCTCATCCCTGAAATTTTGTTTTATAGTAGATTTGTTAATAATTTAACCCAATAAATATGTGACAACCATTGACCCAGAAGCAATTTATAAAGAAAATCAGTGATGTATTTAAAAAGTCTGTTCAATCCATAATTATTTTAATATTTGAAAGGGATTTTGAAGTGTTTGTTCAAGCGGAAAAGGATCAGTTATAATTTTCCTCAGTCAAAAATATTGGTCCATGTAGCTTGACAACCCTTGACCTGGAAGTAATGCCAACATGAAGGAAATTTAGATATACGCTATGGAGGCCAGTAACAGTAATGTCCCCAAAATCAAATCCTCAGGAGTTGAAATCCACTGAGATAGCTGTCAGGTCTTACACTCTGCAGCACTAGGGAGTAGATTGTGGCTTCTGCCAATAGGTGAACTAACGTTGAAAGGATAAAAGTTTAACTTGGCTTCTGATGGTGGGGATTGAGCTCTCAGCAGACACTCTCTTTATCCGATGTCCAGTCATTTGATTGTGCACAAATTATTGATCAAAGGACCACAATCCTACTCATAACAAGAAGAACAAAAATATGAACTTTTTTGTACAGAATTGTCAAGAGTATTACTTATTTTATAACTGAGTTGTCAAGAGCATCTTTTATGGTGTCCCTGTTTCTGGTCAGAAAATCCAGGTACAAGTCCCACTTGTCTCAGAGGTGTGTCATCTCCATACAAGTTGGTTAAAAGTATTTATATATTTTTCACATCTTAATGAAAGTGATAAACGGTTTTCGCAGTGGGATTCAAATTGCAAAGCATCGGCAAAGAATCATCATGGACACAATCGTCTTCTGCTTTTGTAAATATCTCTGGCTTTCTGGAATTTGACCAAGAAGGGAAAACATAGGCAATAAGAAGGTTCAACATATTTAAAAAACTATTTTAGATGGAGAAAATATAAAATAAAAATGTGGCAAATGGAGAATCAATGTGGGGAGAAAACAAAAAACAGGATTAATGTTTCTTGTATGAAAGCAAAATATTGCAGGTTGTAGAAATCCAAAATAAAACAAAATTTTAGAAGTACTCAGCAGCTCTGGCAGAATTAATAGAAAAAGAGTTAATGGGTCATGTGATAAAGTGTCATGAAAGATCCAGCATGTGTTTTTCCCTATATTTGTTATTTATGAAAATATAAAATATTTCCCATATGCACAAAGAATAATTGGTTATAGCACAAAGTGAGGCCATTTATTCTGTCATGCAACAAATTTAAAGTTTAACCTTAACTCAGTTTTACCATCTGCAAATGCTGCCTGACTGGCTGAGTATTTCTAGATTTTTTTGCAGTTTTAAACTAATTAACCTCACTGTGCTGATAACTTGCATTTCTACTCAATTATGGTGTGACATTCTTTAAAACTGATGGATGTAGGAAAAACGAATTGAGATTTATTACTAACCATATCTTTTCACTGCCGGAGCATGGGACCAGTAAATTGACAAAAAAAAAATCATTTTTTGGACAAGTTACAAGTCCAGGGATAAAGACAAAATGACGCTGGGTTAATTCAATTCTTGGACCAAATAAAACAATCATCACTGTAAATAGTCAATTTAGAATTATTTTTTAGATTAGATTAGACTTACAGTGTGGAAACAGGCCCTTCGGCCCAACAAGTCCACACCGACCCGCCGAAGCGCAAACCACCCATACCCCTACATTTACCCCTTACCTAACACTACGGGCAATTTAGCATGGCCAATTCACCTGACCCGCACATCTTTGGACTGTGGGAGGAAACCGGAGCACCCGGAGGAAACCCACGCAGACACGGGGAGAACGTGCAAACTCCACACAGTTTGTCGCCTGAGTCGGGAATTGAACCCGGGTCTCAGGCGCTGTGAGGCAGCAGTGCTAACCACTGTGCCACCGTGCCGCCCATTACCATAGACAATTGTGTGTACAACATACAGAATTCTGGGAGCAAAATAAAAATCATGCTCACACTGCAAACACAGCTTATCATGAATTAAAGTAATTGCTATCTAATCCTCGTGGTT
Organism: Hemiscyllium ocellatum; assembly: GCF_020745735.1. Classification (NCBI taxonomy): domain Eukaryota; kingdom Metazoa; phylum Chordata; class Chondrichthyes; order Orectolobiformes; family Hemiscylliidae; genus Hemiscyllium; species Hemiscyllium ocellatum. Next base: position 17,628,564 of record NC_083404.1, read on the forward strand.
ACTGGATGAAACATAATCATTTGAAATGTTAACATGTTAAATCCCTTAATTACTGTCACAAAAGCTCCTTCTCTTTGCTTTTCAATATCTGTTTTAAAGAAATGGATTACGTTCAGTTTAAAAGTACTTCACGTTATAAGAGGAATTCACAATCTCCTCACCTCAGTTCCTGGGCAATGTTGTCTTGTATGGATGCAGTACTGGTGTAGTACTTCTCCTCAAGTTGATGAAGGGCAACCTGGGTCTTTAATAACTCTGACGTCTTTTCTTCAAGTTTAGTTTCTGTAGCCTGGTGCTTCTCCACATGCTGATTAAGCTTAAAACAAAAACATTCCTTTAAAAATATGTAATGGTCATCCAAACTTCTCTTACCCATGCCCTATCTTGCACCAAATCATGTGCACCCATCAACTCTGTTTGATAAATGATACTGGCATTATGTTACATAATACCTTGATTTTGAAATTCTTGTTTTCAAATTTATGAATAAAATGACCCCTTCTAATCTTCTCCAGCCCCAGGACTCTTCAAGATACATGATCATCTTATTCTGTTTTTTTTCAGGATCACAATTTTAATTATACCAACATTGGTAGCCACTCTTTCCCACTTCAAGACACTTAAAAATCTACATCCTTGACTTGGTCACCTGCACTGATATCTCATGTTCCTTGGTGGCACTTTCAGGTGATTACTTATGTTAAAGATACTATGCAAATCATTATTTTTGTTGTAATAATTGTCACATACCACCAAAGGTCAGCAACTAATCCCAGGTCGAAATCAATCATGACCACCAGTTGCAGATTAAGTACATTTCACAATTCTAAAATGAAGAAAACTGGGAATATTGGTTGTAAGGGCAGAGAAAGTGGCTGTCCATAGGCACGCCCTTTCTTGATGTTGGGCCCCCCAATTGGGCACTAGGTGCCAAAGAGACAATCTCTGGGAGGTCTCAAGCAAACTCAACGGGGTTTCTAGGTGGCCTTCAGGGGGCCTTGGAATAATTCCTGAATCATCACTAATTTAGAATGCAAGATTAATAGTCTTTAACTAAATAAAGAGGAGTTTAATTACTATCTGGTAGGTTCTCCATGTTGGGCCATTCCTGTTATTGACTATTTTTCTACAAGCATAAGTGGGCCACATAGCCTCTCCCACAATTGTGCAGATCATCTAGTCCAGTGGGGTATGCACCATTAAATCCTGCCTGTACACAGAATGACCATAGTGTACTACAAATTGGTCAGGAGGACGGAGTTGTTGTAATAATATACAGTTATACAAACATGTTTAGTCTGGAGCTTTGGATAGTGATGGTAGAGCTCCAACTTTCCATATATTGCTTGACTGACCAGGAATCCCTTCTTCCCCTAACTGCCTCCATGAAGTACGTGTTGGAAGAATTTGCAGGTATTATCAGTCAAACAGGTTGACTATCTGAATGTACCTTCAATATCAACATTTCGGATGCACTTAAGCTTCTGACTCAGGATCACTAGTGACTGCCACAAGACCTCCATCTATCTGAAATAAATACTGAAAATCCTCAAAGCAGATGAAGCAGCATCTAAATGAGCGTGATGTGCTGCATGAATGATCAAAATTGAGGATTTCTATACATTTACAATACACACTTCAGAAATATTTTATTCATCTGAGTCTTTTACATTTTGTTCCTAATGTAATAACTATTAGCTTGCACTTCATCTCAAAATGTACAGATTTAAAATTATTTTACTAGTCATTTTAATTGTTAAGATTAGATTAGATTCCCCACAGTGTGGGAACAGGCCCTTCGGTCCAACCAGTCCACACTGATCCTCCGAAGGGTAACCCACCCAGACACATTTCCCTCTGACTAATGCACCTATCACTATGGGCAATTTTAACATGGCCAATTCATGCGCTAACCTGCGCATCTTTGAACTGTGGGAGGAACAGAGCACCTGGAGGAAACCCACGCAAACTCCACACAGACAGTCGCCTGAGGCTGCAATCAAACCTGGGACCCTGGTGCTGTGAGGCAGCAGCACTAACCACTAAACTACCGTGCCATCCATCTGAAATAAGGTACTCCAAATATTTCTGAGGGATCATCCAGTGAAGATATATGGGAGGAAATCAGAAATAAGAAGGGGATGATTACCATGATGGGATACTACTATAGCTGGATATAGGCTTGCTCACTGAACTGGAACATTCATTTCCAGATGTTTTGTCACCCTACTAGGTAACATCTTCAGTGGACCTCAGGTGAAGCTCTGCTGGTAAGTCCTGCTTTCTATTTATATGTTGGGGTTTCTTTGGGTTGGTGATGTCATTTCCAGTGGCGAAGTCACTTCCTATTCTTTTTCTCAGGGGGTGGTAAATGAGGTCTAATTCGATGTGTTTGTTGATAGGGTTCCGGTTGTAATGCTATGCTTTTAAGAATTCTTGTGCGTGTCTTTGTTTGGCTTTTCCTAGGACAAACCAAACAAAGACACGCATGAGAATTCTTAGAAGCATGGCATTCCAACCGGAACTCTATCAATAAACATATCAAGTTAGACCCCATCTACCACCCCCTGAGAAAAAGAACAGGAAGTGACTTCGCCACAGGAAATGACATCACCAACCCAAAGAAACCCAAACATATAAATAGAAAGCAGGACTTATCAGCAGAGCTTCACCTGAGGCCCACTGAAGATGTTACCTCGTAGGGTGTCGAAATGTCTGGAAATGAACCTTCAAGCTCAGCGAGCAAACCTACATCCAGAACCTTAACCTGAGCTACAAATCTTCTCAAAATTCACTTTTACTACCATTGCACCCCACTACCCCCCAATAGTCAACAGGAAACTGAGGAGCTAATATGTAGAGAGATTTCAAATAAAGAACAATAGGGTTGCAATAGTACGGGTTTTAAACTTTCCAAACAAAGACTGGGACTACCACAGTGATAAAGGTTTGAACGGTGAGAAATTTGTTCAATGTGTTCAATAAATCTTTCTTTATCAATATGTAGATGTGCCTACTGGAAAAAGAGCAAAACTTGACTTTTTGTTGGGAAGTAAAGCAGGGCAAGTGACTGAAGTGTTAGTGGGGGAGCACTTTGGGACCAGTGATCATAATTCTATTTTTAAATAGTTATTGGAAAAGGATAGGCCTTATATAAAAGTTAAAGATCCTAATTAGAGTAAGGCAAGTTTTTACTGTATGAGACATGAACTTCCAAAAGTTGATTGGGTAATCTGATCACAGGTAAAAGGATGACTGGCAAGTGGGAGGCTTTCAAAAGTGAGATAACAGGATTTCAGAAGCATTATGTCCCTGTCAGAGTGAAGGGTAAGGCTGTTAAGAGTTTGGAACAATAGATGAATAAAGATATTAAGGCTCTGGTCAAAATAAAAAGGAGGCATTAGATAGAGACAATTGGGATCAAGTAAAACTCTTAAAGGGTATAAAGGTGTGGGGCATTCTTAAGAGGGAAAGCAGGAGGGCTAAAAGGGATAGACTTGGCAGATAAAGTTGAGGATAATCCAAAAAGATTCTACAAGTACATTAAGAGCAAATGAGCAACTAGAGAGAGAATAAGGACCCTTAAAGATAAACATGGACCCACAAGAGATGGGAGAGATACTAAACAAATATTTTGCGTAATTGTTTTTATTGTGGAGAAATACATAGAGACTGGGGAACCCTGGAGAAATAAATATTGGATGTCTTGAAAACAGTCCACATTACAGAACAGCAGGTGCTGGAGGTCTTAAAAAACACGTAAAAGGGGATAAATCTCTGGGACCTGATTGAGTGTATCCCAGGACATTGTGGGAAGTTAGGGAAAAAATTGTGGTGCTTTTGGCAGAGATATTTGTATCATCTATAACCATGAGGGAGGTGCCAGAAGTCTAGAGCGTGGCTAATGTTGTGTGTTTATTTAAGGAGAAGCCAGGAATCGAAAGCCTGGTAAGTCTGACATCAGTGGGTGGGTAAATTGTTGGAGGGATTCTGAGAGATAGGATTTACATGCATTTTGGAAAGGCAAAGACTGATTAGGGATAATCAGCATGGCTTGCGCTGGGGAAATAGTGTCTCACAAATTGATTGGTTATTTCCTACAAAAACTCAAACAGATTGATGACGGCAGATTGGGAGACATCTGCATTCCTGATGAAGAGCTTATGTTCGAAAAGTCTCATGCTGCTCGGATGCTGCCTGATTAGCTGTGCTAGATTATATGGGGTTCAGGATACAAAATTGGCTTGATGGTAGGAGAGAAAGGGTGTGGTGGTGGGGGTTTGTTTTTGGACTAGAGGCCTGTGATTGGCATTGTTCCACAGAGATCGGTGCTGGGTCCACTGTTGTTTATCATTTACAGAAACAATTTGGATGAGAATTTAGGAGGAATGGTTCGTAAGTTTGCAGATGACACCAAAATTGGTGATATAGCCAGCAGTGAAGAAGGTTATCTAAGATTACAAAAGGATCTTGATCAATTGGCCCAAGGGGAGTGGCAGATGAAGTTTAATTTGGATAAATGTGAGATATTGCATTTTGGTAAAGTGAACAATGACGGTTAACAGCAGATCCCTGGGTACTACTATCAGAGAGACCTAAGGGTTCAAGTTCTTTGAAAGTTATGTCATTGACAGGGTGGTTAAGAAGGCATTTAGCATGCTTGCCTTCATTGCTCAGCTTATTGAGTATAGGAATTGGGTCGTCATGTTGAAGTTGTATAGCACATTGGTGAGGCCACTTTTAGAGTACTGTGCACAGTTCAGGTCACCTTGCTGTAGAAAGGATATTATTAAATTGGAGAGGATTCAGAAAAGATTTATTAGGATGGTGCCAGGACTAGAGGATTTGATTTATAAGGAGAGACTGGATAGGTTGGGACCTTTTTCACTGATGCATAGAAAGTTGAGGGTTGACCTTACAGAAGTTTATAAAATCATGAGGGGAATAGATAAGGTGAATATCAAAGGTTTTTTTCTCCCTAGGGTGGGAGAGTTCTAAACTAGAGGGTATATTTTTAAGGTGAGAGGAGATTGATTGAAAAGGGACTTGAGGGGTAACTTTCTCACCCAGAGGATGGTTCATGGGTGGAATTAGCTGCCAAGGAAGTGGTAGATACAAGTACATTTACAACAGAGAAATATAGAAAATAGGTGCATAGAAAATGTAATTTCAGCATCTCACTCCCACTTTCTCTCCATACCCCTTGATCCCTTTAGCCACAAGGGCCACATCCAACTCCCTCTTGAATCTATCCTATGAACTGGTCCCAACAGCTTTCTGTGGGAGAGAATTCGAAAGGTTTACAATTCTTAGTGAAGCAATTCTTCCTCATCTCAGTCCTGAATTGCTCACCCCTTATTCTTAGACTGTGACACCTAGTTTTGGACTACACCAGGGAACATTTTCCTGCATCTGGTCTGTCCAGTCCCATCAGGATTTTATGTGACTCAATGACTCTATGATTGCAACAGGTGAGAATGTTTATAGGTCCAGTAATCCCCTCTCAGGAAATTCCTCAATGCACTAAATGTACCTTAAGGTCTCTCATATTCTCACTAAGATTAATGTTTACATTAACCTGAACTTTTATATGCATGTTTCAAAGCATTTCTATCAATTATAGCTGTCTTACTGCTAACAATGTATTGATTTTATTAATATATTTATTGCATCCGGTTTCTGGTGTTGACAGCTTTTTCCAATACAAATTTATACAAATTCCAAATGTTACTGTCTTCAAGGAACACCAAGCTTTTTAGAAAATTTGCAATAATAAATTATACACATGAGATTTTGGCTCATCTTCAACATATCATGCATTTAAAAATCCATAATATCTTGACCAAAATAAAGATTCCATAATTCCAGTCAAACATGCCTGTGTTTCTAGCAACTGGACTTGACGTGCTTCATCTGTTAATGCAACAACAGTCGTTTCCAGCTCTTGTTTGATCTTCTTCAGCTCAGATTCCTTGTAAGCCATATCCTTGTTGGCAACTTCCTTCAGTTTCTTCATTTGAATCAGTTCCTCGGTCAATAATTTTTTTTCACTGGAACGAGCATCTGTCGCAATTATATTTTTAGTCTTTTCATATTTTAATAAACAGCTAACATTGATTAATACATTTTTTAGGAATGGGAGGTAGGAAGCATTGGGTGTAAAAATAATTCTAATACTTTGTTCTTTTATGTTTGTGAATAATCAAATTATATTTTATTGATTCACATATCATAAAAATCTAAGCACCTATTGCAGAAAGAGGCAAGTTATACTGTTTCTTTTCTACAGTTTGAAAGACCAAGAAAACTTACAGTTTGGAATGTAATTATTGATATAGGAGAAGAGTATTTTTTGTAGAAAATGCTAACCTTAACCACTCTCAGTACATTTTAATATTAAGCTGAGGTGTGCTGCCTATTGCTATGAAGCTTACATTATTTACTTATTTTTTTACCACAATGTAATTATGGGAATTGTTTTAATCTTGTATAATAATTGGATCTAGTATCCTTTCAGAAGAATTTGAAATCAGCTTGCCAGAAAAATAAACTACTTTAAACAATGATGTGAGGGTGCCTGTGTTGGACTGGGTGGACAAAGTTAAAAATCACACAACACCAGGTTATAGTCCAATAGCTACCTGAAGAAGGAGCAGCATTCCAAAAGCTAGTGCTTCCAAATAAACATGTTGGACAATAACCTGGTGTCATGAGATTTTTTTACTTGAAACAAACTACTTCTCAATAGGAATCTTTTGATAAAGTTTTAAACAGGAGCTTTGTTGCTTCTATTAATTCAATTGAAATAAAGCAAATTAAAAGCCAAAATATTGGCTAAAAAATTTGAAGCATCACATTCAAGCATTCTACATGCCACAAGTCAAGTGATAACTTTCATGCTACTTGCTGAAAACATCTTGGTAAAGGTTTAGAAGAAAAATCTCAACGTATTAGTTTTCAATGATTGAACTGCAGAACTGATTAGTTCTGAAAGACCAATCTTTATGTTTTCTATTGTGTGACCTCATTATTTTAGAAGGAGTGGACTGATGTTGGGTGGGGGGAAGGTGGAGGGGATGTGGAGTAAAAGCTTTTAAATCTGAAGACTGTCACGCCACAGAATATTCCTGCTGCTAATACAACTAGTATGCATAGGTAGTATCTAGCTGACAACTGAAACTCAGAATACTTTGTTGGAACCAGAGAAGGAACCTTGCATCTGTTAGCTCAACAAAATAAAGTTTTAAAATGTCCTTTTCAGGGATTTTTGCATCACCCCCACAAGCCCAGTTCCTTCTTTGTGAGTCTAGCTAACTATCCATTCCTTCTCTTTTATAAATTTTGATCCTATGATAATGGTGTCCCTGATGATATCCTGAATAGGACTTCACCACTAAACCCACTGACTAAACACCACTATCTTAATTGTTTCTCTCAGTAGACATCATGTATCATAGTGAAATTAACAGCCCCCATCACCATAATGCTTATATTTGTTGAGCATCTGATGTAAAATAATGCAATGTCTAACATCAGTTAATACTCACTGATTACTTAATTATTGATGCCCCAACCTTCCCTTCATTTCAGTGTTATAACCAATGATGTTCTAATTATGCTAAATTTCTAAAAAGGACATTTAAACATGGCTCAATTATAATTCCTTTGTAAATAAAAAAGTTGAAAATCCCAAAGTATGACCATGAATCCCATTGTGCTTTCATATATTGCACAAATCTCTTCTCTTCAGGAAGTAGGAGTTTTACCATCTTTCAAGATTTTTATTTTCAAAATGAATCCACTTTCATTCATGTAACCTGAGAGTGTAAATTTTCCCAGCTATATTTAGGAAGGCTCCAGTATAACAAAGATGGGGCCTTAAACGGCATTTCCATTAATGCAAAACACAATCATGGTAAAGAAATTCAAGCGTTGATATTTTTAGTCACCCTGTTCTATGATGACACACCTTTGGATGAGACTGCACCACAAGAGCTCTTGGAATTGAAGTATATAGTGGGAACATTGTTCTTGTGGCACATTGGTTTTGTCCCTAACTTTGAGCCAGAATGTTGAGGTTCAAGTCCCACCTACTCCAGAGGCGAAACAGGCCAGACAGGAATGTAGGTAATGGATGGCTTTGGATGAGCAAGGGTGGGAGAATAGTATGGAACATAAACATTGACATCAATTTATTGAGGTGATAATAATAGTTGCAGTGTAAAAGAGACTATACTATCATATTTGCAAAAGAAAAACCAAAATGTTAAGTCTCTTACTGAAGTGGTCCAAATTAGGAGGGAACTTCCCAACTTGAGGTCATGTATTATTATAGTCTGAGATTCTAGCCACCCTGTAGCAAACTCTGAATATTTAGAAAAAAAATTTGAAAAACAGGGCAAAGTAGCACAAGTTCAATTAACTAAAGGAAAATTTATAAATGATATCTGGAAGATATGTGCACAAAATTAAGTAAATATATACCACTGAACTCTGGATCACATATTAAAGATTCAATTTCGGGAGTAATTTCAGCAACGATTTGATGTGTCCACATGATTTTTCAAGATAGGGAAATGAAGATGGATCAAATGATCTTTCTTATCTATACCTGTACCATGATTCGGGTTTATCATATATGTATCATATTTACCAAATTGTATACCTACTAAGTGTCTATACAGGTCAGGTATCCTTTAACTGCATGTCAGAAAAGAAAATCACCTGACAAAAAAAAGTTTTCTTTCAAACATAGCCTCAGGTCAATTGGTATGGGAAATCTGCGACCCAAATGCACCCGAACCATTTCACCAGTCCTCACCTGCTTATGCTGCCAGTTCTCCTTTAAGCATAACCTCAGTGTTCATCTCCCTAAGAAAATTTACTCAAATTCCATTGGGACCCTACTAATAATTACAACAGTAGCTCCAGAAAACCACCCGAGGTAAGGGGGTTCATCTTACCATGATGAAGGGCCGATTACTGTCAAAGGAATGGGGGAGGAAGTGTGATCGTACCGGGTTTGGGGAGGGTTAGTTGAGTTTTCAGTGATGTACATGTTGATATTCTCCTGTACATACTTCTCTCTGTGTGGCCTTTCTATGCAAAATTATGGGTCTATTGAAATCGGCAGTTCACCTGGTCATATTTTCTCGATTTAAACTGGTGAAGAAAACTACCTCAGGTAATTGCTGACTCTCCTTAATCCAAAAATCAAAATTATATGAAATCTGATATGTGATCAGTCCTGAAATTTTCAGACAAAAGATACCTAACCTGTACCACATGTTCAAAAGTTTTAACAACTGCATGATTGAATTGCAGCACCTTGTGCTAAATGAAGGTTCCTGGAGAAGATTTCCTGCTCAGAGTGCAAAGCTGCAATTCGGGCATCTTTCTTTCTAATTTCTAGCTGGATGAATTCAACTTCTGCTTGCAGGTCCTAAAAAATTCACAAGCAATCAACAAGGATCTTGAGAATGCTAGTATATTTTCATAATCAAAAACTTTTATGACAAATTCACACTTCATTATTAGAATATTTCATCTGCTTTCTCATTTAAATCATATCACAGTTTTCATTATTTTCTCACATTTATCATTAGATAAAAGTAGAAAAGATCTTTTGATAAGAATATATGGAAGAAATGTGTGCATTTTGGAAATCAAAAAAGAGAATTTTCAGCACTTAAAGGTCAAAATGAGAAAATGACTTTGGATCATTTCAACTTGGAGCAGGCAAATATCCTCAAACAAATTATAATTAACATGAATTGAACCATCATAAGCTGAAGCAGAGTAAGGCCAAATCATCTGGATAAGTAAAAGACTACACTGGATTCTGCTAATTGATTACAATTTTAGACATATGATTCATTTAACATATTACAAGCTCTGCAAAGTAAATGGCCGACAGAGCTAAATGTTTCCTTAGATAATGTGAACAACTGTGGATTCCCAATTATTTTGAGAGTTACAACATTTCAAAAAGTCTAAATTTTTAAATTAAAATTTGGAAAGATTTCACGACTAAAATCTCAAATGAACTGGAAATCAAAAGTTCTGACATGAATTTCTAATTCTATTAGTTGTAATTTTGAAGGTGAATTCAAACCTAAATATTTTTTATATTATACTAATCTGAATAGGATGGAGCAAAGGTGGATAAGGAAAAAGTGAGAGAAAAACCAAACTACACTGGGCAGCGAACAATCCATGTTATCAAAAAATTTCATAGAACAGTGGGAGTCAGAATTCAATACAAAGAAAGTTCAAAGTATGACAAAGCAGAAAAAAAACAAATATATTTTCCAAATGTTTGTAGATAGCTAAGGGGGAAGTTGTCATTTAGGGCCCCAGGTATTGAATGTAGTTTGGCCTGCTGTCCTCAAACATAGCCCATAGGTAGTCACATGGACTGCTGAGTGTTAAAGTGGGCAATTTAAAAGATTCACTTTGGTTCTCTGGGTCCCTGTCCAGTTGCTTTTTTAACAACTTGGCACCTTAAAAATGAATTTTTGTAATATTTTCTGTGTAGCATGAATGTTTATTTAATTGATATTACAGCAGTTCCATGCATTCTCCAAACAAACAGTTTATAATAAACAAGACATGCAGATGACACCAAAATTGGAGGTGTAGTGGACAGCGAAGAGGGTTACCTCAGATTACAACAGGTTCTTGACCAGATGGGCCAATGGGCTGAGAAGTGGCAGATGGAGTTTAATTCAGATAAATGCGAGGTGCTGCATTTTGGGAAAGCAAATCTTAGCAGGACTTATACACTTAATAGTAAGGTCTTAGGGAGTGTTGCTGAACAAAGAGACCTTGGACTGCAGGTTCATAGCTCCTTGAAAGTGGAGTCGCAGGTACATAGGATAGTGAAGGAGGCATTTGGTATGCTTTCCTTTATTGGTCAGAGTATTGAGTACAGGAGTTGGGAGGTCATGTTGCGGCTGTACAGGACACTGGTTAGGCCACTGTTGGAATATTGCGTGCAATTCTGGTCTCCTTCTTATCGGAAAGATGTTGTGAAACTTGAAAGGGTTCTGAAAAGATTTACAAGGATGTTGCCAGGGTTGGAGGATCTGAGCTACAGGGAGAGGCTGAACAGGCTGGGGCTGTTTTCCCTGGAGCATCGGAGGCTGAGGGGTGACCTTATGGAGGTTTACAAAATTATGAGGGGCATGGATAGGATAAATAGGCAAAGTCTTTTCCCTGGGGTCGGGGAGTCCAGAACTAGAGGGCATAGGTTTAGGTGAGAGGGGAAAGATGTAAAAGAGGCCTAAGGGGCAATTTTTTCACGCAGAGTGTATGGAATGAGCTGCCAGAGGATGTGGTGGAGGCTGGTACAATTGCAACATTTAAGAGGCATTTGGATGGGTATATGAATAAGAAGAGTTTGGAGGGATATGGGCCGGGTGCTGGCAGGTGGGACTAGATTGGGTTGGGATATCTGGTCGGCATGGACGGGTTGGACTGAAGGGTCTGTTTCCATACTGTACATCTCTATGACTCTAGGACAAAAGAAAGGAGACGATAAAGAGCACCAAGGTCACAACGTTCGAAAAGTAGATGTCAAAGAACTATACAGTACCATATGTATCCTATTATCAATGCAGTGGTGAGAAAAATAAAATGTTATTCCCAAAAAGGATGAAAACGAGCCTTCAGATGAAATGGACAAGTGGGAACAGTTATCCTCACATCATAAATGGCTGTTCCGAGCCTACTAGGTAGAAGATTCAAATGGGTGATTAACACGGTGTAAACTACAACTTCTATAAAGACAGTATGTCAACAAATGCTCAGCGTCAGAGGGCAGTCCTTGTCAGGTGGCCTTTGTAGGGGTCAGCTCTTATCAGGGAGTGGTCTTGATCAGATGGAAGACAGACAGAAGAGACTGAGGGAGGATTTAGGGAAGAGATCCTAAACAATTTAACCGGAATACAGGATGCTGTCTTTACAACTTTAACATTCTGTGCCAAGTGCCTGTTGGTCCTCTGGTATCAGAGATACAGTTATATACTTACTTTTATCAATTAACCAATGTGATAAATGTAAAAACTGCTACTTAATAAATTTAATAAACTATCTGAAAATTCCTTACAAATGGTTAACCCCTCATATAGGACTCAAGAATAATATCGTGGTTATGGTAGAGGATTTTAACTTTCCAAACGTAGACTGGGACTGCCATAGTGTTAAGGGTTTAGATGGAGAGAAATTTGTTAAGTGCATATAAGACAATTTTCTGATTCAGTATGTGGATGTACCTACTAGAGAAGGTGCAAAACTTGATCTACTCTTGGGAAATAAGGCAGAGCAGGTGACCGAGGTGTCAGTGGGGGAGCACTTTGGGGCCAGCGAGCGTAATTCTATTAGTGTTAAAATAGTGATGAAAAAGGATAGACCAGATCAAAAAGTTGAAGCTCTAAATTGGAGGAAGGCTAATTTTGACTGTATGAGGTGGAAACTTTCAAAAGCTGATTGGGGGCAGATGTTTGCAGGTAAAGGGATGGCTGGAAAATGGAAAGTCTTCAGGAATGAGACGAGAGTCCAGAGACAATATATTCCTGATAGGGTGAAAGGCTGTAGGTGTAGGGAATGCTGGATGTCTAAAGAAATTGAGGGTTTGGTTAAGAAAAAGAAGGAAGCATATGTCAGGTATAGACAAGATAAATCGAATGAATCCTGAGAAGAATATAAAGGTAGTAGGAGTATACTTAAGAGGGAAATCCGGAGGGCAAAAAAGGAGACGTGAGATAGCTTTGGCAAATAGGGTTAAGGAGAATCCAAAGGGGTTTTACATATACATTAAGGACAAAAGGGTAACTAGGGAGAGAATAGAGCCTCTCAAAGGCAAGGCAGCCTTTGTGTGGAGCCACAGGAGATGGGGAGATATGAAAACAAGTATTTTGCATCAGTGTTTACTGTGGAAAAGGACATGGAAGATATAGAATGTAGGGAAACAGATGGTGGCTTCTTAGAAAATGTCCTTATTAAAGAGGAGGAAGTACTGGGTGTCTTGAAATGCATAAAAGTGGATAAATCCTCAGGTTCTGATCACCCTAGAACTCTGTGAGAAGCTAGCGAAGTGATTGCCGGGCCCCTTGCTGAGATATTTGTGTCATCGATAGTCACAGGTGAGGCGCCGGAAGATTGGAGGTTGGCTAAAATGGTGCCACTGTTTAAGAAGAGAGTTAAGGACAAGCCAGGGAACTATAGACCAGTGAGCCTGATGTCAGTGGTGGGCAAGTTGTTGGAGGGAATCCTGAGGGACAGGATGGAAAGGCAAGGACTGATTAGGGATAGTCAACTTGGCTTTGTGCATGGGAAATCACGTCTGACAAACTTGATCAAGTTTTTTGAATAACAAAGAGGATGGTTGAGGGCAGAGCGGTAGATATGATCTATGTGGACTTCAGTAAGGTGTTCAACAACGTTCCCCATGGGAGACTGGTTAGCAAGGTTAAATCTCATGGAATGTAGGGAGAACTAGCCATTTGGATACAGAAGTAGCTCAAAGGTAGTGGTGGAGGGTTGTTTTTCAGACTGGAGGCCTGTGACCAGTGGAGTGCCACAAGGTTTGGTACTGGGTCCACTACTTTTTGTCATTTTTATAAATGACTGAGATATAAGCATAAGAGATATAGTTAGTAAGTTTGCAGATGGCACCAAATTTGGAGGCATAGTGGACAGTGAAGAAGGTTACCTCAGACTACAATGGAATCTTGATCAGTTGGGCCAATAGGATGAGAAGTGGCAGACAGAGTTTAGTTTAGATAAATGCAAGGTGTTGCATTTTGGGAAAGCAAATCTTAGCAGGTCTTATGCGCTTAATGGTTAGGTGCTGGGGAGTGTTGCTGAACAAAGAGACCTTGGAGTGGGGGTTCCTAGATCTTTGAAAGTGGAGTCGCAGGTAGATAGGATAGTGAAGAAGGCGTTTGGTACACTTTCCTTCATTGGTCAGAGTACTGGGTACTGGAGTTGGGAGGTCATGTTGTGGCTGGACAAGTCACTGGTTCAATAGACAATAGACAATAGGTGCAGGAGTAGGCCATTCAGCCCTTCGAGCCTGCACCGCCATTCAATATGATCATGGCTGATCATTCCTAATCAGTATCCGCTACCTGCCTTATCTCCATAACCCTTGATTCCACTGTCTTTGAGAGCTCTATCCAACTCTTTCTTAAATTAATCCAGAGACTGGGCCTCCACTGCCCTCTGGGCAGAGCATTCCACACAGCCACCACTCTCTGGGTGAAGAAGTTCCTCCTCATCTCTGTCCTAAATGGTCTACCCCGTACTTTTAAGCTGTGTCCTCTGGTTCGGCACTCACCCATCAGCGAAACATGTTTCCTGCTGCCAGAGTGTCCAATCCTTTCATAATCTTATATGTCTCAATCATATCCCCTCTCAGTCTTCTAAAACTCAAGGGTATACAAGCCCAGTCGCTTCAGTCTTTCAGTGTAAGGTAATCCCTCCATTCCAGGAATTGACCCCGTGAACCTACGCTGCACTCCCTCACTAGCCAGAATGTCTTTCCTCAAATTTGGAGACCAGAACTGCACACAGTACTCCAGGTGTGGTCTCACCAGGGCCCTGTACAGCTGCAGAAGCACCTCTGCTTCTATACTCAATCCCTCTTGTTATGAAGACCAGCATGCTATTAGCCTTCTTCACTACCTGCTGTACCTGCATGCTTGCCTTCATTGACTGGTGTACAAGAACACCCAGATCTCTCTGTACTGCCCCTTTACCTAAATTAATTCCATTGAGCTAGTAATCTGCCTTCCTGTTCTTGCCACCAAAGTGGATAACCATACATTTATCCACATTAAACTGCATCTGCCATGCATCTGCCCACTCACCTAACTTGTCCAGGTCACCCTGAAATCTCCTAACATCCTCATCACATTTCACCCTGCCACCCAGCTTTGTATCATCAGCAAATCTGCTAATGTCATTGCTGATATCATCTTCTATATCATTAACATATATTGTAAAAAGCTGCGGTCCCAGCACGGATCCTTGCGGTACCCCACTGGTCACTGCCTGCCATTCCGAAATGGAGCCGTTTATCACTACCCTTTGTTTCCTATCAGCCAACCAATTTTCAATCCAATCTAGTACTTTGCCCCCAAAACCATGTGCCCTAAGTTTACTCACTAACTTCCTATGTGGAACTTTATCAAAAGCTTTCTGAAAGTCCAGGTACACTACATCTACTGGATCTCCCTCGTCCATCTTCAGAGTTACATCCTCAAAAAACTCCAGAAGATTAGTCAAGCACAATTTCCCCTTCATAAATCCATGCTGACTCTGTCCTATCCTGTTACTACTATCCAGATGTGCCGTAATCTCATCCTTTATAATAGACTCCAGCATCTTTCCCACCACTGAGGTCAGACTAACTGGTCGATAATTTCCTGCTTTCTCTCTCCCACCTTTCTTAAAAAGTGGGATAACATTAGCCACTCTCCAATCCTCAGGTACCGATCCCGAATCTATCGAATTCTGAAAATAATCACCAACGCATCCACGATTTCCCGAGCCACCTCCTTCAGTACCCTGGGATGTAGACCATTAGGCCCCAGGGACTTATCAACCTTCAGACCTAACAGTCTCTCCAACACCAAATCCTGGCAAATACAGATTCCCTTTAGTTCAGGTCCTTCAGTCATTGTTACCTCAGGGAGATTGCTTCTGTCTTCCCCAGTGAACACAGATCTGAAGTACCCATTTAATTCTTCCGCCATCTCTTTGTTCCCTGTAATATATTCCCCTGTTTCTGTCTTCAAGGGCTCAATTTTAGTCCTAACCATTTTTTTGCCTTGCAAATACTTCAAAAAGCTTTTACGATCCTCCTTTATATTATTGGCCAGTTTACTTTCGTACCTCATTTTTCCTCTGCGTATTTCCTTCTTAGTAATCCTCTGTTGTTCTTTAAAAGCTTCCCAGTCCTCTGTTTTCGCACTTATCTTTGCTATGTTATACTTTTTTTCTTTTAACTTTATATGTTTCTTAACTTCCCTCGTCAGCCACGGCCGCCCATGCCTCCTCCTGGGATCTTTCTTCCTTTTAGGAATGAACTGATCCTGCAACTTCTGCATTATACACAGAAATATCCGCCATTGTTCCACCATGGTCATCCCTGCTAAGGTATTGCACCATTGAACTTTGGTCACTTTTGGAATATTGGATGCAATTCTGGTCTCCTTCCGATCAGAAGGATGTTGTGAACTTAAAAGAGTTCAGAAAAGATTTACAAAGATGTTGCCAAAGTTTGAGGATTTGAGCTATAGACAGAGGTTGAATAGGCTGGGGCTGTTTTCCCTGGAGAGGCTGAGGGGTGACCTTATAGAGGTTTATAAAATGATGAGGGGCATGGATAGGATCAATAGATAAAGTCTGTTCAACTGGGGTGGGGGAGTCCAGAACTAGAGGGCATAGGTTTAGGGTGAGAGGGGAAAGATATAAAAGAGACCTAAGGGGCACCTTTTTTCACGCAGAGAGTAGTACGTGTGCAGAATGAGCTGCCAGAGCAAGTGGTGGAGGCTAGTACTATTGCAACATTTAAAAGACATCTGGATGGGTATATGCATAGAAAGGATTTGGAGGGATATGAGCTAGGTAATGGCATGTGGGACTAGATTGGGTTGGGATATCTGGTTGGCATGGACGAGTTAGACTGAAGGGTCTGTTTCCATGCTGTACATCTCTATGACTCTAACTGCAAAAATAGGCCATTTAGTTCATCAAGTCTGCTCCGCCATTCAATGAGCTAATGGCTGCTCTGATAATCCTCAACTCCACTTTCCTGCCTTTCCCCAGATTCTACCTTCTGAGAAAAGAAACATGAACAAAGTACAGTCTGTTCCACCATTCAAAAAGATAATGGGTGATCAGATTTTAACTCTACATTCCTAAACCCCCTTTCCCGTCTATGCTTTACCATAATCCCCTTGGCCTCCTTTGTAACTGTCATCTCCCGTTCCCCAGGCCTGCAGCTCCCAGACTCTCAGAATAGCTTACCAAGTGTCTCCCTTACCACCCCATCCCACAAAAACCCTTTTCCCCTTAGTTTCTGACAACAGCGCTGACGGATTGACTGAGAGCCACCACCTTGAGAACCCAACCTGACAATCTCGATGAGAAGTGCTGAAATCCCAATTACATTAACCTGAAGCCCCACTGGCCACTATGAAGCTTTAGAATGGATTGTCACCCACTTTCCAACCACTATGGTATGGACCATAGCAATCTCCTGAACTCATTTGGGAGTTTGTCGATGGGTGCACCCTGGACTTCAGCAAGGACTACTCCGTTAAGATATGGTTACTTGTTTCCTCAAAGAATGCTAATAACCCATCAGTAAACATGAATGTAAATTTTAAAAGTCCAGGACAATAAGTTCATCATTTACATGACCATTAAAAGTGTTGTGCAGCACAGCTAACAAATAAAAACTTTTACTGTCTTTTTGGTTCAAAAGCAGAACTAGAGAATGAGAAAAGTCTAAGCTTTGAGAGCCGAACATCACAGAATGGAGTGGTGACCATGTTTGAGCTAAGAATTTGGGTTTAAACTAATAGAAAACTTATATTTTCACCTCTGATAGGACATACTTTGAGCTGCCTGTGGTGGAAGTAAGGGTTAGAATTGGTTTGCTTTCCACCCTACCTTGTGCAATAATTCTTGCTGTGGGTAGGTGGGGAGTAAGAAGAAAGCAACTAATGGGATTTGATATCCAGTTCAGTCCCAGTGAGTCATCCATACTCCCATCATGCAGTCAACCAACTCCATGCTTATCACTCACTCACCCAGCTCCCCAGGCAGTCAATGACTCACACAATCAGCCTGCCCCTGCAGTCACTGACTTGCTCATCCACACTACCTACTCCCAAATACTTAAACAGACTAGTCGCTCACTGACTCACTATTTGCCCCCTGCCCCTGAATAACTCTTTGCTAGTCTGGTCACTGACTCATTCTCTGCCATCCCCCAGTAACTAACTCACCCTCTGTCTGCTCCTGCCCCATGTTTTCGCAGCAGGCTTGATGGAATAAGACCCCTTTCCAAAAGACAGTTAAGGCACAGGTCACCCCACATTTACAGTCTCTGTATTTCTCAGAGAATGTGTGCTCTCCTCTCCTGCAAAGAGAGAAAACAGAGCTATGAGTGTTAGTTAATAGCTTATGTGAATGGAGAGAACGACATTTGTGGAGGATAACTGGAGAGCCATGGCTGTAAGAGGACAACAGAATGATGCAGTCTTAGCTGCTCAGATGGGGATTTGTGAAAATCCCTGGAGAGAAGCATGCAAATTCAAGGTGCTTTGTTCTGACGGGTGTTGTGCAAGTGAATGCTGTGTAAGTCAGAGTTTGGGGCTTGGTATTTCATGCTTCTAAAGTCCCAAGAGTTATGTCTCCTGGTTATAATGACCATACATGTGCTGCTCACTTCCTCAGATACTTCATTCACACAGGCTTGGTTGGCGAGTTTGTCCTCTTCTTTCTACAATTAGGAAAGATCACTTCACTGCAGCTCCTCAGGCCCCAAAGCAGAATCTATAGGGAAGACGGAGACCAAGAGGGCAGTTTCCCCATCTTCTAGCCATCCCAGTGGTTGCTGCAGGCTCAAAACATTCAAACCACAACAGGTCCCTTTAACTATAAATCCTTCCTTTGTAGAATCTGAAGCACGAGCTGACCGAACCTCTTTGATTGATCAGGTAATCTTTACGGAACATGCTAACATCCTGATTTCTGTTTAAGAGCCACAACATTGCTCGAAAGTTATTTCAGTGGGTTCCTGACTCACTAATAGTCCCTTTCAGCAAGGATAAAGGGTTGAAAATGCCACCCAATAAATCTCAAACACAACAAAAACTCTAATAATAGAAAAAAGGGATACAAATTCAAACTGTCTGAAGACAAATTTACATTTGATGTTGCAAAGTTTGTTTTTAGATAAATTACTATTAACACTGGGAAAACTGGAACAAAGCCCTGCAAGTATCAATCATTTGTATTCTCTAAATATAGGTAACTTTTCCTTGGACAATATAAATAGGATTATCAAAGGGTGTTGTAACAGTTTGTTACTATCTTAGCAAAACATGTTATTTTTTAAATATTAAAGTGATAATGTACTGATAACTAGCAAGTAAAACATAAATCAAATTACTAATCTGAAGTCATGCATTGAACCTTCAACAGCCACAGTGTTGACATTTCTAAATCAGCCATTACTAAAGCTAGAGGTGCATACAAATTAGTAAGAATCTATGGAGAGCAAATAAATGAATGTTTCAGGTGCCAACCCCTTGTTATTACTGCACTTGCCTTGCTGAAATGTTCAGTGCTTTGTTGGATCAAGTAGAAAAATGTTGTATTTCGTCTCACACCCAGAAGTACAGGAGTTTCTATAGCTCCTCTAATAATTCAGTGGGAAAATTTGCTGTTTACAGGCAAGTTGGGTGCCTGGTTCACTGTCTTACCTGCTCTCCCTGTCCCTGAGGGTGCTACGATTGACTGGTATTCCTGGATTGGAAGAGGGTATTAAAAAAAATAACTCCAGTTCTCATTACCAATTATTATCTGAAGAAGATCTCAGTGTCAACATTCATTAATGATAGAATTAGATTTGACTGAATGTTTCCCCTGATTAAATACCTACATACAAGTAATCCCAGAGAACTACTAGCACCTGTGAAATTGCATGGAAATATGCATTATCTTCAAGAAGACAGGAAGGAAGTAGAGCAAGATATGGAAGAAATAGAGAAAATTAAAACCAATGCCAGGAGGTACAGATGAGAAAATTCATTTTTCTTTCATATTTTGTACAATTAAATTTAAAATGTGATTAAACAAGTACAATTACTACCTTCATTTCTGACAACATCTTCTCAGCCTTGTAGGTGATTTTTGGTGGAATACTTGCAGCTTGCTTAGCCTGATCCCGTGTTAATATTTTTAATCAAGGAATACACCCTTTATAGAGAGTACTAACATAACATAGAACTTTACTATCTACAACTGAATTATCACGAGTGGATTAAAAAAGAATAATTTATTTCCATTCTTTTTGTTGACAACAATGAAGCATGAGACATGTATCATTATACTCCTCTTATATATACATTCGGGGCTATACATCTCTATGACTCTATAATAGTTAATTTTTTGTTCTTTTAATCAAAAGGATATAGAAAGTTTGTTTCTAGTTCCAAAAGACAAACTTGCTGCTGAAGATTCTTTATATATTCAGTTTCAATTGAAGACAATGGCTCTGTTATCCATGTTCTAAAATAAAAGTTCAGTTGAGAATGTAGAAACCAGTAATGTGCATTATGTATGATATCTCACCAAAAGGAAGCCTAATCATGCAAGCATTTACCATATTCCTATCTATTTTTCAACAAAGTTCCATCACTGATTAAGACCAACCAAATGAAAGCCTGTGTACTGGGCTAATCTTCTAAAATCCCTTCGGCTTTTTTTTTTGCTCAATACCCATCATCCTAGTATTGAAATCAAATACTTCAGTTACTGGTTGCAATGCTTGTAACAAGTTCAAGTAAAATGAAGGAAAAGCAGAAGCTTTCAGATGAAGACTGAAAACCAGAAGCAAATGAGCAGACATACTAAATATTGTGACATATGGAATTTGGATACTTGAAATTTTACTGACAAAATAAAAAGACAAACAAAAACCTTCTGAATTAGTCCATTGGCTTCTTATATATTGTGATATCAAAATGCTTCGCATCCATTATAAAATATTTACCAATACAACCTTGTTATCATTGCATATATAAAAGTTTCTACAATTATTGTATATTGTTACTTGGTTATTTTATTATATTCCATAGCCCATTAGTGAAGCCACAGTACAATAAGCATTTGACCTGCTGCTCAGAACATATCCTAGCTAAATATAGTGACAATAACATCAGTTGACTGCTATGCTCACTATGTGATCAGATATTGGATATTTAATGGACATTCCAGTCTGTAGCATGAAAATCTATTTAAACACAAAGACTGGATTTTGTCTCCCATTAGAGGTGTTAATTGGATTGTGAAATGCTCAACTGCATTTTACCAGCAGAGAAAAAAAGGTTTTGCACTCAAGACCTACAAAAAAGGCCATGTGAAAATTGTGTGATATCAGGAAGGCAGCAAAAAAAAATTTTCTATGCCCTCCTGACACCACACAACTTTCACATGGCCTTTTTTGTAGTTCTTGAGTGCAAAACCTTCTTGAGTGCAAAACACAATGCATCGCTGAGGTCAGGGTTTCCATTGTGAGGAACTGAATTGTATATCGTCCTGCACACAATTATATCTGTGTTGGTGTGGGTTTTGGAAGATCTTAAAAAGAAACCTCCTTTCAGAGGAAGTCTGGTAAAGAATCAAGAACAAATAGGAAGGTTAAGCATAAACATTTTTCCATCTTCAAATTATTAAATGCTGAATTGTAACATAGATATGTTTTTAATGCAGTAGTTCATTGTAGGGGTCTATCCTGCAAAGATAAATTAATTAAACTAATCTGCACCATGTAAGTGTTGAGATGTTTCACAGTACTTTCTCCATTGAAGACAATGCAATGAGGTATTTCCACAAAATGTGCAAAATTAGTTGGTAAATTATCCTGGACATGTTTAGCACAGGGATTTAAATGGACAGATGGCTTTGATTATTAATAAACAATCCCTTTGAAAGTTAGAAATAAACGAAGTAGCTGTTCTCCTCGATTTATTGATAGGCAATCTGCTTTGAAATGGAGAGGACGTCTTTTATTTCCATTTCAAGCTTTTGCAGTTGCAACCATGTATTGAAGGGTGTGGCCATTATGAATGCTTGGATAAGTTACAAACGCCTAGCAACTCAAGTCCGTTGACACCGCTGAGGGGAACAGTTTTACAAATCTATAATAACATGTTCAGTCTTTCAGTGGTTTCAGATTACCTGAATGTTTGCTTACATAATTTAATGGCACCTAAAGAATTAATACTTTTCCCCCAATGTAAACATTTTTCAAAGAATCAATTGCATACTTTGAGTTTTATTACTTTGTCTCAGACTTGTCTTAGTTCAAGTTACACCTGGACTTAAAATAATTAAAATAATGGATGGGTTACTCTTCGGAGAGTCGATGTGGAGTTGCTGGGCCGAAGGGCCTGTTTCTACACTGTAGAGAATCTAATCTAATCTAATTCACATTCTCGCTGCCTATTATGGAGAATTGTACATAGGATACTGAATGAATGGCTATGAAGGATCTATGGAAAGGGATGGGGAATCTGATTGGCATGGAGGTGAAGATCAGGGCGAACATAGGATTTAGGCAAACATTAAATAATGTTGAAAGATGGATTGCTGCATCAAAATGCATGCACAACTACACACCTCACACCCCCACACCCCACCCATGCATCCTCAAACCCAGCAGAATACTTTCTGGGCTGTGATTTACATGAAGTTTATGTAACAGAGAGGTCTATCACATAGTATGATGAAGGTCAAATAGAAACCGAGAAAAAGTAATGGCTACTACCCATTTTATCTATTAAATACCTCAAAAGAAACTAAGGACATAATTCTTTCTAAATCTTTGATTGTTTCTTATTAAGTTACTGAATCACAAATAAGAATTAAGAATTCATGGGAATAACTGCTTATGGGACTGAAGTATACACTGATCAAGCTATTATTACAGTGTCACTATAATGCAAATCTTGCTAAAACCAAGATGTATTTGACAGGGAACACATTGTTTTCCATATTGTATATTCAGTGTTTTTCAACATATATATACACACATACATACATAAACATTTCATATAGATGTTATTATATGTATGGCTTCAATGTGACTTATACCTTCCACAATTATTTAACAAGTAAAGGAACTATCCAATGTCATAATATGCTATAGAAACATAAAATGTTGGAGCAAATCGACAGTTCTGGCAACATCTGTTGAGAGAAAGAGAGACAGAAAAAAAACATAGCTGACATCTGATATGATTCTTCTTCACCCAAAGCTCCAAACATGCCTTCCAAGTGACCAGCATTTACTTGTACTTCGTTCAATCTCTTCTACCATGTTCACTGCTCACAATTGGTCATATTTAGTTTGACGAGACCAGATGTAGACAGGGTGGTTCAGTCTATAAAAATGACTGAAATGACTATTAAAAATCCTAATTAATTTATGTTATACAATTTTCAAAGTTGTTATATGGTACAAATATTGTGGACTTCAGTATGGCATGGTATCTTACCATAGGGCTATACATAGGTTTGTGATTTCTTAACCAAGTGGCCTTCATGGTCCATACTTCATGTTTAAAAGAAAGATATATTTTCATTTATAAAGTGCTTGTCACAACAACAAAATATCCAAACATGCTCTACAGCGAAAGAATTACTATTTTGAACTCTAATGGTTGTAATGTGAAATCACAAAAGAAAACATTTATCTCCAAAAATCAGAAATTCTATTTTTAAAGTGATTACTAAATAGATATTTATTTTTTTTACAACTAAATGACCACTTTGGGGGTTAATGGATTTTTTTCCCCCTTTTCTTTAGACTTTTATTTACATGAAATGTGTTCAAGTGACAGCTGTATTAGTTTTATTTCCACATCCACTTCAAAGCATTTCTATAGCTAATACAATGACTCTATGACATGGCTTGTGAGGTCTGCTTTTATCGTGGAATATAGTTAGTGGGGCCGTGAATGGGCAGAAGGAGAAAAGGCATTGGATTATGGAGGGACATGAGGAAATATGAGGTGAATGCGCAGTGATCTTTTGAGGGTCTAACATTTATTATACAACTATGTGCAAATGAAATATGTAAATCAGTAAATGATTTTGCCATATGCTCAATTCCACTGCCATCACAGAAACGTGATGAATCCCTGGAAGCACCTTGTTTATTCTGACCCCATCACAACAAATAAAAATGATTGGTTGGGGCCCTTTTAAAGGTCATATATTGCCAAGAAAATGCCAAACGAACTCTGTTTCCCTCCACAAATGCTTTCTGACCTCAATATTTCGAGCATTTTCTTCTCTTATTTCCAATATCCAGTACCTGCATTTTGACCAAGACAGGCAATACAGTGTAGTGATTTAAAAACAAGGTACTCCTTAAATAAGAGGAAAAAGTGAGGACTGCAGATGCTGGAGATCAGAGCTGAAAATGTGTTGCTGGAAAAGCGCAGCAGGTCAGGCAGCATCCAAAGAATCCTGAAGAAGGGCTCATGCCCGAAACATCGATTCTCCTGCTCCTTGCTGCGCTTTTCCAGCAACACATTTTCAGCACTCCTTAACCAAGAACCAGGTCTGTGAATCATGAACTGGGCTCATGTTAAGTTAGGACAGAGTCAGCAGAGGTCGGATGAACTCAGTTAAGTTTGTGGAGAGGCGTCAGCCAGGAAGAGAAGCGTTAGTGCATTCAGAAAAAATGGAATTTAAAGCGGAGTTGAAATTTTTCAGCATTATTTAACATTAGTCCCCACTTGATCTGATCTTGTACCTGAAATTAAGTGTCGGACTGTCTCTCTTCAAAGATTTCCCACTGGAACTTCTCAACTTTTCTAGAAAGGAAGAGACAAATCAACTTTCCAAAAAGAAAAATAAACACATTTTACACTATAACATTTCACCGTTGCGCTGGAGGTTTCGTCGGATGGAAGCGTTGGGTCCAATTAATAGAAACCAGCAAGACTACACCATGATTGCATCCAGATAAAACTAACAAACAAACAGGTTAAAACTATTCCCAGCCATTCAGACAAACATTTCCAGAAATATTTCTAGTTACCAGGGGATCGATATTCCGACATTTCACTATTTCACTCGGGTTTAAACCCCGTGCTGAGGCGAGGGTCCCTACAACTTGGTCCTGCAGCGCGGCCACCGGTTACCATAGCAACTCCACAGCTACGTCACTTCCTGGATACGGCTGACCCCGCCAGCCCGCCGGAAGTGATGTGTGCCATTGACGATGGAAGGGGAGTTCGAGCAAAGTCTGTGATGTCCAAGTTGGTGTTGCTGTCGCTGATGGGGGGGGTTCAAGATGGGAATTTTGTTTTAAACGTCGGCGATCACTGAAAGCAGTTACAACTGGCTGCAGTTAATTCCTGCAGTGTGTCCCAACTCCAAGACCTTGTGTAGAAATTCACCCAAGGTCCTCAGGCAGCAACTGCCCAGTCCCAGTAACCCCCATCCCCTCCAGAGTTAATTTGTAATTTTCTTGGCAATATATACCTTTAGAAGGGCCCCGACCCACCATTTTCATTTGGTGTGAATGGGTGAGGATGGGCAAGCTGCTCCTGGGGATTCTTAACATTTTGATGATGATAATGGAGTTGGGCATATGGTATGGCAAGGTAAAATGCCTGCTTTCATTTACTGTGACATTACATAGTTGTATAATAAATGTCAGACTCTCAAATGCTCACTGCCCATTCACCTCATATGTTTTCTCATGCCCTTCCAGAATCTCATACCCTTTCTCCTGCTCATTCATGATTCCACCACATCGAGAAGAACAAGGGCTGTAGAGGTTGAAGTAAGATAGTGGCAGTGTTGCAAAGCAGCTTGTGGACTCCTCCGCCCAGCACTTGTCTACGCCGTCTGCATTTTACTTTGTCTATTCTCTGCTTTTAGTTAATGTTTCCACTTACTATCTTACCTTTTTAAAAAAAATTTGGCAGAAGGTATCTTCTCCTGGCCCAGGCCAAGCAAAGAGGAAGCTTCCTGCCTCATGTTGCAGTCTCAGCCAGGTTTGGCAGTCTTGTTGGTGTGGAGGGTCTTCTTCGATGGCAGCTTCCGGGTACTCCAGCATTTGTCGTTTCAATCAATTTCCCCCAAACTGAAATTAATCTGAGATGAACTCTATCTTAATTTTTACTTTTCTTATCAGTGACTTCTGACATCAATGTAGGTGCCAAGGTATGGCAACTTATGAAACATTTCACTGTTTCTTGTTTGTAAAAAACATGTGACAGTAAATTGCTATTCTATTTTCTATTGTGTTCTCATCCATGGGAGCACCATCACCTGCCATTTCCCCCTCCAAGCCAGTCATCATCCTAACTTAGAAATATATTGCTATTCCTTCACTTGGAATACCGTGTGCAATTCTGGTCTTCCCTGCTGTAGGAAGGATGTTTGAAACTTGAAAAGGTTCAGAAAGATTTACAAGGATGTTGCCAGGGTTGGAGCTATAGGGCGAGGCTGTATCGGCTGGAGCTAGTTTCTTTGGAGCGTTGGAGGTTAACGGGAGACTTTGTAGAGGTTTATAAAATTATGAGGGACATGGATACGGTTAATAGACAAGGTATTTTTCCCCAGGGTGGGAGAGTCAAAAACTAGAGGGCATAGGTTTAAGGCAAAAGGAGAGAGATTTAAAAGGGCTCCAAGGGGCAACTTTTTCACACAGGGTTGGTGCGTGTATTGAATGAGATGTCAGAGGAAGTGATGGAGGCTGATACCCATCCAGGTTCTTTTTAGATGTTGTAATTGTATGTGAATAAGAAGGGTTTAGATATGGGCCAAATGCTGGCAAATGGGACTAGATTTATTTTGGACTGAAAGGTCTGCTTCCATGCTGTACATCTCTATGACATTGTCACTGGGCCAGATTCCTGGAATTTCCTCCCTAAGGGAATTGTGGGTCAATCTACAGCACATGTGTGGTTCTAGAAGGCTGCAAACCACCACCTTCTCAAAGGCAACTAAGGATGGGCATATATACCGGTCAGGAGAAAGGGAAGACTGCAGATACTGGAATCAGAGTTGAGAGTGTGGTACTGGAAAGCACAGCAGGTCAGGCAACATCTGAGGAGCAGGAGAATTCCTGATGAAGGGCGTATGCGCATAACATTGATTCTCCTGCTCCTGGGATCCAGCCTGACCTGCTGTGCTTTTCCAGCATCACGTTCATAAATACTAGCCAGCCAGTGATGCCCAGATCCCACAAGAACGGTGAAAAAGATCCCAGCAGTTTTCCAAGGAACAATAATGCCAGTACAGTAAAGCTGCAGCTGATCCTTAGTCATGCTCCATAGTGCCACTGCCATAGCAGATGGCAAGGGTTTAATGTTTGCCTAAGTAGATTTAGATAATCATTTAACTTGCAGCTTGTGAAAGTCTTCATTGCAGGATCCTGACTAATGGTAGCATTCACACATGGAGGCAACTTTCACTGAATATGACCCCAGTGAGAAGCAAACTGCTTGCATGTTTCCAGTTGGGTCAGGTTTATTGCACTTGATACTGTTATGTTTGCTCTGCAGAACTAAGTAAAAGGGGAATGTTGAAGTCAAAAGAAAATCCTGCAAATAAACAGCAGATCAGCAATCTCTATGCACAGAGAAACAGATAACATTTCAGGCAACCTGAAATGCTAAAACAAAAAAAATGTCGAAAAACAGCAGAACGTCAGTCACTGGACTCAAAATGTTAACTCTGTTTTCTCTCCACAGATGCTGCCAGACCTGCTGAGTTCTCCAGCAATTTCTGTTCTTGTTTCATATTTCCAGCATCTGAAGTTCTTTGTTTTATTCTAACCTGAAATGCTGGCTCTGTTTCTTCTCAGAGATGCTCCTTGTGCTACCATTTTCTGTTACTCCAGAAAATTGGAAACTACTTACAAAACTGCAGAACCAACAAAACACAAGAAGCTTAATACCATCTTGAACATAGCAGCCTGTGTGCTTGGCTACTCAGCCACCACCTTAGACATTCACCCCCTCCACCAGTGGCACAGTGCCTTGATGTCAACAAACTATGAAGAAACCCATCATTTTAAAGATCACTTTAAGTTTACCTGGTGCTACACAAGCATTCTGTCATAATTTGGATTAGCGTCACAACAATTCGATTCGTGTATAGTAAATGAACTGCTTATATTTTGGCTTAAAGCGCATCTTTGCGAATTACCTAACTCTTTCCAAAAGCATAGCAGACTGAGCATCAGTGGGAACAGGTTATCCAGTGATATATTGCAGTTTACATTGTGCTGCTGCCTTATTCCCATTTTCCAAAAAAAAACTATCAGTTTGATAATTTCAACAGTCAACAATAGCAATAATAGCTTATGTATATAAAGCACTTCAATATTTTAATTGTCCAAAATAGTCTCACTTCAGCTTTATAAAACAAAGCTAACACTGAGATATGTAAGTAAATATGACAGGTAATCAAAACCTTGGTTTATAGAAACAGTTTTTAATGGGAGTGCCTTAAAGGTGACAGCGAAAGCAGTGATCTAGGGAGGAATTTTGAGAGCTTAAGCCTTAGACACTCGTGCGACACAAGTAAACAAGAAGCGGAAGGCAGAGCGAGTTGAACAAAATGGGTGTTGCACTAGTCTAAAAGGCTCTAGGAGAGAAAAACAAACTATAGGCAATGTTGCAATTTGGAGTGTATGTTTTCATATTCCAAAATATTTCCAGCCATCTCACTTCAAATGTATAATTGAGTTGTTTGTGAACTACAACTGATCTACGTCATTTTTGGACATTTCTGTCAGTCCTTTGGCAGCAGTGGGGAAGTTCCTCTGCTGACCCTTACCCAAGGAGCCTTAAATGCTGGAGTTGAGATCTTTTCAATGGGCAGTACAAGGATGCAGTGGGTTTCATTGAAATCCAAAGAGTTTTTTTTTACAATCTTTGCCTTTCACTGTCTCCCTTCAGAATCCTTATTCTAGAAGGTCTTTCAAAAATCCTCAAAATTTGGAACTGGCCATTGTCCACTGCATTGAGGTCTTTCAATGGCTTTAAGGAAGAAAATTCCCAGAGAAATCCAAGAGTTTTTTCCAACGCATAGCTTATGGTTCTGCTGTGCCTCCCAAAACCCCCTTCGCCCTGCCACTGAACAATAAATGTCTGGTCTAAATGAAAGGTGAATTGGGATTCATGTTATCATCTCCAGAAATGTGGAGCTAGAATTTCTGGCTTATTGTCTGAAATATCTGCCAGTAAACTAAATCTGGCAAGGATTTTGCATAATCCATCACAGTGGATGTGCTGGCACTCTCCCATGTTTAGGACATATTGGCCATCATTACAAGAGGTTTGGATCTCTGCCACATCCATATAGGTAAGTTATGTTATGGGATGGTGAAGCTGATTTTGCATTGGAAGTCAGTATGTTCAGCAAGGCAAAGCAGCTTTTTCTAATTGGAAGGTAATTAGTAGTGAACTCCTGGAGAGGTAGGGAATTCTGACCTTGCTAAAAAGGTTGGGTTTCTTCAAATGGTTGTTAAACCTATCTTCTTATACAAATGACCTATGAAGGGGATACACAGGCTGTTGGAAATGCATGGCCTGCAGACTTTCCGCTTGTTGCCATTGATGTTGGATGTCCTAGCTGAATTCAGGAGGTAACAATCAGAGAAGAAGCTACAGAATTACTTCCACCTGCTTGTTCCATAAACATTTGATGGGCCAACACCAACAATCTCTCAGAATTTATCCTTTATAATTGCTTTATCTGGAGTATTTTATTTTGTATTTATTGCCAATTGTTTTAGTTTCACAGAATCCCCACAGTGTGGAAGCAGGCTATTCAGCCTATTAAGACCATACCAACCTCTGAAAAGCATCCCACTCAGACTCACTTCCTACCATATCTCTGGGATCCTGCATTCCATTTCTCCCTGGACACTGGACAATTTAGCATGGCCAATCCACCTAACCTGCACATCTTTGGATTGTGGGAGGAAACCAAAGCACTCAGAGGGGACCCATGCAGACACAGTGAGAACATGCAAACTGCATAGACAGTCACTTGAGGGAATTGAACCTGGATCCCTGGTGCTGTAAGGCAGCAGTGTTGACCACTGAGCCACCGCGTCACCCATTACTCTTACTATTATCTAGAGAGACATGACCAGTAGATATATGGGATACATGTTTGTGATTGCTGCTAATGCTGAGGGCACACACACTGCACATACAAGCCCACCTTCAAAACTTGATATAGAACCATAGAAAAGTACAGCATAGAAAGAAGCCATTCAGCCCATCGTATCTGACTCAATTGAATAAACTAGTGCTACGACACTGGGTAAACTCTCCTGCTTAATTTGAAACCAGCAACACAGAAAAGATAATCTGTAAAAATTCAATAGGCCAAGAACTAGTTAAAGTAAAAATTAACAACTTTATTTCTTAAAGTATAACAGAGAATAATTACCTAACAACTATTTAAAATTCCTTCTTTTAGCCTATCTTCTACCTTCCCTTCTATAATACTAGTCTGATAAAACTCCCTAATACGATTTACAAAACATAACCAGGCTGCTTTCAGTTTTCGCTGAATTCCTGTCTTCTTCTTCTTGGGAAGTCTGCTTCATAGGTTACTGATCGATTAAGGTACCTTTTAAGAGAGCTATTTTCTGGGCAGTGTACAGATGTCGATGGCTTGGCAGTTCTCCTCTCAACGGTTCAATTTTCCCTGGTCTTATACCCCAAAACATCGGATTGTGTCATTGGCTTTTAAGATTGAAATTTTATTCAATTCAAATTTGATTGGAATTTGGTATTCTTTGGGGTATAATTTGAACTGATTGGCCTAATTCAAATTGTTTTGTTTTGTCCAGGTAACCAGATACACCAGTAGCTGGAGCATATGTTACATTGTTGAGAACACTTGATGCTGTCACTGCTAGCTTTTAAATATTTTAAAAGTATAGTATACCCACATCTTCATCACACTAGCTTCCCATTATAATTTTATATTCTAGAACTTGCTCCAGGTTGTAGAGCTTCAGAGGCAGATGTAGGTTTCTTTTCAAAATGTGATGAGGGTTTTCAAGTCACCAAGCTAAGCAGTGAATTCCAAAAACCCACCACCACCCTTTGGTTGAAAATGTTTTTCATTATGATCCCTCTAATCCTTCGATTAGTCACCTTAAAGCAGTGCACACTAGTGTTAATCTCTGTGTTACAGGAGAAAAGTTTTCCATATTCACTTTATCCAAACCTCTCATGATTTTGTACACCTCAATTAAGTCACCCTTCGGCTTTCACTGTTCTAAGGAAAACAACTGTAGACTATCTTTTCACCTATAGTTTTAAAAATATTTTATTCAGGAGATTTGCGTGTCACTGGCTGGACCAGCATTTATTGCCCATCTCTGGACACTTGAGAAGGTGATGTGAGCCATTATCTTGAACTGCTACGGTGCATTTAGTGGACCTACATCCATAATGCTATTCAGGAGGGAATTCCAGAATTTGACCCAGTAACACTGAAGGAATGGTGATATATTTCTACGACAGAGTGGTGAATTGCCTGGAGGGATACTTGTGTTCCCGTGTATCTACTGGTCTCGTCTCTCTAGATATAGTAGTCATGGGTTTGAAAGTGCTGTCTAAAAAGCCTAATGAATGTCTGCGATGGGGTTAACCCTACCTGCAGTGCATCTTGTAAATTATATGTAGCGCTGCTACTGAGCATCAGTGTGGAGGGTGTGAATATCTGTGAACATGGTGCCCATCAAGTAGACTGCTTTGTCCTGGATGACACCAATGTGTTTGAGTATTGCTTGAGCAGCACTTATTTATTATGTAATTCTAAATCATATCAGTATATATCATGTATACCACCAATAGCAAAGCACTAAACCCTGTAGAACACAGCTGCAAGTTATTTTCTATTCACAAGAATATTAGTCACCATTTCCCTTTTATTCCTGTCACTAATTCAATTTTAGATCCAATTTACTCCATTCCTCTATATCCTATGGGCTTCTTTTTTTGTTTTACAGTCTGCTATGTGGAACCTTGTCAAATGCCTTACTAAAATTCATGTAGACAATATCTGCCTCAATACCGTCATCAAGTCTCCTTATAATGTCCTCGGAAAATTCAATTTAGTTTGAAAGACATAACCTCCTGTTAACAAAACCATGCTCTTTTCTTTCAACTGATGCTTCTTCACATAACAGTTAATCCTTCTCTCAATATTGATTCCAGTAATCTGCCCATCACTGAGAGCAAACAGACTGACCTGTAATTAGTTGAACTATTTCTTGCATCCTTTTTGAATAAAGATACAAAATTTGCAAACCTGCAGTCCTCTCACTAAGATCTAGAGAGGATCAGAAAATGATCCTCAGAGCATACTGCTATTTCTCCTATGGCTTCCTTTAACAACCTAAGATACAATTTTCCCAGCCCTTGTGAGTGATTCACCTGAGAAGGAGGTTAATCCCTTACCTGCTTCTCATTGTGTATCTTATCTAATATTTCATAGTTCTCCTACTTAATTAAATTGCCTGCATCATACATATGGTATACAGTAGAACCTCAATTACCCGAATGAGACGGGCAGGGAGTATTTTGTTTAGATAATCGATCTGATCATAAACAAGCGGTAATTTATGAGTGTCGGTTATCCGAACATTTCTCGGTTATCCGGCAATGCATGCCATAATGCCATTTAACTGATAACTGAATGCTGAGTTGACTAATGCCGTTTTACGGGACCTTGAGATCTTGTTTTGATAATCCAAAATTCGGATAATTGATATTTGGATGTTTGAGGTTGTACTGTAGTAGAAGAAGTAGAATAATCAGCCCATCAAGTCTTCTCTGCCATTCAATGGGCTTGTGGCCGATTTGATAATCCACAAGTCCAGTTGCATGCCTTGTCTTTATACCCCTGGATGCCCTTAGTGATTAAACATCTGTCTCTCTCAGCCTTCAATATACTTAATGACCCAGTAAAGCATTCCACAGATTCACTACCCTCTGACAGAAGAAGTTCCTCCTTATCTGTGTCTGAAATTGGCAAACCTTTACTCTTATATCCTCTGGTCCCAGAATGTCTCATAAGGGAAAACAAGATTTCTACATCTATCCTTGAGACAAAGACAAAATCTTAAAGACTTCATCAGATCTTTTGCATCTACAGATAAATCACCAAATGCATCTTGGATAGATCCAACTAACTCCTCAGCCCTCCTGTTACTCCTAATATACTGATAAAATATTTTTGCAATGTCCTTAGTTATATGAATTTATATTTTTCCATATCCTCTCTTTGCTCATTTCACTTCTGTATTTTCTATACTCCTCCAAGCTTCATAAAGCATCTCTGTTCTTCTGGATAAGAAGATACTTTAGGTTTGGCAGTACAACACTTTCTCTTTGTGGGACATGTCTAGATTGTTCTCATAGAATCTCACCTTTGAATGCCTTGCACTGATTTGCTATTGACGTTCTTTCAGATAGCTTTAACCAGTCCACTTTTGCTACATTATCTATCAAGTTTGTTAATTTTGCCCTCCTTTAGTACTTACACTCATGTTCTATACTTGTCTCTTCCCATATTGATTCTAAACATAACTTTTATGATCACTATCTTCAGAATGGTCAGTCACTGCTACTTATCCACTTGCCCAACTTTATTTCCTAACATTACATCTATAATTGCACCCTTTATCATTGGGCTTGTTATGCGAAAAGTCCTCTTGAATGAGCTTCAAGAATTTTGAGCTTTCTGTGCTTTTCACACTGTTTATTGACCATTTGATATTTGCATAATCAGAAACCCCAGATTATGTCCAAATGTTTTTGCACTCTGAAATTTGCCTAAATATTTCTCCACTCCCACAGTTTGGGAGTTTAGAGTTTAGTACGTGCCCAACAGTGCAGTTCCTTTCCTTTGTTTTTGAACTCAACCCACAGGATCTAATTAGATGCTTTACTTTATAAAACATCCTGATTTTGAATCAAGAAATATGCTTGATAATGATATTTTGATGAAATTGAACAAGAAAGAAGATTAGTAAATTACTGCTATCAGAACCAGAATGCACTAGATCTTCTCGTTAGGGTGTGCAGGGCAGTGAGAGCAACAAGAGCAAAGAATGGGATGGCAAAGGTGAAGCAGGAGCAATGGACGCACCTCTTTTGATTTGAGTGCAGTGTGAGCACAAAATGATGATGTCAACAGCGTCAAATCCTGTTGAAGTGTCGTAGTTCGGAGAAATACTGTTAATAGTTTTGCTCCAAGTAGCACACTGGCACCATTGGGGAATTACATTCTAAGTTGCTTTGACAAAGCATGTTGACCTTTCATGTGTTATTCTCTTGCTAATCCTACTCTTGGTAAAGGCAGCAAATGGGCTAAAATAGCTTTTGAGCCTCTTCATTTTTGGCAATTATTTATGGCCTTTCCCTTGTCCCTATTTGTTTAAAGTTTGTTCATGTGGAATGTTTCACTGCCACTAATATTGTGCTTCCTGTACTCTCAAATCTGCATTTGGATCAGTGGATAACTATACGTGGTAACTCGTGAACTTTGATTAGTATTAGCATATTACCATTCAAACAAAAATAGAACCAGTTCTTAGTTATTTATAAGTGAAATCCATCCATGGAAGAAAATCAGCCCACTCATCATACCTGTAGTGATTTTTTCAATCATTAAGACTCAGATAGAAAAGACATGCATCAGACGTGCAGGTAAGTGTAATTGAAACACCCATCAGGCATGATTAAATGGCAGAGTAGACTCGATGGGCCGAATGGCCATGCTTCCACTCCTATGTCTTATTGTCTTATAGCCTTAAATTGATAATTGTCTTATCACATTTAAAAACTTGTCCTGCACCTTTGTGGAAACTATTTATTATAGTACCTATGGCTTGTGAGAAGCATGTCATGTTGGTATTGAGGGAGTACAGCACAGAGGTGCTGTTGTTTCGATGAAGTGGTAAAGTATGACCTTGACTGTCCCATCAGATGGATTTAAAGACACTATTCAGGAATACAAGAGATAGGAACAGGAGTAGATTATACAGCCCATCGGTATGCTCTGTCATTGGGATTCAATTCCACCTTTCTGCTCGCTCCCCATATCCTTTTATACTTTGAGAGGCCAAAAACATGTTTATAATAGTCTTAAGTATAATCTGTGATGATGGTGAGAATGACTAGAGTATTTATCATCCAACCAACCTCACTAAGGAGATCATCAAATCACGTTTCATTACTGTTTATATGAGCTTGTCGCATGTAATTTCATTCCCATGTTTTCCTAACTTGCAACAGGAGCTATACTTAAACAAATGCTTAATTTGCTGTGAAGCACTGTGGGTTAATAAGACCAAAAGACCATAAGACATAGGAGTGGAAGTAAGGCCATTCAGCCCATCAAGTCCACGCTGCCATTCAATCATAGCTGATGGGCATTTCAACACCACTTACCCGCATTCTCCCCGTAGCCCTCAATTCCTTGTGACATCAAGAATTTATTAGTTTGATAAATTAGCATCCCGGCCTCCACTGCACTCCACGGCAATGAATTCCACAGGCCCACCACTCTCTGGCTGAAGAAATGTCTCTGCATTTCTGTTCTGAATTTACCCCTCTAATTCTAAGGCTGTGTCCACGGGTCCTAGTCTCCTTGCCTAACGAAAAGCCTAGCGTCCACCCTTTCCAAACCATGTATTATCTTGTAAGTTTCTATTAAATTCCCCATAATCTTCTAAACTCCAATGAATACAATCCCAGGATCCTCAGCCATTCCTCGTATGTTAGACCTACCATTACAGGAATCATCCTTGTGAATCTCTGCTGGACACGCTCCAGTGCCTGTATGTCCTTCCTGAGGTGTGGGGACCAAAACTAGACACAGTACTCCAAATGGGGCCTAACCAGAGCTTTATAAAGTCTCAGTAACACAACGGTGCTTTTATATTCCAATCCTCTTGAGAAAAATGACAACATTGCATTTGCTTTCTTAATCACGGACTCAACCTGCATGTTTACCTTTAGAGAATCCTCAACTAGCACTCCTAGATCCCTTTGTACTTTGGCTTTATGAATTTTCTCATCGTTTAGAAAGTAGTCCGTGCTTGTATTCTTTTTTCCAAAGTGCAAGACCTTGCATTTGCTCACATTGAATTCCATCAGCTATTTCCTGGATCACTCTCCCAAACTGTCTAGATCCTTCTGCAGCCTCCCCACTTCCTCAGTACTACCTGCCTGTCCACCTAACTTCATATCATCGGCAAACTTCGTTAGAATGCCCCCAGTCCCTTCATCCAGATAATTAATATATAACATGAACAGCTGCGGCCCCAACACTGAACCCTGCGGGACACCGTTTGTCACTGGCTGCCATTCCGAAAAAGAACTTTTTATCCCAACTCTCTGCCTTCTGTCAGACAGCAAATCCTCAATCCATACCAGTAGCTCACCTCGAACACCATGGGCCCTCACCTTGCTCAGCAGCCTCCCATGTGGCACCTTATCAAAGGTTGTCCTTAGATTCTGATAGTCTTTGTTAATACAAGTTTGTTTGATTATTACATGCTTATGTATGAAGAGTTCATAGTAATAGAATCATAAAGATGTACACCACGGAAACGGACCCTTCAGTCCAGCCCGTCCATGCCGACCAGATATCCCAACCCAATCTAGTCTCACCTGCCAGCTACTGGCCCATATCCCTCCAAACCCTTCCTATTCATATACCCATCCAAATGCCTCTTAAATTTTGCAATTGAATCAGCCTCCACCATTTCCTCTGGCAGCTCATTCCATACAAGTACCACCCTCTGTGTGAAAAGGTTGCCCGCTTAGGTCTCTTTTATATCTTTCCCCTCTAACCCTAAACCTATGCCGTCTAGTTCTGAACTCCCTGACCTCAGGGAAAAGACTTTGCCTATTTACCCTATCCATGCCCCTCATAATTTTGTAGACCTCTATAAGGTCACTTCTCAGCCTCCGACACTCCGGGGAAAACAGCCTGTTCAGCCTCTCACTATAGCTCAAACCCTCCAACACTGGAAACATTCTTGAAAGGACCCAAAGAAATATCAAATTATTATTATCACATATATCAGAATGTTCTGAACTTTCACCTAATAAAGTCCTTTAAAATTACAAACTGTACATCAAAAATGTTAGTTTTTACATTCTATTAAGGGAAAGCAGTTTGCAAAGTTGAGTTTTTTAAAACTCGAAGTAATTCACCAAGATTCCTTCGATTGCAACTTCCAAGCCCACAATCTCCTCCATCTAAGAGGACAAGGATAGCAGCTGCATAGGAAACACCACCAGCTGTAAACTGGCCTCCAAATCATTCATCATCCTGACTTGGAACTATATCACTGTTCCTTCTATGGCATTGGTTCAAGATCCTGGAACCCTATTTCTAACACCACTATAAATGCTGGCCCTGCTATTGATGGCCATTTTCATGAATCAATAACAGAGTAGAATATATATCCAAGGATGTGTTTCTAAAATATAAATATGCCTGAAATGTGTTTCTTTAAACTCTGTTGCTTTAAAAACAATAAAAGCTCTTTGAAAAACCTTTTGATTGGATTAATACCTTGTGATTTACTGAGTCGTCATTATCCCCTATGTAATCAGCACAAAAGAGTATAATCACTGAAAGAAAGCAGGCTGATCTCATCCCAGTTAACTGTGAAGGCTCTATGTTCCAACCAGTCATGTTATGATTCGTTTCATTGACTATTTATGCCACATTTGTAACACCATGAGATGGGTGGACACTAGGCTAGAATAGTAATTTATTGTCACTTGTATTTTCATTAAAAAAAAGTGAAAAGTCTTCAGTGCCTATAGTAATACCAGAAATCATACATAAAGCATTAAGACAAAGTCCATCTGTATTGAATTCATGGCTTATGAGTTCCAAGGTCAATTTGTATGCAAATCAAAACACAATACAGGACAATATGAAATAGCCATTTGGAAATAGGAGGAAATGTTTGTATGTTGATTTTTAAAATTATTATTAATATCTTCCTGTATAAGATCATATTCATAAATATGAGCATTTGTAAATCAGGGATTCCTGTAGTTCATTTTGACGTTCAAGACAATTTGATGTTCAAGGCAATTTAACACTGATCAAGAGAAGTAATTGTTAATAATGGACAAGACAGGGAGAAACACAATTGAAAGTGAGCTTTTAAGGGATATTTTCATTGGAAAAAGGTCAAGGCAAGACTTCACAGTCCATTCGTCTTTTCTGTAATCTGACACACGTATGTGGATCCAGATCATCCAATGAGAAGGTTCTCATTGCAGCGTCATAGCCTGGAGTTGTGCATTGGATGATGCAGAAATCTCATGAAGCTGATTCCCCAGGAATTCCCTTGGAAGAAGTACATGGAAGCTACCAAGAATATCCCAATCTAAATTAATGTCATGGATATCATAGAGCTCCAACTGACTTAAGATCCAGCAACCCTTCTGTTCGATCCAACCTGGTACCTCCCCAACCCACACAACATTTCCCCTCCTCAAACTGAACATTTTAATTTGCAGCAGCAGGTTTTTGGAGGGATTTTCACCATGAGATCCAGCAAGATTTCTTAGCGTATCTTACTAAAGTCAACTCATTAACCATTAATCCCACCTTTATGGTGTCCCTCATGTCCGATTGTAGCCCCATCTTACCAAGTTCTTTTCCGAGCTATATCTTGTCCTTAGCAGATATCTGCCAAAAAACTGGAATCCCTTCAGTCTGTTGAAAGACTGCTTTACATATACATAGGCATTAACAATCCAGTGTTACATGATGGTACGGCAGCAACACAGGCCACGCTTTCCACAAGACATAATTATGTATGGCTGAAACTCCCTCACACATACAACCCCATGCTTTTAACCTAGGCAGCATTTAAATGCTGTATCACACAGTTTACCTGTCCTTTCCTATATCCCATTCTGAAGACCCTCTTTGAGTTCCCACTTATTTTTCATGACATTTATTGGCAACAGCAGAAGGGAAGATAAAGGAAAATAATGCAGAACAGCAGTTTACACTCAGAAAACAAACCAAATGCTAGCATCTTGACCTTGACAGTCTGTGATGGTCTTCTCTGTCCAGTTCACATCCACTGGAACCAAGTGTTCATCGTGTCCTCTCTGCCTTGTAGGTCTAGTGCTGTTGAGCTCTGTCATTACAGTGAGAGCTTTTTGCAAGTCAATGTTCTTGTCTTTCCATCAAATGGTTGTTCCTGTTTCCCTGACTCCTTTTGTATCTATCACATCACTTCACTACCTGCTCCAATTGTGCAAAGCACAGGATGCCTAGATGATGCAGAGTACTCTGTCCAGACTATAATGGAGCCTCCCCCATCCTGTCCCGTCAACTCTAAACTTGCTAAAACACAGCTTCAGAGTGCATGAAGTGTCCTTTTTTAGGGTGTAGGTTTGCTCGCTGAGCTGTAGGTTTGCTATCCAGACGTTTCATTATCTAGCTAGGTAACATCATCAGTGGCGACCTCCAAGTGAAGCAAAGCTGTTGTATCCTGCTTTCTATTTATATCTTTCTCCTGGAGAGGGTTCCTGGGGTTTATGGTGATGTCATTTCCTGTTCATCTTCTGAGGGGTTGATGGATGGCATCTAGATCTATGTGCTTGTTTATGGCATTGTGGTTGGAGTGCCAGGCCTCTAGGAATTCTCTGGCATGTCTTTGCTTAGCCTGTCCCAGGATAGATGTGTTATCCCAGTCGAAATGGTGGGTTTTTTTCATCCGTGTATAGGGCTATGAGGGAGAGGGGGTTGTGTCTTTTTGTGGCTAGCTGATGTTCATGTATCTTGGTGGCTAACTTTCTTCCTGTTTGTCCTACATAGTGTTTGTGGCAGTCCTTGCATGGATTTTATAGATGACGTTCGTTTTGTCCATGGGTTGTATTGGGTCTTTTACATTTGTTAGTTTTTGTTTGAGAGTGTTGGTGGGTTTGTGTGCTACTAGGATTCCGAGGGGTCTCAGTAGTCTGGCTGTCATTTCTGAAATTTCTTTGATATATGGTAAGGTGGTTAGGGTTTCTGGCTGTGTTTTGTCTGCTTGTCGTGGTTTGTTCTTGAGGAATCTGCACACTGTGTTTTTTGAATATCCATTTTTCTTGAATACGTCATATAGGTGGTTCTCGTCTATTTTTTGAAGTTCGTCTGTGCTGCAGTGTGTGGTGGCTTGTTGGAATAGTGTTCTGATACAGCTTCGTTTGTGTGTGTTGGGATGGTTGCTGGTGTAGTTGAGTATTTGGTCAGTGTTTGTCGGTTTTCTGTATACGCAGGTTTGTAATTCTCCCTTGTCCTTTCTTTCTACTGTGACGTCCCAAAAACACTGTGCACAGATAAAAACCATAGAACCAGGTATTTATATCAATGCAAAAGGCCTGACAGGAAAAGCAGATAAACTTAGGGCATGGTTAGGAACACAAGACTGGAATATCATAGCATTACAGAAACATGACTCAGGGATGGACAGGACTGGCAGCTTACAGGATACAAATGCTACAGGAAGGACAGAAAGGGAGGCAAGAGAGGAGGGGGAGTGGCGTTTTGATAAGGAATAGCATTACAGTTGTACTGAGGGAGGATATTCCCTGAAATACATCCAGGAAAGATATTTGGTTGCAACTGAGAAATAAGGAAGGGATGATCACCTTATTGGGATTGTATTATAGATCCCCTATTAGCCAGCAGGAAATTGAAAAACAAATTTGTAAGGAGCTTTCAGTTATGTGTAAGAATAATAGAGTGGTTATGGTAAGAGATTTTAACTTCCAAACATAGACTGGGACGGCCATCGTGTTAAGGGTTTAGATGGAGAGGAATTTAATAAGTGTATACAAGGAAATGTTCTGATTCAGTATGTGGATGTACCCATGAAAGAAGGTGCAAAACTTGACCTACTCTTGGGAAATAAGGCAGGGCAGGTGACTGAGGTGTCAGTGAGGGAGCACTTTGGGGTCAGCAATCATAACTCTATTAGTTTTAAAATAGTGATGGAAAAGGATAGACCAGATCTAAAAGTTGAAGCTCTAAATTGGAGGAAAGCTAACTTTGACCACATTAGGCAAAAACTTTCAAAGGCTGACTGGGGGCAGTGTTCACAGGTAAAGGGATGACTGGAAAATGGGAAACTTTCAGAAAAGAGATAATGAGAGTCCAGAGACAATATATTCCTGTTAGGACGAAAGGAAAGGCTGGTAGGTGTAGGGAATGCTGAATAACTAGAGAAATTGAGGGTTTGATTAAGAAAAAGAAGAAAGCATATGTCAGGTATAGACAGAATAGATCGAGTTAATCATTAGAAGAGTATAAAGGCAGTAGGAGTATACTTAAGAGGGAAATCAAGGGGGCAAAAAGGGGACAGGAGATAACATTGGCAAATCAGACTGGGGAGAATCCAAAGGGTTTTTACAAATACATTAAGGACAAAAGGGTAACAAGGGAGAGAATAGGGCCCTTCAAAGATCAGCAAGGCAGCCTTTGTGTGGAGCTGCAGGAGATGGGGGAGATACTAAATGAGTATTTTGCATCAGTGTTTACTGTGGAGAAGAACATGGAAGATATAGAATGTAAGGAAATAGATGGTGACATCTTGAAAAATGTCCGTATTACAGAGGAGGTAGTGCTGGGTGTCTTGAAACACATAAAGGTGGATAAAGCTCCAGGAGCTGATCATGTGTACCCGAGAACTCTGTGGGGAACTAGGCAAGTGATTGCTGGGCTCCTTGCTGAGATATTTGT
This sequence comes from Hemiscyllium ocellatum, assembly GCF_020745735.1. Taxonomy (NCBI): domain Eukaryota; kingdom Metazoa; phylum Chordata; class Chondrichthyes; order Orectolobiformes; family Hemiscylliidae; genus Hemiscyllium; species Hemiscyllium ocellatum. Next base: position 17,670,150 of record NC_083404.1, read on the forward strand.
ATCAGCGATAGTTACAGGGGAAGTGCCGGAAGACTGGAAGTTGGCTAATGTGATACCACTATTTAAGAAAAGTGGTAAGGACAAGCCAGGAAACTATAGACCAGTGAGCCTGACGTCAGTGGTGGGCAAGTTGTTAGAGGGAATCCCGAGGGACAGGATGTATATGTATTTGGAAAGGCAAGGATTGATTAGAGATAGCCAATATGGTTTTGTGCATGTCTCACAAACTTTATTGAGTTTTTTTGAAGTAACAAAGAGGATTGATGAGGGCAAAGCAATGGACATGATCTATATGGACTTCAGTAAGGTGTTCGACAAGGTTCCCCATGGGAGACTGGTTAGCAAGGTTAGGTCTCATGGAATACAGGGAGAACCAGCCATTTGGATACAGAATTGAGTCAAAGGTAGAAGACAGAGTGGTAGTGAAGGGTTGTTTTTCAGACTAAGGCCTCTGAACAGTGGAGTGCCACAAGGATCATTGCTGGGTCCTCTACTTTTCTTCATTTATATAAATGATTTGGATGTGAACATAAGAGGTATAGTTAATAAGTTTGCAGATGACACCAAAATCGGAGGTATAGTGGACAGCGAAGAAGGTTATCTCAGATATTCCAACGGGATCTTGATCAGATAGGCCAATGGGCTGAGGAGTGGCAGATGGAGTTTAATTTAGATAAATGCGATGTGCTGCATTTTGGGAAAGCAAATCTCTGCAGTACTTACACTTAATGGTAAAGTCCTAGGGAGTGCTGCTGAACAAAGAGAACTTGGAGTACAGGTTCATAGCACCTTGGAAGTAGAGTCGCAGGTAGATAGGATAGTGAAGAAGGCATTTGGTATGCTTTCCTTTGTTAGTCAGAGTATTGAGTATAGGAGTTGGGAGGTCATATTTCAGCTGTACAGGGCAATGGTTCAGCCACTTTTGGAATATTGCGTGCAATTCTGGTCTCCTTCCTGTTGGAAGGATGTTGTGAATCTTGAAATGATTCATAAAAGATTTACAAGGATGTTGCCAGTTTTGGAAGATTTGAGCTCTAGTGAGAAGCTGAATAGGCTGGGGCTGTTTTCCCTGGAGTATCAGATTCTGAGGGGTGACTTTATACAGTTTTTAAATTCATGAATAACATGGATAGGATAAATAGACAAAGTTTTTTCCCAGGGGTGGGGGAATCCAGAACTAGGGGGTATAGATTTAGGGTGAGAGAGGAAAGATATGAAAGAGACCTCGGGGCAACTTTTCCACTCAGAGGGTGGTGCCTGAATGGAATGAGCTTCCAGAGAAAGTGGTAGAAGCTTGTAGAATTGCAACATTTAAAGAACAGATGGATAGTATGTGAATCGCAGGGTCTGGAGGGATATGAGCCGGGTCCTGGCAAGTGGGACTAGATTAGGTTGGGAATATCTGGTCGGCATGGAAGGGTTGGACCAAAGGGTCTGTTACAGTGCTGTACATCTCTATGACTCCGGCTCCCGTTATGCCTATGCCCTCAGCCTACTGCAGCATTCCAGTGAAGCCCAGCACCTCCTTTTCCATTACAGTCTTCTGGAATATAGGTTGAGTTCAACAACTTCAGACCATGGAGTCTTCCTCCTCTATTTGGGCTCTTGCAGTATTATTTGTCCTGTGCCCTCCCAGGGAAAGAGTAGGGAGCAAGAGGGCAATGTGTGCATCCAGCTTGGCAGGATGTTAACATAGTTCACAAAGGAAAATTTGGTACAGATTTTCGAAAGAGGAATTGCAAGATTCTTGAGCAGTTTGACATAGGGAGTGAGGCGGTATTGAAGATCTTAGCAGGCTTAAAAATGAACAATTCCCCAGATCCAAATGAATTTAATCCTAGGTTGCTATGAGAGATGAGGGAGGAAATTACCGGAGCTCTGACCCAAATTTTAATTCCTCTCTGGCCACAGGAGAGTTGCCACTTTTCAAGAAGGGCGGTGGAGATAAACCATGGAATTGCAGATCAGTGAATGTCACACCAGTGGTAGAGAACCTATTGGAGAAAATCCTGAAGGTAAGAGTTAATCTTCATTTGAAGAAGCACGGTTTGATCAGTGATAGTCAAAATGCTTTGTCAGAGAAAGGTCATGCCTAACAAATTTGCTTGAACTTTTTGAAGAGGTGGCAACTGTGTAGATGATGGTAGTGCAGTTGATGTAGTTTCAGCAATGTCTTTGACAAGGCCCCATTTGGGAGACTGATAAAGAAGCACATGAGGTCCAGGGTAACTTGGCAAGCTTGATTCAAAATTGGCTTAGGGGCTGGCGACAGAGAGTGATGGTAAAAGGCTGTTTGAGTGACTGGAGGCCTGTGTCTAGAGTACTGCAGTGATCAAAGCTGGGTACCTTATTGATTGTGATATATAAAAATGATGTAGAAGAAAATGCTGGGGCAGGTGACGAATATATTTATGGATAACACAAAGATTGGCTAGCTGATTGAAGGTGAACAAGAAATTCTTCAATCATAGGAGGATATTGATGGTTTGGTCAGGTGGACAGATGAAAGGCTTATGCCCGAAACGTCGAATTTCCTATTCCTTGGATGCTGCCTGACCTGCTGTGCTTTAACCAGCAACACATTTTCAACTGTGATCTCCAGCATCTGCAGACCTCATTTTTTACCCGAAGATGAAATGTAATATTGATAAGTGTGAGTTGATGCACTTTCATGCCCATCAGGCGTGGCTAAATGGCAGAGTGGACTCAATGGGCCGAATGGCTTTATTTCCACTCCTATGTGTTATGCTCCTATGGACTTTGGAAAAAGGAACAAGGCAAGGGAGCATTCAATGAATGGCAGGACATGAGGATGCTCAAAGAAGCAGAGGAATCTTCGGGTGCTTGTCCACAGATCCATGAAGTTGGCAGACACTTGTCTTTATCAATCATGACGTAAATTATAAGGACAGGGAGGTTATGTTGGAGCTGTACATGTCTTTGGTTAGGCCCCAGCTGGAATACTGTGTATAGTTTGCATACTGCACTATAGGAAGGATGTGATTGCTTGCACTGGAGTGAGCTCAGAGGAGATTCATCAGGATGTTGCCAAGCATGGAGCAATATTGGTATGAAATGAGGCTGGATAGATTTGGATTGTTTTATTTAGAGCAGAGAAGGCTGACAGGGGACTTGATTGAAGTGTATAAGATTATGCTGGGCATGTACAATATGGATAGGAATCAGTTGCTCCCTTTAGAAGGTGTAAATTTAATGTGAAAGGCAGGAGGTTTGGAGGGTTTATGAAGAAGATCTTTTTCATCCAGAGGATATTAGGAATCTAGATTGGTACTCTGGGAGGGTGATTGAGGTGGGAAACTTCACAACTTTCAAAAAGTACTTGGATGAGCAACTTTCAAAAAATATTTGAAATACAACATAGAACATAGAAAAGTACATCACAGAACAGGCCCTTTGGCCCACAACGTTGTATCGAGGATTAATCCTAATGTAAAATAAAATAACTAATGACTCTGCTTCCACCACCACCGCTGGCAACACCTTCCATGCACTCACAACTCTGTGTAAAGAAATGTTATAATTTCAAGGCTACCTGGGGCCAAGTGGGACTAATGTAGATTTGTTGGTGGAGACTGGATGGGCCTCTTCTGTACTTCATGATTCTTTGATTTTGTCCATCCTTCCCGCTGTCATTCCCAGTTCCTTGGTTTTGCTTTCAACAGAGCTAACCTGTATCCTGCTATTAACATCCACTAGAGCACCTAACCTGGACATCTGTCTCTCTGCAACTCCTTCTGTCTTTTGTTCTATGACATCTGTGAGCTCTAATCTCTTTTATTTTCTAACCTCCCCTGACTTTTTATTTGTTCCACTTGTCCCATCCCATCTTTCTCAACACCATATAATCTATTGCTTTTCCACTTCAGTTCCAAATAAGAGTCAAATTGGACTCAAAACATTAACTCTTTTTATTTATGGATGCTGCAAAACCTGAGTTTCATTGGCACATTCCTGTTTTTAATTTCAGTTCCCCTGCATTTGCAGTATTTTGTTTTTATTTTAATGAAAATCCATCCTCAGGCATCATCTGAATAATTGGGGTGATCTGCCATCAAAGGTCCTGCCTTAACAGGCTTCATATCTACCATAAGGTATCAACTTTAAGCTACCGAACTTGTTGGCACTTACTGACAGAGGAATCTGATAAGTCCAGGAGGACAAGAGGTACAATCGTGATCCCTTTGAGTTTAAAGTTGCCCAATTTGATTGGACACATAGTTTGAGTGTTGTCTTCAGACCATTTGATTGCAATTGCCCCACCATTAATCATGGCAATCAGAAAATGAGTATAATTCCTATAATCAATTAGATCGTCTTAATTGCCAGTCAGGCATGTCCATCAATGTGCATTATTTTCATTATTAAGGAATGAAAGTGCTCAAGGAAAATCGAAAAGAAAACAATGTTTTCATGGTCTCCATTATCTTTTTATTTCCTGAATTCCTTACAGCACTGAGCTACAGATTCGTTTTTAACTTGTCGAATCTGCTGAGCAGTTTTGGAGTGCTGCCGTCCTTAATGGATTTGCAGATGCTTTTTCTGGCCTCAGAGAAAACTGTTTCTCAAAAAAAAGAAGGAATAATCACGTTCAGTTGGTGGATGCGGGGCCCATTAAATGATTCTGAGTGGTTGATGCCTAAATGGACTGTTCATTGCTGCTGAATTTGTTAATAGGGTCTTTTTTCAGGGGAAAGAGATTACACATTAATGGTGCTTAACAACTATTTCACAATGGCTACAAAATGTACCTTGTGAATATGACAGTGGGACCAACGTCTGTGCAAATTGGGCATGGACTGCTCGCAGTTAAAGGATTGTAACACAAGCCAATTCCTAATGCTTTGGTTTATCTTCTCTGCTTATTAGAAGTTGTAAAGCCTACAAAACATTCAAAATGACATTATTATCTTTAAGTCAATAATGTTGCACATTTTCATTGCCTTCCCTTGTGCAACTACCTTTATTGAATCTCAAGTTCTTTTCTTTGTTCTCATTTGCTGACTTATACTCAAGTGCTCCCCTGGGTGAAACATGAAGAGAAATGGCTCATTGTTCAGACAATTGACAAGCAGTAGTGAAATCAGCATCTGTGACATCCTCCAGTGTGCCTACATCAATGTCAAGAGACTGTTGCTGAATTCTCTAGAGACTCATTGGTTTTGGAGTCACTTGTTACGTGCCATGTGATGGTTCTGCCACTGACACAAGCAGCAGATGGATACTCCTGTTTTCCAACTCCCTGCTACAGAGCAAATGATCATCGGGACATGCTAATTTCTCTATTTTTTGAAACTCATCCTTCTGTTCACCAGGAAGCATTCACCAAGCAAACTTTTTACACAGTGTGATGCCACAAAGAATCCATTGTGCAATGTTAGAAACAAAAACGGAAATTGCTGGAAAAGCTCAGAAGATCTGGCAGCATCTATGGAGAGAAATCAAAGTTAACATTTTAGATAGCATAACCCTTCCTTAGAACAGGTTAGAATCCTGTCAGGGACTATCAATGTTAAACAAAATCTAAACACATCACTTAAAGGGCAGCATGGTGGCACAGTAGTTAGCACTGCTGCCCCACAGTGTCAAAGACCTGGGTTCAATTCCCGCCTCAGGCAACTGTTTGTGTGGAGTTTGCACATTCTCCTCGTGTCTGCGTGGGTTTCCTCCCACAGTCTAAAAATGTGCAGGTTGGGTGAATTGGCCATGCTAAATTGTCCAGAGTGTTAGGTGAAGTGGGGAATGGGTCTGAGTGGGTTGCTCTTCGGAGGGTCAGTGTGGACCTGTTTCCACACTGTAAGTAATCTAGAACTACAATACAATATTTCTCATATTTAAATAAAGTTACTTTAAACAAAACAACTATTATTATGTTAATGACATGGTTTATAATGGAGCAGTTGAGGCTACTTCATTGAATATTTTTAAGGCATTTTTGAATAGTAAAGGAATTAAGGGTTATGGTGAGTGGATGGCTAAATGGAGCTGAGTCCATGAAAAGATCAGCCATGATCCAAGTGAATGAAGGAGCAAGTTCAACAGGCCAGATGGCCTACTCCTGCTCCTGTTTCTCATGTTCGTAGTTTTGTAGAAGTAGAAACTTGGATATCGAACAATTTACAGATTGGATAAGAAAGAGAAGAAAAGCTTACCCAGAGCTCAGAAAACCAAAAGCCCTAAAGGTGTACAGAAAGTACAGGGGTTTATTTAAAAAAATAAAGAAATTAGGAAAGCAAAGCGTGGTTATTTAAAAAAAAATCACAGTGGGTGAAATTAAGGAAAATACAAAAGCATTTTAAAAATTTATTAGAGGCAAGAGGATAACCAGGCAAAAAGTGGAACCCATTAAGGACATAAATGCCAAACTCTGGATGGAGCCAGACAACGTAGTTGAGATCTCACATCAGTACTTTACATTTATATTCTTTGTAGAGAAAAATTAGGGGTAAAGAAATCAGGGAAGAGGTCCATAATATTATTGAACAAACTGCAATTGAGTGGGAGGAGGTATTTGTGGCTGTAGAGGTCTTAAAGTTGGATAAATCCTGAGGCCCAGATGAGTAACTTCCAATGCTCCTGTGGGAGACAAGGGAGGAGACTGAAGGGACCCTGACATTATCTTTTAAATCTTTTCTGACCACAGGACAGATGCCAGAGGACTGAAGGTAGCTGAATGTGGTATTGTTATTCAATAAGAGTGGTAGGAATAAATCAGGGAACAACAGATTAGTGAATCCAACATCAGTGGTATAGAAATTATTAGAAACAATTCTGGTGGACAGAATTAACCTCCATGGAAAGGCAAGAGTTAATAAATAAAAGTCAGCATGGGTTTGACAAGGGGAGATCATGTCTGACAGGTTTAATTGAGGTTTTCAAGGAGGTGATTAGATGAGGACAGTGCAGTAGTTCTAGTCTGCATAGGCTTCAGTCTTACATGGGAGATTGGCCGAGAAGGTAAGAACCCATAGGCTCCAGGGTAATTTGGCAAATTAGTCAAAATTAGCTTAGTGGAAGGAAGCAGTGAGTGACTGTTGAAGACTGTTTTGGTGACAGGAAGCTTATGTTCAGAAGCATGCCATAGCTTTCAGTGTTGGGTCTCTTGCTGTTTGTAATATGCCTTAATAATTTAGACACAGATGTAGGAGATTTAATAAGTCAGTTCACAGATAACACAAAAATTCATGGTGTGTTAGAGGAAAGCCTTGGACTACAGGACAATATAGATGAACTGGTCAGATGGACAGAATCATGGCAAATAGAATTTTATTCTGAAGAATGTGAGGCGATACCCTTTGAGAGGTCTATTGATACAAGGAAGTTCATGATGGATGGTAGGCCTCTATGAAGTGCAATGGATCAGTGTGTATATACATCCATCTTTGAAAGCAGCAGGACAGATGGATAAGGTGATTAAAAAGGCATATGGGTTACTTACGTTTACTAGGAGGAGAAAGTGAGGTCTGCAGATGCTGGAGATCAGAGCTGAAAATGTGTTGCTGGAAAAGCGCAGCAGGTCAGGCAGCATCCAAGGAACAGGAAATTCGACGTTTCCTGAAGAAGGGCTTATGCCCGAAATGTTGAATCTCCTGTTCTTTGGATGCTGCCTGACCTGCTGCGCTTTTCCAGCAACACATTTTCAGCTACTTACGTTTACTAGTCAAGACATAAAATACAAGTGCTGGGAGGTTACAATGGAGATGCATATGTTGTTAGTTCAAACACAGTTTAGGAGTACTGTGTAATTCCAGTTGTCATGGAATGTGTGGAGGAAATTCACCCAGATGTTGCCTGGACTCGAGTGATTCAGCTTTGAAGAAAGACTAGATAGGGTGAAGTTGTGGTCCTTAGAACAGAGAAGGCCGGTGGGGAGTGGGGTGGGGGAAGATTGACCTTGAGAATTATGACGGGCATCTGCCTCACAGCACTAAGGACCAAGGGTCAATTCCAACCTTGGACGATTGTCTGTGTGGAGTTTGCACATTCTCCCTCTGTCTGCGTGGGTTCCCTCCAGGTGTGCTCATTTCCTCCCACAGTCCAAAGATGTGCAGGTTAGGTGAATTGGCTATACTAAATTGCCCAAATTGTTCAGGGATGTGTAGGTTAAGTGCATTAGTCACAGGTAAATGTAGAGTAATAGGGTGGGGGAATGAGTCTGGGTGGGTTACTCTTCGGAGGGTTGGTGTGGACTTGTTGGGCCAAATGGCCTATTTCCACACTGTAGGGATTTTATAATAGGTGGAATGGATAGGAAGAAACATTTCATATTCGAAGATAAATCAATAACCAGCATAGATTTAAGGCAAAGTACTTGAGATTTACAGAGGATTTTATGAAAATTATTTTCACCCAGAGGGTGGTGGCCATTTGGAAAGGGTGGTAAAAGCAGGAACCATCACAGCATTTAAGAAGTATTTAGATGATCACTTGAAGCAGCATAACACACAAGGCTACAGGCTATGTGTTGAGAAATGGGATGAGAGTAGAGAAGATATATTGATGACCAGTGTGAACATGATGGCTGAAGGCCTCTTTCTATGTTGTAAAACTGTATGGATGGAGTCTTATAGGGGTCTGAGTGACGCGGACTGTGTTGAGCTGTGAGACAGAATCAGGTGACAAATGCAATAAAGTCCATTTCGGGAGCTATCTTTTATCCTTTCCATAAGCAACGTGGTGAGATTCTCACTAGGCAGCAACATGTTGCCAGTTGACAGTTATCATGGTTGTTATATGCCTTGTTAATGGCCCAACTTGTCTCACTAATATACAGCCTTCCATCTTACCAAACTCACAAAACAAGTTTCACATCGGGAAATATCAACAGGGAAACTGGAGCATGTCTCTGGCAGATTTAGCTAATCACTTGTTCCAAATGACCACGATGTTGGAAACTGGCCCCAACACTATCCCATGGATACTGGCCACACACACTTCCCACATCAAAGCCACTGGCATCTGACATCTGCCTGCTGCAACAATCCTCATGGCACATCAACCACGACCATTATAATGCTACAGCAAGAATACTGTGCACTTAGGGACAAATTATGGACTGGACCAGTCTGTAACTCGGTGCTCTTTGCTTGCTGTCCCCGGAGTGGGGCTGCGCATGGAGTTGGGGGTGACCAGCAGGCCCAAAGTGGAGAGGAGTGGACAGTGGTCCAGAGCAGAGAGGGGGTAGCCAGCAGCTCAGAACAGAGAGGGGCGGACAGTGTTCTAGAGTAGAGAGGGGGTGGTCAGTGTTCTGGAGTAGAGAGGGGTGTGTATCAGTGTTCTGGAGCAGAGAGGGGTGTGTATCAGTGTTCTGGAGCAGAGAGGGGGATTTGTCAGTATTCTGGAGTGGAGGGGGTCATCAGTGTTCTGGAGTAGGGAGGATTGGTCAGTGTTCTGGAGTAGGGAGGGATGGTCAGTGTTCTGGAGTAGGGAGGGGTGGTCAGTGTTCTGGAGCAGAGAGGGGTGGTCAGTGTTCTGGAGTAGGGAGGGGTGGTCAGTCTTCTGGAGTGGAGAGGGGAGGTCAGTGGTCTTGAGTAGGGAGGGATTGTCAGTGTTCTGGAGTAGGGAGGGGTGGTCAGTGTTCTGGAGTAGGGAAGGTTGGTCAGTGTTCTGGACTGGAGGGGGTGGTCAGTGTTCTGGAGTAGGGAGGGGTGGTCAGTGTTCTGGAGCTGAGAGGGCTAGTCAGTGTTCTGGAGCAGAGAGGGGATCGTCAGGGCCCAGAGTGAAGACGGTTACTGGTTGTGAAGTGGAGCCCAATCACATGAAAACTGTTACGGAAAGACTGCAGTGTCTATCTCTTTAGCTTTATTTCCTCTTTTCCTAACTTATTCTATGTGTATCTTTTCTTTATTTTCTCTATTTTTGTGTACCTAAGATTTGCACCTGGATACCTTTGAAACCAGGTCCCCAGAACATTGCCTAGAACATGGTAAGATCGCACCATGAGTTGGCAACTTTGTGCACTTTTCTCTGTACTCATGTTCTTTTGCAACTAGAGTAATTGTGACAATAAACCTAATCCGAATTCTAATCGTGCTCACTCACTATTAATCACAGGATCCATGCCTTAAATTGAGTTGCCTTGCTTTTTTTGTATTTGACTTCCTTAGTGGGGAATACGGCTTATATAGCTGCTGTCTCGCCATGTAGTTTAGCACAGACCCAAAGCCAGGAAGCTTGTCATAGTTCTCAGCTGTCCTCAGTCAAATCAAAGAGGATAGCTTTCATTCAGGATGTTCCCTGGGTCAAGGGCAGGCTCCAATACCAGACTCTGCTCAGGGCACTCAGAATCAGGATTCTATTCCCAAAAGGGGTGAGGAACCAAATGAGGGGCAGCTACCCCACTGTCTGCCCTATCGTGGACTGTTTTTCTCATGGAATGAGCGAAAGACAAGGTACTGTGGAGGATGAGAGTGGGTGGCACAGCTATTATTATTGGTGTAGATAGGAACGTGTCCTGAGTGAGTGAATAGGCAGCACTGAGGACATGCAGGGTTAATGTCGTTCAAGTTCGGAATGGGTGACAGTGAGTGGGAAAGATGTTGCAGGAATTAATGAGAGTGTAGATTATGAGCTTTGGTATAAGATTGGTATAGCAGCATAGATAGGACAATAGAGAGGTATCAGAGAGCAGATGGCAGAACTTACCCTGGTAGAATGGAGAAACTATTCACCTTCTCCCTGTAGAGCTAGGCATTCCCCAAATGACTGAGAGGCCTCTGAAATAGAAGGCAACCTGAGATCACACTGGTATGGTCTGGTGACATGGCCTCCATTGTTGGTCCTGGCTAGAAAGAAATCTCAAGTCAGTACCACTCTGTCTAGCAAGCTTGCCAGGACTCTGTCCCCGAAGCAGGGTGATGTTTTTCCCCTGCCTTCTTTACTATTCATTCATGGGATGTGGGTGTCACTGGCTTGTGTCAGTATTAATTGCCCATCCTCTAACTGCCCAGAGGGCACTTGGGAGTCAACCACATTGATATGTGTCTGGAGTCACAGGTGGGCCAGATCATTAAATTCAAATTCCATCATTTACCATGGTGGGATTTGAAACCAGGTCCCCAGAACATTGGGCGGCATGGTAGCACAGTGGCTAGCACTGCTGCCTCACAGCACCTGAGACCCGGGTTCAATTCCCGCCTCAGGCAACTGACTGTGTGGAGATTGCACGTTCTTCCCGTGTCTGCGTGGGTTTCCTCCGGGTGCTCCGGTTTCCTCCCACAGTCCAAAGATGTGCAGGTCAGGTGAATTGGCCGTGCTAAATTGACCGTAGGGTTAGGTAAGGGGTAAATGTAGGGGTATGGGTGGGTTGCGTTTCAGCGGGTCGGTGTGGACTTCTTGGGTCCTAGGGCCTGTTTCCACACTGTAAGCAATCTAATCTAAAAACATTGCCTAGGATTCTGGATCAACACTCTAGTAATAGTATCTCTAAACCATTGCCATGACCAGGGCAAGCATGGTATTGCAGGACTCTCAATGCTTTGAAAGATGGAACAGGCTGAAGGGATGCTGACGAAATCCAGGCCACCTGCTGAGTGACGAGTTCTTCCAGCAGTGGTTTGTGATAAGATAGGGTGGAAACCGGGTGTCAGAGACACCATGGGACATGGTGGATAATTAATGAGGTGATTTTGATGAGATAGGGCAAGAAAACCCCTTAACCCTCACGATGACAAATACTCCAAAAAATTTAATGAAACTCAAACTTTGCCAAAATAAAACCCCTCAACCCTGTGACTCTATGATTCTATTTAGGTTGTGCACCCAGTTTTAGAATTTAGTTCCTCAAATCTTTTCCTCATACATCAGTCTTAAAATTATTTACATCAGTAGGGACGACTCAAGAGTATGAAACATTCCTCTCAAAACTATTTAAATTCTCTGCAGTTCCAGCTTTGTCAGAGGTAAAACTTTCATTTAGAATGTCTTGACTGTGGACACATTATCTCTTATAACAGTTGCTTTCTCATTACTTCCTGGCTACTGTGCTGATAATTCCCAGCCATTTTTATAACTCAAATCCTTCATTTCTGGCAATATCCTGGTAAATGATTCAATGTTTTGAGAAGATTTGTAGCTCAGGTTGAGGTTCTGGATGTAAGTATGCTCGCTGAGCTGGAAGGTTCATTTTCAGATGTTTCATCACCCTACTAGGTAATATCATCAGTGGGTCTCTGGTGAAGCACTGGTGTTGTGACCCACTTTTTAATTATGTGTTTAGGCTTCCTATAACAGGGCGATCAGAACTGAACACAGTACTCCAGAAGACACCTCATCAACGTCCTGCACAACCTCAACATGATGTCCCAACTCCCATACTCAAAGGTCTGAGCAATGAAGGCAAGCTTCCTGAACACCTTCATTTTACCATCCTGTCTACATGTCATGCAAATTCAAACTCAAACTCAACACAATCTCTTCTTGAGATCAAATAGGACATCAACGTAACCAACAGACTGACATAATTGTGAATATCTGTGAGAGAATGGGATAGAATTGGTAGCTAGCAAATGGACTTTTTAATATGCATTGAATAAAAATGACTTCAATCTTCACATTACTTAATTGGAGAAAATTTTGGCTGATCCAGTACTGGATGTCCGATGAGGAGCCTGATAATTTGGCAATGGTGGGAATGATGCAAAGCTGAGTGCCATTGATGGAAAAGCAATTGTGTTTTCAGATGAAGTCACGAAAAGGTAGCATGTAGATAAAGTTCTTGGGGGACATGAGGTATAATCTGGTGTCAATTTGTCATTATTACTATTTAATTCCAACAAGATAGCTATTTTAACATGACCTGGGAGAGTAATTTGTTTGTTTATTTATCACCAGGAAATTAATTAATTTCTAGTGACAGCAATGCAACTTTCTACTATTACTCAGATTTAGCTTCCAATATCAATGTCTATACTAGCGCAATACATTTTCTTGTTTAAGCTTATTGATGTTTCTTGAGCCAAGAAAAGACATCTGGACATCCTATCACCACAGCCTAACCTAAACTCACATGCTCCAGGGCATACTGCCAAGCTCTTTGTCTCCATTGCTTGGCTGTAGATTGTCCTTATGTGCCAAAAAAGGTCAATTTATTTCTCCATTATGCAATCCACAAAGACCCAATGGTACTCTCAAAGAAGTGGCCATTTTTTGTGCACACTTAGCCACGTTATTCCTGTGTTTAGGAAGTCCACAAATGAAGTTTAAAATGTTTTTGCAATAATTGGCCTGTGGTTTTACAACTATGAATGTTAATGAAGATGTCTATTTTCTGATCTTCTCAGAAATCAAATTCAAATATAATTTAATAGTGAAGGAGACTGAACAGCAATTTTCTGTTGCAAAATTGAGTTGACCTCACCAAGTTTTCATTGTCCTACTGCAAGAATTCGTACGTTAATCAAATTCAAAATAAAGAATGGTCTCTACTGCCACCTACAGTTAATTCTCTCTACATAAGCAGCCATATAGGCACTAGAAAAATAAACGTGGATTTATGTAGCACTGAATCATATGTCATACATGTTTCTCATGAATTATTTTTTGAAGTTCAATGATAATTGTTACACAGGAAGATAAGTGATTAATAGTGCACAATTCATCACTTGCAAGATCATTAATCACAATAAAACCAGGCTTCTGCAGATCCATCAAATATTGATGGACTGCAAATTTTCCTTGCAATATTTACATACAGTGAATATTCAGAAAGAACATCTCCAAATTCACATAGAAATGAAACATTTTTAACAAAGTTTTGTAGTCATTATACCCTTGAATGGCTGGATTGACCTTGTAAGAATCACACACTGCGCACTTACCATTGAAAGTGGTATTTTGTCAGTAATCCAATACTAATGGAGGAAATACTCTGCCACTCTGCGCTGAGTAAATAATCTGTCATCATCAGGACAGAAATTCTTAGGGACTGAAAGTAAGTAATTTTCTGTAAAATTCAAATCAGAGAGGAAACCTTTGCCCACTAACCCAGCTGAACATACTCTCAAATCCCAAGGAGTCTTGTGACTGTTTGATTCTCAATGTTACAGGAAAACCTTCCAAAGTTTAAAAAGTATTTAGATGACGATACAGCATGGAAACAGACTCTTCAGTCCAACCAGTCCATCTTCCCAAATTAAACTGGTCCCACCTGCCTGCACTTGGCCCATATCCCTCAAAACATTGTCAATTCATGAACTAATCTAAATGTCCTTTTAAACGTTGTAGATATACCTGCATCCACCACTTTCTCTGACAGTTCATTCTACACACAAACCAATCTGTATAAAAATGTTGCTCCCATGTACTTTTTAAAATATTTCTCCTTTCATCTTAAAGACATTCTCCCTAGTTTTGAATGCCCCACCCTAAAGAAAATACCTTGTCATTCACCTTATCTATGTCCCTCATGATTTTATAAACTTCTATAAGGTCACCCCTCAAACTCCTGTGCTCCTTTCCAGTCTTAAGGATTTGAAATATCATAACAATCAAAGGTATGGACAAATGCAGGAAATTGGGATTTGCCTTTAGTGGTAGTTACTGTCATGGCTAACTCGATGGGTCAAAGGGCCTTTTCTTCGGTCTATGACAGAAAAGAGGATGATTGACCAGAACAAGAGCAATCATTGAAGTGGTCCATGGACAAACAGCTCAAAAGGAAGCTTCAAGGCCAGACCAGTAAAAGTGAAAAATTGCGATCCCTTGTGAAATGTAATGAAATTTGAAAACTTACTGGTGTCACTTACATCAGGGAGGAATTGCTGAGAAATCAGATGGGATCTGTCTGGGTCACATTTGCTTTTTGATGTGCATTGTGGAGTGTTCAAACACAGTCTATTACACACAATTATGATATGTTATTTCTGGATGCTAGGATATTAGATTGACATGTATTGTAGATTGTGTTACAGTTCGAACCAGTAAGTTACTAATCTGTAGCCAGCATAAGGTCAGACCTTATAGGGCCCTGAATGATTTGGGCTCTGGAGATAACTAATGAAGAACTGCTTAAGAAGTCCAGTGAGGCCAATCTCAACATCAGGAACAACTCGCTGCCTCTTTCAACTAAGCGATATTCTCTCTGGGCAGTGGCAAGTTACCTTGTAAGAGGGATTACTGCTTGTAAATGACCTTATTAATTGTACACCTCATCTTATTAATACATGGCGCCCTATTCTACTGCCTGCTGTGCAAACTAGATACCAAGAATTCTCAACATGGAATGGGGACTTAGCTTAATGCTTGCTCTAAACTATCTGTATTTGGCCCACCTTGGGCACTGGCCACACACATCCCGCATTGAGGTCTGACATTACAACCAGCCTTTAAGAACCCTCATGGCACACATCCAATCCACTTACAGTGTACTTCTCAATTTTAGTGCTATATCTTGAGCACAGCAGCAATTAATTGTTGCCAATCAGGCAGGCTGCATTGGATTGGTGTTTGGTGTATTGGATGGTGCTGAGCTTCTTGTGTGTTGTTGGGCTGCACCCATCCAAGCAAGTGGAGAGTATTCTTACATATGTCTGCTTTGTAGATGGTGGACAGGATTTGGAGAGTAAGAAGAAGACAAACTCACTGCAGAATTTCCAATCTCTGACTTGCTCTTGCAGCCACAGTATTTATATGGCTGGTTTGGTTCAGTCACTCGGCAAACATTGTTGATAGTGGGGGATTCAGCAGTGGGAATGCCTTTGAACACCAAGAGGCTGGAGAGGTTGAGCCTTGTCTTCTTCAGAGAAAGGAAGGTTGAGAGGAGATTTGATACTGGCGTTGAAATCATGAGAAATGTAAAGAGACAGTTTTGGGAGAATCATAGGACACTGATTTAGGGTGAATGGCAAAAGGCGGGATGTGACTTAAGGAAACATAATGAATAGTTAGGATCTAGTATATATTGCTTGAGGGTATAGTGGAGGCAGCTTCAACTGAAAGTATCAAAAGGGAATTGGATAAAGGTCCTGAATGTAAAAAATACTGCAGAGTTATAAAAAGGTGATAGAATGGGACTAGTTAATTTGCAGTTGCTGATGAGACCAATTGCCCTCGTCCTGTCCTGCAATCATTCAATAATTGAGTTTTCTTTCATAAGGAGTCCAAAACCTTAATTTTGTCCACTACCATAACTATGTATGTATTATATATATGTATGTTATATATATCCTTGCTATTGATTCCTTCTCCAACCATGGTCATTCGCTGAGGCCAGATCAGACTGCGCAATGCCATGACATCTACAAGGGTCAGAATTTAATGTTGAACATGTTGTCCACCAGTAAAAAGTGAGGTCTGCAGATGCTGGAGGTCAGAGCTGAAAATGTGTTGCTGGTTAAAGCACAGCAGGTCAGGCAGCATCCAAGGAACAGGAAATTCGACGTTTCAGGCCAGAGCCATGTTGTCCACCATCAAGACAAGCTTACTCTCAAATCCATGAAATATCTCAGCACTGCTTCATCACGTCAAGATTATTTACCCAAATTTTTGTTACAGACACAATTTCTCCAATTTTAACTTATTCACAACATAACTGTCATTGTTCTGATCATATTTTTAATTTACTCATTGCTGAGTTTCTCACTGAGTCACATTGGTAATTACTACCCTATTGCGGAATGATCACATTTATACTCGTCTATCAACCCATCTGTGGCTTTGTCCTAGCTTACGTCTATAACAACTTGCTTCAACTTTTAATTCCATTCCTTTGTTTCCTGGTCCCACTATTGGTACCAGTATTTCAGTAGTGCTAGCCCGGCTCTCCCTAACCCTTCCTTGCCTCAATTCCCTCAACATCTTTTGAAAAAAATATAGAAAATAAAAATAACCTTCTTTTCTCCACTCGATAAAAAAAAACCTTCTCTACTGGTACTCCTAAAAGTAATATTCTAAGATGGTGCATTTGTTAAATTTGCAAATTATTTTAGCAGTACATAGATTGTTAAATAAAAAAATTGCATGTCACATTGAAAGAAATTTACAGAAGTTTCAGTGCATGCAGTTGCATCTTGCACATATTAGCATCACTTGGGAGCCCAACAATCTCTTTTACACAAGTTAATTTTGATGTATTTCATATCTTCTTGTTGTGAAGTAAATAATCAAATGACACAGAACATGTGAACAAAGACTTTGGTACAACAATGTGGCTAC
This sequence comes from Hemiscyllium ocellatum, assembly GCF_020745735.1. Taxonomy (NCBI): domain Eukaryota; kingdom Metazoa; phylum Chordata; class Chondrichthyes; order Orectolobiformes; family Hemiscylliidae; genus Hemiscyllium; species Hemiscyllium ocellatum. Next base: position 17,687,319 of record NC_083404.1, read on the forward strand.
CAACAACAGCAGCTTGCATTTATACTGTCCTTTATGTATTTTCGAAAGTGCTCTTGCACCTGGACGTTTTAAATGTCCAGTATAGTGGTTTGCACAAAAATAGAATCCCCTAACAGAAAGCAGTCAGGATCACAAAGTGAGCCATCATGAAAACTCATTGTCCACTTTTAGCAGTTCAGGCTGGCATCCCTACCTTTCCCTCTCAATTCAACCTGACACCCCCTTCCTCCCAGCCACAGTATTATTTGCACTGTGCTTTCACCTCCAACCCAATGTATTTGTTCCAGTGTCATCCTTTTCTACCGGAAACATTCATTTTCCACCATCTTCACTCTTCGTTTTATCCCCCCTTTTCACTTGCACCATTGTTGCTATCCCTTCTTCCTCCCTACCCAACCTCCAAACTCCACTTTTGTTTTAAACTCAGTGATACACTTTTTGGCGTGTAACCTCAGTATCTAAGTCCCTGCGCAAGAGGCTTACTGAATCTTCAGTGGCTTTTACATCGTAAAAGTTAAGTTGAAAACAGTTCAGAAAGCTGTCGCTAGAAAAATCTAAGTTACAACTAACCATGTTAATAACGAGACATTCGAGATTCAAGATGGTGGCAGTCTGAGCAGTCTGCTGTATTGGGCTCTGTGCCATATTCTTGGCAAGGTGGACTCCTCATCCCCTCCCACCCACCTCAAACAGTCACCCCTGAGGAAAACTTTTAGGAGAAAGTAGGTAGAGCACCTAGAACCCCTTTAAATTGGGATTTCAAGGCCATGGAGTTGAGATGAAGACATCGAAAGGAAAGGGAGCTAGGGGATTGCAACAGGCAGGCTAGTCCCCTACTATGTTGGGTGCACTCACAGCCACTGCCTTGACTCCCGTGGTAATGCCTTTAGGTTTGGTGGAGCAGCAGCACCTACTCACGGACTTTGCAAAACTCCGTGAAAAAAAATCAAAACAGCATTGGAGCCGATTACTGCCATGCTGACAAAGCTTGAGCAGGAGATCCGGCCTTTGGATCGGTGTGTGGAAGCAATGGAACAAAGGGCCGCGGCCTCTGAGGCCGCGATGGAGAGCTCCGAGGAACGGGTCCAAATCTTGGAAGACCAGGTTCGGGCCTTGCTGGAACAAGTACACGGCCTCGAAAACAAAGGTCGGAAAAAACAATTCTGTGACGTGGGTCTTCCCACGTAAGGAGGGTGAAAACCTTCTTGAATTTCTTGAGAGGTGGCTCCCGGATTTCCTGGGGCTGGAGTTTGCGTTGGGCTGGGTGAGTGTGGAGCAGGCCCACTGGATCATGATGCATAGGTCCAGTCCTATTGCGACTGCAGCATTATAGAAAAAAGCAGTTAATAATATAAACAACCAGAAGACTGGGAAGAAATCCACAGGTTCAAGGATAATGTTTTTTCAAGACTTTTCTGGGGCCATAATTAAGAAAAGGAAGACTTTTGATGATGTAAAGAAAAAATTTAGAGACTGAAATATTCAATATTCTCTGAGGTACCTGGCAATACTACATTTTAATTATGGGGGAATCTGTCTGCAACTTTGACTTAAATGAAAAAAGCAAAAGAATTTTTGAACACGTTGAAATAATAGACTTGGGCCGAGGGGGAAAGAGGGTAAAATGTGTACAGACAATAGCGTGATAGCTTTTCTTATCTTCTCTTTCTTTGTTCTTTTCCCTTTTGTGGTCGTATCTCTTTGCTGTTCTAGATCACTTTGGTCGAGGAGGGGCCTTCGCCAGGTCAGATGCAGCGTTATAGAGAGACCCCAAGGCAGCGGTTATCACAAATGGGGTTAAATCGAGCAATTTTAATGTGGGGAGAGCAGCTGATAGGGATGTCCTCTTTTGGTTTACCTTGGTACTTGAACTGTTGGCGGATGCCATCTGAAAGGACTCTGAAATAGTGGCACCAAAGGTGGGAATTGGGGAACCTAAAATTACTCTCCATGCAGATGATGTCCTTCTGTTTTTGGCTAACCCGTTAAAGAAAATTTCAATATACAATAAAGCATAAGCAATGCAATTAAAGATCCTTCACAGTGCCCATATGGCGCCAGAGAGGTTAGCAATGTTAAGATCCTTAAGAAAGGATCTTCTCCAAAATATCCTAAATGTAAAATCACCTAGGCACCTTTACACATTGCTTTTGGTCCTGCTACAATATTCACAGATACTGGGGTGACTTAGTGAATGAGTTGAGGAGGATCCTGGGATTTTAAGTTAAGGAGGATCCGTTATCCCTTCCTCTGGGATTACAGAATCTGCCCTTTCTGAGTGAGCACTGGAAGAGGTTATTTAACATTCTTACACAATGTGTGAGGAAGAATTGGATATTAGAAAAACCTTCTAGGAGAAAGTGAGGACTGCAGATGCTGGAGATCAGAGCTGAAAATGTGTTGCTGAAAAAGCGCAGCAGGTCAGGCAGCATCCAAGGAGCAAGAGAGTCGATGTTTCGGGCATGAGCCCTTCTTCTAGGGATGAGGAAAGTGTGTCCAGCAAGCTAAGATAAAAGGTAGGGAGGAGGGACTTGGGAGAGGGCGTTGGAAATGCGATAGGTGGAAGGAGGTCAAGTGAGGGTGATAGGCCGGAGAGGGGGTGGGGCCGGAGAGATCAGGAAGAAGATTGCAGGTTAGGAAGATGGTGCTGAGTTCGAGGGATTTGACTGAGACAAGGTAGGGGGAGGGGAAATGAGGAAACTGGAGAAATCTGAGTTCATCCCTTGTGGTTGGAGGGTTCCTAGGCGGAAGATGAGGCACTCTTCCTCCAGCCGTCGTGTTGCTATGGCCTGGCGATGGAGGAGTCCAAGGACCTGCATTTCCTTGGTGGAGTGGGAGGGGGAGTTGAAGTGTTGAGCCATGGGGTGGTTGAGTTGGTTGGCCCGGTTGTCCCAGAGGTGTTCTCTGAAATGTTCCGCAAGTAGGCAGCCTGTCTCCCCAATATAGAGGAGGCCACATCGGGTGCAGCGGATGCGTGTGTGGAGGTGCAGGTGAATTGGTGGTGGATATGGAAGGATCCCTTGGGGCCTTGGAGGGAAATAAGGGGGGAGAAGAAACCTCCAGATCTTGTGGGGTGGCGCAGACTCGTGATGGAGCATGTCCCTCAAGATTATTAGACAGGTATGGTGTGCCATGGAACAGAGCAATTTTATAAGACATGGCAGCCCTGTCTAAATTACATTGACATTGACCTATCGGTGGTACTGATTAGGACCTTCATATAGCCACAAGGGCCGTATATGGTGGTCCGGGGAACCCGGGGTGGGGTGAGGCCTAGTAAATATGGGTATAGCTGTGCTCCCATGGACGGGAGCTTTAGTGGAGGTGCAGCGAGTGGAGTAATGCAATGTCGAGTTATGTAATTTAATTTAATTTTAGTGGATTGCAATTTAATTTAATACTATTTTATTTAATTTCAGTTTATTCTAATTCAGGTTGTTAGGTAAGTATGAGACGATTGTATCTTGAACAATTGTAGGCAGTTTATTGTTGGCGTTACTGTAATACTATTTCTACTTCTCTACTTCTGTACTTTTTGGTTCTTATTGTAAAAGAGTAAAAAATTTTCAATTAATATATATATAAAGTGACATTAATGTTACAAAATGAATCAATGTAGTTTATAATATTATAATGTATGAATGTAAATAAACACTTAACCTTTCATATACGTTCCTGTCAGAATACACAGTGCAATGTCAGTCAATATATGACAAAGGGGAAAAAGATCAATGATTGAATAGTTCACGATGTGCTTTTGTAAAAAGATTCACATGAAACAGTATCTGCATATTATGTATTTTTTATTATATAATACATATTTACAAACACACAATGGTCATTTGTGATTAACCGGAGTACCCAATTGGTTTCTTTTTCCCTGGCACTGGATCAGTTGGATTTTTAAAATATAAAGACTGATACATATTTTAAATTCCTAGCATGTGCCGAGGAATATTATTAATCAGGCCTGGAACAAACAAACTTAGACAACAGCAACTGCAGACAAATTTATCAAACTCCAGAAACCAGAATGACCAAATTAGATAATTCACCATTTTAGGCAAAAGTGACCCAATTAAGAAATCCAAATACTTAAATTTGTCACAAATAATACCTGACTTTTTCTAGCTGTTTTTCCAGCTCCTGTCAATCCTCTTTGAGTTGTTCTAACGACTGTATGAAGAGATTCAAATGTATCAATAGCCTGATTAACTCTTCCAAGAATAAAAAATGCACAGTCATTTTAATACCCTTCCCCCCCTCTCACCCCACCCGCAAAATACTAGCCTGGACAGAACTGCTGAACCAGGCCAAGTGAGCCCTAAAATCCCACTGGAATGTACAGTTAGTCTGACACAGACACTGACAACACAGTGGTTTAATCGTCTCCATTATATATGGAAACCATCAATGGTAAAACTAAGTAGAACATCAAACAGTTAAAGCATTTAATATGTACAGTTTGTTAAGAAGTAATACATATAAATTTCCCTCAATCAGTTAACAGTCAACATGAACATCACTTAGAAATTTGTGAGTTTGTAACTTCATTGCCAGCGAAAACAGGAGTTGCTATCTTCAGTCTCGGAATGCTAATGTTAAGGTGAAACCTTTATTGGTGGCCATTTTTTACATGGTGCTTTTGTTCCCAAGGACTTTCAATACTTTATCATTATGTATTGGTAATAAAATTAACAATTAATATTGCAACTGCATACTCATTGTTCCAGTGTTTCTCAGATAGAATGAAAACAGCTAAAATGGCCAGCTTCTTCTGCTGAAACTATGGTGGATACCAGAGATGAGTCCCTCAATTCATAAGAAATTCCCATCAAAAGATTTGTTGCAGTTCAACAAGATTTAGTTAGCCCCATTTCCGTTCACAATTACTTTCAGGGAAAAAGTGGTGGAAAATGAGAAATAATCGAAGCCAATGAGAGGGTAAAAATTTACATAAGAAACCTGCTGACTGTCCTCAGAGGCTTGGTGTGGACTCAATGGGCCAAATGGCCTGAATCCACAGTGGAGGGATTCTACTTAGCAGCCTCATGGCCCTGCCACAGAGGATTCTGGGAAGGAAATCCAGTAAAATTTGATGGCATAACATCATCAAGATAGGCAGCCATTTTTAAGCCCACCTCCAACCAGATTGCAGCCACAAAGACTCTTTTTGAACAATTTAAAGACTTAATTTTGAAACGAGGACAACCCACCTCACTGATATTGAGGTGAAGTAATACATAACAACTGAATAATCAATTTGTTCTAGAAGTACACCTTCACCTGAATAGTGCTCAAAACTAAGGGATGTGGTCAATTTTCCCTTTTCTTTCTTCAGATAAACTGAAATCAATTATACCTTCATCATGACCCTGGTTCAATTAATAGCCTAGTAATTGCCCTTGCAATCTTCTTGATTCATGCAATTAAGCATGCAGCCACCAAATACCCTGTAAATGTGAAATCCTTTTTCATCTCACCAGCAGAGACTGATAGCCTCTGCTTTTCCTGCACACTGTTAAGTGATGCCTCTTTTCCCTCAGGTTATTAAACTGTGAAGTAAATTATCAGATAAGGTACCTCAAACTACTATATCCTTACAGTTGGTGCAGCTAACATTTTAGTTACTTCACAACAAACATTGGCCAGTTAATCCCTTTAATTAAGCCTTATGTACACTTTCAAGTTTGCTTGTTAAGAGTTGTTTGCTACGACCGTACAAGACTGAGCAAGCAGTGATAAAACGAACCAAATTTTTTAAAAAATTATGGATGCAGAAATATTTAATGCCATGTATACAAACTGATGTTTTCAAATAGAATTGGCTACCATCTAAAAATGGGTAAATTTCAGAAATATACTGTAATTAACTACTTTGTGTTGCAAGACAAGATCAACATGCCAGAAATCCCAAAGAAACTAATACTGAATCATGGACAAGGATTCAACTAAATTAATGTAAGCAAAACAACAGCTGCTATTGCTGAAAATAACAGCTGAAAATAATGACACAAAAGAGTGATAATTGCCCAGGAGCAAATGGTTTCAATTGTAAGATTCTAAAATAGGTAGGTGAAGCCATTGCAAATGCACTACAATACTCTTCCAAAACTCCCTTTATCTGAGAACAGTTCCTTTAGATTAGAAAATTGTGCATGTCACTTTATCAGAGTAATGCCAGGAAACCACTGACCAGTTAACCTAACATCTGTTGTCAGTGACCACCTGGAGGCTATAAACCTGGGGTAACAGAACACTTTGAAAACCTTCAGCTGACCAGAGAGAGCCTTTGTATATTTGTAAACATGTTGGTTATGCCTGAATTGACTGATTTAGTTTACTTCAAGAGGTGACAAATGGGTAGAGGAGTATCTGTTGAAGCTATTGATCTGGGAGGCATCTGATAAAGTACTTTATAAAAGCCTATGATAAAGCTGAATCCCATTAAACTGAAGCAAATTGTTCATCTAGTTAAGAAAATGGCTGAGATATTAGAAATGATAGGTAGGTACTCTAGGTGACGTGATGTGATTGCTGATGCTGCACTAGGATCTGTAATGGGACTTCAACTACTCACAGGACTTCTTAACAACTTAGTATACTTAACCAGAAAGCTCCACATTTAATTTTGCAAAGACTCAAAGATAGATGGCAACGCAAGCAGTACAGAAAGAATAGTGAATTGACATATATTTTGCTAGAAAAAGTGAAGACAAACCTGTTCCAAATGAATTATAGGGTAGGTAAGCAAGAGTTCACATTAAATTAAAAATGAAAGAAAATGTGCTTTCTAATTGAGGAAAGACTTGGCGGTCTCAAGAGGCTTGGTGTCCCGGTACATAGGTAATTAAAATTCATGAACAGCTACAGAAAATAATCAAACCAGCCAATGGAATGTTGGTCTTTATTGCCAAAAGATTAGGAATACAAGATAGTAGGGGCATACTTCAACTACAACACCTGGACTACAGTGAGCAGTTCGAGACACCTCATCTTAAGAGGATATATTAGCATTGGAAAGAATGAAATCTAAAACTACCAGAAGTATACATGGTCTCCAAAAAGTAAAATGCTAGATGGAATTTCATAAAATAGGCTTATATACATCAGAATGCATGAAATTAAAGAATGATTTTGTTAAAATTTTCAAATACTATGGAGAACAACTTGGCTAGATAGAACTAAACTAAGTCTTCTGGCTGATGAGTCTAAGGCCAAGGGCACAGTGCAAGAATTAGAGCCTGAACATTTAGAGTGAAAGTTGGATTCATTTCTACATGGAAAGGGAAATAGAAATTGTAAATTTTGAAACTGAAATAGATCCTTTTTGTTACCAAAGCTTTTATGGGTTAGGGGAAAAGGGGGTATGTATTAGATATTGAATAGTGGAATTGGTTTGAGGGACTAAATAGTCTACTTGTGTTCCTAAGTTCTCACAGACCCTATCGAGAGAGTTTCTCCTCTTTCAGCGCAGAATCCTGTGCATTTTCAAACTGGGTCTTTCCAGGTCCTGACTCCTGCATTGGGTGTCTGGGCACACACTTGGAGGTAGCCAATCATAACTCGTATTGCAGGTTCCTGAGGCTGCAGGGCCTATAGCTAAAAGAATAGCAGCAGGACGGCAAACCTACAAATGAAAACTTCGTTATGCAAATTGGGGTGTAGCCCCTGCAAGTGATTAGCCACCGCAGGGAACATCGCCTGGAGGTGGAAATATATTGGCCTTCTGATCCAACGTTAATATTTTTGATTTTGTCCTTGTCTCCACCTGAAGTCCAACCCACACCCTGCCCCCTTTCAGGACCCTGGAAATTCTCACCCTGTTAGCGCAGGATTGACACACCTTCAAAAGAATTTGGGCTGTTCCTATCTAGCACTGTTTTTAATTTGCTCAGTAATTTTATGGTAATGAGAAAAATTACATTATTATCTACAAAGAAAACAAGTATCCTGAACTGCTAATTACCTGCTCAGAAAGTGTTGCCAAATAAATGAAAACTGCAGACATTTTCTATTGAGAATGAGAGTATGTAGTTACAAGCCTTAGGTTAAATGCACCAATCATTGTTCAATAGTAACAAAATACTTCATATAACACTGCTCGTTATAATAACACTGCTTCTCCATTTTTTTAATCCCCAAAAAATGTCAGCACAACTATTTGAGAGAATTGTTTAAAGCCATATAAAGTTTACACCTTAAGCAGATAATGTAGTTACGAGGATGTTTGGCAATCACACAGATTTGGACAGAGGAATGTTTTACTCATTATTTGAATGATCCGACTGCCGTGTCACAGGCAACATTACAAGATGCATAGCTTACAGTATTTTACATTCAATCAACCATTTTAAAAGAGGAATTCTTGCACATGCAACAACTGCACATTCCAGCTACACCTTTGGTCTTGACACTGGCCATCAAGGACGTTTCAATTGACAAAGTGTTTGAATAAAAAAAGGACAATGCTTAAAAAGCAGATGTAAACATCAAACTCCAACTGAACTATTTTGCAAAGGATAACCAACTATGAAATTTAGGACCAATGAGTGCCACAAATACAAATCATCTTAGTGGGAAAGGCAAGAGCTGCTTGAGAAGGGAAGATGGGGGAAAGTGAGGTTAATGAAAATGACAGCAGCCTTGTTGGGCCAAAGTGTCATTTTCTGCTTCCAATATTTTATGCAATTAATTGTGAAGACGATTAAAAATGTCAAATTGTAAATTATGATGTGTAGTTGTAGTGCACTTAAACCTCTTAAAATAACAGACAATGATACCATGCCTGTTCTCCTGAGATAAGTCTTACTATTCCAAACATAAGAACATCGGTTATGGCTTGAAAAAGTTTCTGCCCAACATTTCCTGCCATTTAACAAACCTGTGAAAACAGCAATCCTGAGGTTTTTTTTCCATTTATTTTTCTAACAAGTAATGTTAGTCTACATTTTCGCAAAGACAATGTCCTTTGGTACTAAACAAAAGCCAAGAACTTGAAAAACACTTGGTACAAAAGTTTATAACATTTTACGTAGTTCGCTTTTTGTTTAAAAACTATTTTGCCTGTGCTGCCTGTGGTAACTGCAGTTTGTGTTTATCAGCACCAGGGAATCACCTGATGATACTGGTAAGTAGTTACTTCTTCAGTTAAAATATATCAAGTCACTTTTCAGCCAGACAATCAGAAGTCTTGTCTAACAGATGCAAGATAAGTCCACAGTGAGGCAAGTTGGCAAATCTCCACCTCACATACATACCAGAATTAAATTGCTGTTTTTTTGAGATAACTCATAGGGTAGATGCAAGAAGGATAAAACTTAATTTATAATAAAAACTGGGTTTAATTGAAATGATTTTCAATAATTTTAAAATTTCGACAAATCCAAACTCATATCCCAAATGTATAGAAAAGTTTCAGTGAACTTTAGCATTCCAGTTTGAAATTTTAAAACAATATCTAAGTTGGCCATGGTAGTTTGTTTTAGTGTTCCTCACTTTAATGTTGGGAGTGTCACACCGGGTAAAATCTTACTGACATAAGATTTTTTTCTACTGAAAAGTTGAATAAGCTCGGACTTTTCTCTCTGGAGAGAAGGAGGAAGAAAGGAGACCTAATCGAGGTGTACGAAATAATGAGAGGAATAGATAAAGTCAATAGCCAGAGACTTTTCCCCAGGGCAGGGTTGACTGGTACGAGAAGTCATAGTTTGAAGATATTAGCAGGAAGGTATAAAGGAGACGTCAGAGGTAGATTCTTTACGCAGAGAGTTGTGAATGCATGGAATGTGTTGCCAGCTGTGGTGGTGGAAGCAGAGTCATTGGAGACATTTAAGCGACTACTGGACATGCACATGGATAGCAGTGAGTTGAGGGGTGCGTAGGTTAAGTTACTTTATTTTACATTAGGATTAAATCTCGGCACAACATCATGGGCCAAAGGGCCTGTTCTATGCTGTACTTTTCTATGTTCTATGTCTGAAAGGAAAGAATGATGAACAAAAAATTATTTTTTCGGAAAAGGTCGTGATATGAGGATAAACTCTGTACTGGGTAATATTTTAATGTTATATTAATTGCTGACATAGCTGCTGGCATCACAATGGAAGAGATCTGGTGATGCACTCAGATGAATAATAATGATGGGAATGGCAGCAATACAATAGGGACTGGTGAAGCATTACAATTGATTAGTGAGGATATATTATGGATTATTAGGGTAATTAGACTAGGTAATGAGAAAGTGTTCGAAGGAAGGGTCATTAGACCTGAAACATTAATTCTGATTTCTCTCTACAGATGCTGCCAGACATGTTGACCTTTTCCAGACATTTCTGTTTAGTGTAGTGTCGGAATGGGAAGTTAAATAGAGTGAATAATAGTACTGTTTAGAGAAATTGGGGGATACTCAGGGGGTGAAGAGAAAAACAAAGAGTACTGTTGTAATGACATTATTTTTATCGCATTAGATTTGAAATGTTTGGATTTGTTTTTATTTTGGCCAGAAAGGCGATTAACTCCTTATAATAAATATGCATATTATTTTCATCATATAAAATATAAACAAAAGCACATTTATGACAATAGTCTTGGACTATTATAAATTTGGATTTAGGGGATCAAGAACATAGACATTTTTCATTACTAATGGACAGCCACTTGTAACATCTGAAAATGGGTTAAGAATAACACAATTGCTTGGATATCACTGGAAATTTCCAATGATATGAGACTTTTTGATGTCTTCCAAGTTGTTTTTAGAAGTAGTGCTTTAGACACTTAATATTTTAACATTTACTAGATCCCAAATGCACATTTTTAAAAAGATTGTAATTTAGTGAAACAAGGCTAATTTAGTTTGAAAACATCAAAAACAGATATATAGTTACCTGCTTTCTCCAAATATTATAACTTAGAGCAAGATATATATTAGAAAGGAATGGTTTAGGTTTTGAGAGAAAGAAGCAGACTGTTGACATATAATTCTGTGCAAGTGACGTGACCTGAGTATCCATGCAAACTAACATTTCCATTTCTTCCATGGGTCCATGTTTTCTATAAATCTTCTGGAGTTTTCACAACTTTAGCAAAATAGTACTATGCATCATAAAGCATCCTTTGGAACATAATAATGTGAAACATTAATTAGACAGCTAGTTCTGATTGGGTAGTCTGAATACATAGCTACAACTCAGTCAAATGTACTACCAAGGAATCAACTGTATTCTCCAGAGAGCTTAAACTATCTTGCAGTAGGGGGTATTAGAATATTTATTCTTTAAAAAACACCAAAAACTAAAGTATCTGCTCAAATTGTAGTTTAACTGTGGAATTCAGTTCCACATAGAGATGGAACAACTGAGGTGAATAGCACAGATGTACTTACGGGGAAGCTAAATATGTAGATGAAGGATAAAGGGATAGAAGGATATATTAATAGGATAAGAGCTAAGTTGGAGGATATTCATGTTCTGTCAATACATTGCCATGGACCTGTCCAGTCAAATGGCCAGTTTAATGGCATAAATTTTATGCACTATTGTGTAAAACATTTCTTTTTGGCTTGTAGATAATTATTGACACATCTGCTAGACAAGAAAAATAAAAGTATGGCTTTGGTTGATTTTAACATCCTGCAGAATGTAGCACCTTGTACTTTAGATGGTTTCTAGCTCACAGTACAGTAGCACAATGTGACTAGACAATGACAAAATGCAGCAGCACCACCGGCTCAACAGAGAATGGGAGCATTCCTGTAATCTAGGGAAACAGATGCCCCTTGGAACTACCACACAGGAAAACACGAGGCATGTTCACGATACATTCACAATATGCACTTTATATACACAGACACACACATTATTTATATATATGTAATATATATATAAAATAAAGAAAATGTAGGGATGTGCAAACATCCTGACAATTATTTTTTCCAAAAAAAAGTTCATCAAACTCTGGAATGTTTAACGAACTTCAGTACTATCTACTTTCTTACGTCCTTAAGTGCATCTTTCAGAAATTTTGTCACATTTGGTTTAGCAGTGCAAACAAGGCTGCCAGAATTGATTACAACATGCATATTTAGGAAGTAATGATTCCATCACGTAATTACAAACAACGCCATAATGCACAACAAACAATTTAAGGAACCTTTGCTCCCAAATTCTGTGAATTCCATATTTTTAATATATAACTTCTATACTTTATTTGACAAAATATAATTCTTGAACAAATTGTACTTTCTTATTATTCCAAAATTTTTTATTTAAAAAAAATGGGAACTACTGTTGATGGAAAAACATAGTGGTTAAATGACAAGAAACCCTATTAATGGTGTGTGGTTCAAAGCAACTTCACACTTCATTTGTCCTCTGCTGAATAATGCTGCTGGGTACTGCAAGCTGTATGTATTCCAAATCACTTTTCAAAAATAAACATGGTCAACACCATTGTACCTTGTAAATGAAAAATGGTCTTACAAAAACAAGAATCCAAGTTCCAAATATTTCTATGTCAAACTCTGAAGTTTGAACTCATTATTTTTGCCAGGATTAATTATTTTTTCAGGACTGCACGAATCAATTTTATAAATTTCATGATTCAAAAAGACCTTTAAAATATCTTGTTTAGGGAATCAAATACTTGGAACAAGAAATCCTATCTATATCAAGACATTGGCTGCATTGCCATCTCTCAATGAAGAGAATAAATAATAAGCTAAGTGACTCAGCTGAGAATTTTCTTTGGATGTTTTTTTTAATTGGGGTTCCCTCACAGGTCAAGTGCTGGAAAATGAGATTAAAATGGTTAGGTGGTTGTTTTTGACCAGGGCGGACTTCACCTTCAATAATGCATGAAATATTTCTTTGAGCTATAAAGAGATTAGTTGGAAACATTGACTTTTGGACAGTGAGTCAATTTGAGTAGTATTCTGGGGCAAAAAGGGTAAAAATTGATTTGAGATTGTTGTTTCAAATCAACAATTTGGACAGTCACTGCTAGATGGGTACAGTGGAGTGTTATTGATAAACAGCTGAAGGGTCTTTTTTTTGTGCTGTAGATTCCTACGATGAAGTTACGACAATGGAGACAGCAGCTCCAGGGAATTTCATGGTCAACACTTTTGAACTGACCATACCATATGTTTCTCTAAGATAGTATTACCTTGTATGTCAGTAATCCATCGATACAGGAAAATATATCTATCACATCGGAGTTTCCAAAATTTCAGAATTTATTCAATTTTGTAAAATCTCTACCGTGTCCACATATAATGGTTACAACCAATGCCTATAACCAGAAAAATTAGAAACGCCTATGATGCTTTCAGTACTGATAAGCACACTTGTAAAGTTGAGGATATATAGAACCTGTGTTTGAAGAAATTGGGTAAAGAATAAGAAATGCTGAAAACTGGAAAGGGTTTTGGAGAAATACTTTTACCACTGTTAATCAGAGATATTTGCGGATGGAAAACTAGGTCAGGTGTAACTAGTACACTTGTGATCACTAAAATGTAAAGGAGAGAATGTAGAAAACTCTCAATGAGGAAATAATTAATAAGAGAAATACATATCAGGATAGAGAAAATGTTTTTGAAGGAAATCTAAAATTTGAAAACAGGCAGGGGTAAAAATTAATCAGTGCTAGTTAGACAAATCAAAAGAATAACTTTAGATTTGTTAATACAAGGAACAATTACTGAAGTTTCAAGTCATGTATGACATGAAATATGAATATTATATAGGTTTAACAAGATCTCTAGATTAAATCACTAGTTCAGATATTTCATGAAAATGAAATCTAACGTGCTTAGAAGGTGTGCAGAAATGATAGAAAGCACCATCATAGATAGAAAGAAGATAGATCCACTTTTTGGTTAGTCCTATCATATCCTCAGTACTTCCTTTATACTTCACCTTCAATAATACATGAAATATGATCACAATAGTTCTTTAAGCTATAAAGAGATTCATTGGGAACATTGACTTTTGGACAGTGAGTCAATTTGAGTAGTAATCTGGGGCAAAAAGGGGAAAAATTTGATTTGAAATTGTTGTTTCAAATCAACAATTTTGACAGTCACTGCCAGATGGGTACCATGGAGTGTTATTGATATACACTCCTGCATCTGCATTCCTTATTTCAAGTATACTAAACTGGGGGGATGTATAGAGGTCAGTTTATCTATTACTGCCAGTTTTCAAATATGGCCAAAATGAAATAAATGCACCAATTTAACACATGACAGACTCTTACCTGATTCAGCCAGAAGTAAAGAGCAATGGACTGGTGACAAGACCAATTAAATGAGAATCCCGACTGTGGGTCTCAATGATAGGTATAAGATAAATAATGTTTTTGGGCCCCAACATTCTTCTCAATGTTCCTTGTGCAGCCATTTTTCTTTTTGAAGAAGAATCTCTGGTCTCCATTGTCCCTTATGCAGAATCTCCATTGTTAATATTGTCTCTATCTTTTCTGGAGGTACATAGATTAGAAACTTTAAACGCAATCCAATTAATAAAGGGTTAACATTATCTTCTATAACCATTTTATTTTCATATTCAAATTTGAATTTGCTACAATAAATGCAGAGAGGTTTCAATGATTAGCCTAAACAGGCCTTCCCATTTTTGACAATAGTTTTACTTTAAAATTTATGTTTTAGGAGAAACACACACTGCATTAGGCTTATCATCATTAACTGTTATTTTAAAGCCCAATGTTCAAGTGTTTCAAAATTATCTGAATAGCTGCTCCTGTGTATGATTTGCTTTCACATAATGTAGTATAATCAGTTTACTCATGGCATTATCTCAGTTTACAAAGAAACCAGTTGAACTACCTAGAATTTACTGTATTGGCAGCTTTACCTAGCTGGACATAGTGAAATGTGGATTGTACGAAATTCAGTTCAGTAAGACCCTTCTTTCAGCTGTTCTTTAAGCTAATTATCATACTATTTGGTTTGAAAGAAATTGCTGTGAACACTCTTACACAATCAGTATACTAATAGTGAATGGCATCATTTCTCTGAGCAGCTTTATTATCTCAGGGAAATGATAACACTTTCAGGGTAATTTTCACCATCACTGTCCTGATAATAGTCTAATGGATTACCCATGCATTGTAGAATCTATCTGATTTTCACTCCATTGATTTCACGCAAGCTCAACTGTTAGTAGCCAATCCACTCTGTGCATTTACTGCCTAGCTGGTAACAGTGAACAGTCCCTTTGATTAACCCTACATTAAGTATAATGTCTGTTAGATGAGCAACACATAATTCCTAGCACTGAGAATGTGTTTCTGATTAACTGTCAAAATCATTATTGGAGTAAATTTATAAGTTTGTACAGAACTGCAGCCAAAAAGACATTTTAAAAAAAGCACTGCTGTTCTTAATGTACCCCAGTGTTAATATCGAACAAAACTGGCATCAATTCACTTGCATTGTCTTCATTCATTGATCCAGCTTAATGCACATCCCTAAAGAGTTCACTAGCTTTTAATGCAAAACTATGTAGCTATTTGTTATCTTGCTTTTCTAAGAAACATAAATTCCTGCTGAGCCTGGCTTCTGCTCCATGGTGTCTTATTAATGTTGCAAAACAATCAATTTTGCTTTCTTGGAAGTTTATCATGGGTCTGCAAAGAAATAATTTCACTCACCTTTCATGTGACCCTGATTTTACATCTCCTTCAACATTCAAGAAAATAAGACACATATTGCAATGTCGCCAACAGAACGCAATATTCCCATTAGTGATTTTGCTGTAGTTTAAAAGTAAATGCGAGTAAAAAGCTTAAAAAATAGCTTATACCGCTCAGAAGAACATTGAAATTACACCAAAAAGATAAATCACGTGTGTTTCATAACAGAGTTCCTTGTGTTGACACGCTGGTCACAAATATTAGGTTTCCCGAGAAACCTCCAAGAATAAGGTATAAAATTGGAACACAATATACTTCAACTCCCTGTCAGCTACGTTTCAAACTTTTGTACAAACATTTGCTTCAGAATTTCTTCATCATTCTGTTCCAGCTGCTCATAGAAAGAGATCTCTTTGTAATACACTATTTATCACTGACATTGGAACCGTCTGTTTGCTGCTTGGTTCCACACAGGATTCTTTTAAGTGCATTTTGTTGAATGTAAGTGTTGTTGCTACACTTATAAATTTATTTAGAAAAAGTTAAGTGCTTCAAAACATTACATAATAGCTGCCTAAAGAATCTTCTTACAGGCCTTTCGCAACGTTTCTCTAATCAATAAACCTCTGGCAAGCTTTCTTCCAACGGCACGCAGTACACCACATATCTCGGTTTTCCATGCCATACACTTTCCGACATTTCTTTCCTTCCCCACGAGTTTTCCTAGGAGTGAAATAAACAAATTAATGTTGGACGTTTTGATGGTCTCAAGAGTGTATGTCCTCTTAGAGTCCTTCTCAAATGACATATGTCTGAATGAATAACCACAAATGTAGTTACCAGCTGGTTAAACAAGTTGAATCCTGAATTCACACACTTCAAAAATTCATGTCATGCAATCTAGTTTGCAGAGCTTACTTAGTTGTTGGATGGCTAGTTTGCAATGGAGTGTGACACCAACAGTATAGGTTCAAAGACCACACCGGCTGAGGTTATCATGAAGGACTCTGCTCTTGCCTGAGGTGTGGTGGCACTCAGGTTAAACCACCAAAGCCATCTCTCTATAATGAGAGATCAACCCTATAGTCTGACATAACTATGATGACTTTACCTTACTAAGAGAAAACAAATCTGTGGTTCATTTATCAATAAAAGACAAAATTCATCTAATTTAAGAGTCAAACAGCATGGAAACAGATTACTCAGTCCAACTTGTCCATACCAACCAAGTTTCCCAAATTAAACAAGTCCCATTTGCCTGCATTTGGCCCATATTCCTCTAAACCCTTCCTATTCATGCACTTATCTTTTAAATGTTGTAACTAAACCTGCATCTACCACTTCCTTGGCAGTTAATTCCACATGCGAACCACCTTTTGTGTGAAAATGTTGCCCTTCAGGTTCCTTTTAAATCTTTCTCCTCTCACCTTAAAATGATACCCCCTAGTTTTGAACTCCCCACCTTAGGGAAAAAAAGACCTTTGCTATTCACCTTAATCTAGGCCTTTTATGACTTTATGAATCTCCATAAGGTCACTCCGCAACTTCTACACTCCAGTTCAAAAAATCCCAGTCAATCCAGCTGATCCTTATAACTCAAAATCCTGCAGTCCCAGCAACATCCTGGTAATTTTTTCCTGTCCAATTTAATAATATCCTTCCTATATTTAGTTGGTGAAGCTGGAATTAATATGCTTACTTTCATAATATCAATCACAGCACTTCATAAATATGTCATCAGGTAAAGTGCTCTGAGATATTTGATACAATGGTGCACCAAATCAATACAAAGTTATAATGATATAAATAGCCTGATAAAAAACAGTCTAACATGTTCGCAATTCTAATAAGGAATGTATTTCTATTAAAAAGTACCTTCATATACTGAAAACAGGTCAGTTTCAATTGTATCAACCTTACTCCTTTCATAAGTAAGTTTCGTTCTGTGCTAAATCTCAACCACAGATGAAGTTTGGATTTTTGAAGGGCTGGATTTGAAGTGGGGTTGAGTTAACTGCTGTTAGTGAGAAATAGTACTGTACCTTGCTCCAACCACAGGTCTGGGTGGAGACGAGAGTGAAGGAAGGGTCTGCTGGCGCTGGTCTCCAATTTCCACGGGATGGCTATGGGTTGGTGAAACCTAGCACACACACAAACATAACATTTGCATCAGCGCCTCTAATATACCACTCCAGAGGATCTGTCTAATCAGCAATTCTACTTTTTGTTGGATAGAAAGCCTGTCAAATAAAATTAACACTGTTTGCATTATAAATATTTAATTTTAAAAGAGATTACGGACCACCAATTACATTTGCTTCCTGCTCCAAGTAAATCGCATGCTTTCACCTTCTAACAAACAGACCAAGAACTTGTTTCCTTTTCTGTCCTTGAAGAAACCTAACTGGCTAGCAAGTTGTAAAAACTAAATCAAGCTCAACAATTCTTTTGATGATCTAACCAGAATTCAATACTCCAGTTCCAGGGGTTGGAGACCTATGATGGTTGGAGACAGAGTCAGGCTGGGACCAGATGAAGCCCTGCGGTCCGCCCCTTTCTGACGTTTCATCCCATATCTGGGCCATTTGTCGCAGAGGGTAAGTTTGAGGCTGACAAGGCTTTCCTGTCTGCTGAGGGTTTCTGACAAGGCTCATTAGGAGCCTAATTGAGGTCAACTAAAGATGGTCAATAAGGAACATCCAGCCCCCTTGTCCCTACAGAAGGCAGGCCAGTATAGGTGCCTGGAAGTGGACAACTGACAGGAGGCCAGTAAGCCTAGAGACCCTCCCTATATGTAAAGGAATTCCCTCCATTATCAAGGTGGTGTCCTGACTGCTGAACCTGTATTTTAATTACAGACGTTTTAAAAAGCTGGTAAGTTTATAAATGGCGTTGAAAATGTATTGCTGGTTAAAGCACAGCAGGTCAGGCAGCATCCAAGGAACAGGAAATTCGACATTTCGGCCAGAGCCCTTCATCAGGCTCTGGCCCGAAACGTCGAATTTCCTGTTCCTTGGATGCTGCCTGACCTGCTGTGCTTTAACCAGCAATACATTTTCAGCTCTGATCTCCAGCATCTGCAGACCTCACTTTTTACTTATAAATGTCGTTCTCAATTTCAAGCAGTTTTCTTCACTTTATTTAATTGAACAGTGAAGCTGCCCTCAGCCATGAACTGGCTGCCTGGGGGGAGAAAAATACGTGTGACCTGAATTGAATTAGGTGTACTCACATGAGCACAGTGAAAGATTTACAAGTCACCACTTACGATGCCATCTTGTGGCTCAATGGTAGTGTCCATACCTCTGAGTCAGGAGGCCTCAGTTAAAATTCCACCAGCTGCAAAGAGGTGCATCAGTGTCTCTAAACAGATGGATTAGAAAAATGTCCAGTCTCTAAAGACAATGCAGATCTCTGATTCCTGATCTCGGAGGGGAAAGTCCAGCCACATGGATCAGGATGTCAGTCAGCAGAAATTACAATAATACAAAGCATCTAATTCTACTTCTTGCTTTTTTGAAATTATATTTTAAAAAATATTTTAATCAGGATACTAAAATGGGCCACTGTAAAAAAAAATGCAATTTGAAACCTTCAGGTTGATTAAATTTGAAAAGAATAAAGTTCTGTTTTAATTGAGTTTTGTTTCTCGCATCACAGTGCAGTCAAACCATTTGTAACATGTTTAGGCAAACATTCATTTTGATTTTCCAAGCAATATGTAAGTTATTGCATATGTTAATGTCAATGTGGTTACTTCACAAAGTTCTTCCCCTTCACCATTGTTTAGACTGTCGTCTATATGCCACTGTTTTGCAATCCCCTAGGTTAAAGATTAACAGATTCCTATTTTACTGTCAGTGCCAACTGCACTGCAGTTGGGATGAAGTTTATGTCTCATTTTATAATGTGCTGCCTCTGCAAACTCCCATTCCTCAGGCATAAAGGTCAGGAAAATGGGGCAGAGGCTATTACGTCAGGTCTCCAATTGCTTTGGGGTAATAATATGTTAATGATTTAGAAGGGACAATCCCAGTTCCCCATCTAATTCTGATAGTTTCAGATACTTAACACCCAGTTTCAGGATGCTGGCAATAATTGATACAGCCTTAGCACTGGAAATCCGATCAGACTGAAGGCCATGAGAATCAGTGTGTTGCAGTAAAGGATATATTAAGCCATGAGGTAACAGATTGTGGCTAACCACAATTCTACAGCTGGTGGCCCACAGCATTTCATAGATGCCATACAACATGATGGAGGTATCCTCAGTGTGAGGACAAGAGTTGTTTTCAAGTCTTGTTTTCAAATGGACCTTGTGATGTCCATGTCTACCAACACTGTCAAGGACTAAAACATTGGCGATACATGTATTGGTGAGTATGGGGCAGGTAGGCTTTTCTCTCTTGTTTGTTCTCTCGTCACCTGCGTCAGCCCCAGTCTAGCAGGGATGTCTTTCAGCACTTGGCCAGATCAATTAGTAATGCCATCACTGAGCCACCCAGAACCACCCAGAAATGTTTGTGCCTTTTCTATCCTCAGTACCACTTCAAGTGCTGTTCAGCATGGATGCATACTTATCAACTGGAGGAGGGTGGGGGTTGATAATCATCAGGGTATTTCTGATATTTCTGACGCTGGTTGCTCAATGAGTGTCCTGAATGAGGGACCCCCAAGGGATCCTGCAAGCAAACTGACAAAGGCTTTTTGGGGGCCTCTTGAACAGCAAGACCCCATTTGCCAATGGTTGGGAATACCAGTAGAAGTGTAAGGTCAAGTAAGGTCCTTGAGCAGGCATAAATTTCCCAATGATGGGCATCAATGGGCAATCAGTTGGGAAAGCTGTTCACAGGCCTTCCTGCCAAGGACTTAACCTGAGCATCAGAGAGATTACACCAGTGCTCCCAGCCACTACTCTCCTGCCAGATATAATGCCAACTCCACCCACACCCATGAAACATGCCATGCGAGAGCTAATTGAACATTTTAAAAACAAGTGCTTGATGAATGCTATTCAGAACTTCCAGTTTTCATGATTTGCTCCTCAGATTTCTGTATCGGAGTCCTGCTGGAAACTGGGGTTGGAATATTTAGGTGGCTGTTTTCAATAAGTGCAGATGCCATGAGCTGTAGGACCTTTTCCTATGTTGACGATCTCTATGACATTTTTTAAAATAAACATTAACCAGCTAAGAATCAAATTCAGTCATCTTAAATAGCTCAAATGTTACTTTTTTGCAACTAAGCTCAAGATTTATCAAAAACATGAAAGTAAAATAGTACCAAACTGGTTTTTGGAGATAGAACAGTAAAATACAAACCAGCAGTCATCAGCCGTTATGGAGCCGTGCTCATCAAGTTCTAGTCATAGAGTCATAGAGATGTACAGCACGGAAACAGACCCTTCGGTCTAACCCGTCCATGCCGACCAGATATCCCAACCCAATCGCGTCCCACCGGCCAGCATCCAGCCCATATCTCTCCAAACCCTTCCTATTCATATACCCATCCAAATGCCTCTTAAATGTTGCAATTATACCAGCCTCCATCACTTCCTCTGGCAGCTCATTCCATACACGTACTACCCTCTGCGTGAAAAAAGTTGCCCCTTAGGTCTCTTTTATATCTTTCCCCTCTCACCCTAAACCTATGCCCTCTAGTTCTGGACTCTCCGACCCCAGGGAAAAGATTTTGCCTATTTATCCCATCCATGTCTCTCATAATTTTGTAAACCTCTATAAGGTCACCCGTCAGCCTCCAGGGAAAACAGCCCCAGCCTGTTCAGCCTCTCCCTATAGCTCAAATCCTCCAACCCTGGTAACATTCTTGTAAATCTTTTCTGAACCCTTAAGTTTCACAACATCATTCTGATAAGAAGGAGGCCAGAATTGCACGCAACATTCCAACAGTGGCCTAACTAATGTCCTGTACAGCTGCAATATGACCTCTCAACTCTTGTACTCAATACTCTGACCAATAAAGGAAAGCATACCAAATGTCTTCTTCACTATTCTATCTACCTGCGACTCCACTTTCAAGGAGCTGTGAACCTGCACTCCAAGGTCTCTTTGTTCAGCAACACTCCCTAGGACCTCACCATTAAGTATATAAGTCCTGCTAAGATTTGCTTTCCCAAAATGCAGCACCTCGCATTTATCTGAATGAAACTCCATCTGCCACTTCTCAGCCCATTGGCCTATCTGGTCAAGATCCTGTTGTAATCTCAGGTAACCCTCTTCGCTTTCCACTACACTTCCAATTTTGGTGTAATCTGCAAACTTACTAACTGTACCTCTTATGCTCACATCCAAATCAGTTATGTAAATAACAAAAAGTAGAGGACTCAGCACTGATCCTGTGGCACTCCACTGGTCACAGGCCTCCAGTCTTCTACTTTTGAGCCAGTTCTGTATCCAAATGGCTAGTTCTCCCTGTATTCCATGAGACTTAACCTTGCTAATCAGTCTCCCATGGGGAACCTTGTCAAATGCCTTACTGAAGTCAATATAGATCACATCTACTGCTCTTCCCTCATCAATCCTCTTTGTTACTTCTTCAAAAACCTCAATCAAGTTTGTGAGACATGATTTCCCATGCACCAAGCCGTGTTGACTATCCATAATCAGATCCCTCAGGATTCCTTCCAACAACTTGCCCACCACTGAGGTCAGGCTGACCGGTCTACAGTTCCCTGGCTTGTCTTTACTGCCCTTCTTAAACAGTGGCACCACGTTTGCCAACATCCAGTCTTCGGGCACCTCACCTGTGACTATCGATGATACAAATATCTCAGCAAGAGGCCCAGCAATCACTTCTCTGGCTTCCCACAGAGTTCTTGGGTACACCTGATCAGGTCCATGGGATTTATCCACTTTTACCCTTCTCAAGACATCCAGCACTTCCTCCTCTGTAATCTGGACATTTTGCAAGATGTCACCATCTTTTTCCCTACAGTCTATATCTTCCATATCCTCTTCCACAGTAAATACTGATGCAAAATATTCATTTAGTATCTCCTCCATTTTCTGTGGTTCCACACAAAGGGCGCCTTGCTGATCTTTGAGGGGCCCTATTCTCTCCCTCGTTACCCTTTTGTCCTTAATATATTTGTAAAAACCCTTTGGATTCTCCTTAATTCTGTTTGCCAAATCTATCTCATGTCCCCTTTTTGCCCTCCTGATTTCCCTCTTAAGTATACTCCTACTTCCTTTATGCTTTTCTAAAGATTCACTCGATCTATCCTATCTATACCTGACATCTGCTTCCTTCTTTTTCTTAACCAAACCCTCAATTTCTTTAGTCATTCAGCATTTTCTATACCTACCAGCCTTTCCTTTCACCCTGACAGGAATATACTTTCTCTGGATTCTTGTTATCTCATTTCTGAAGGCTTCCCATTTTCCAGCTGCCCCTTTACCTGCGAACATCTGCCTCCAATCAGCTTTTGAAAGTTCTTGCCTAATAACGTCAAAATTGGCCTTTCTCCAATTTAGAACTTCAATGTTTAGATCTGGTCTATCCTTTTCCATCACTATTTTAAAACTGGTAGAATTATGGCCAATGGCCCCAAAGTGCTCCCCCACTAACACCTCAGTCACCTGCCCTGCCTTATTTCCCAAGAGGAAGTCAAGTTTTGCACCTTCTCTAGTAGGTACATCCACATACTGAATCAGAAAATTGTCTTCTACACACTTAAGAAATTCCTCTCCATCTAAACCTTTAACACTATGGCAGTCCCAGTCGATGCTTGGAAAGTTAAAATCCCCTCCCATAACTACCCTATTATTCTTACAGATAGCTGAGATCTCCTTACAAGTTTGTTTCTCAATTTCCCTCTGACTATTAGGGGGTCTATAATACAATCCCAATAAAGTGATCATCCCTTTCTTATTTCTCAGTTCCACCCAAATAACTTCCCTGGATGTATTTCCGGGAATATCCTCCCTCAGCACAGCTGTAATGCTATCCCTTATCAAAAATGCCACTCCCCTCCTCTCTTGCCTCCCTTTCTATCCTTCCTGTAGCATTTGTATCCTGGAACATTAGGCTGCCAGTCCTGCCCATCCCTGAGCCATGTTTCTGTAATTGCTATGATGTCCCAGTCCCATGTTCCTAACCATGCCCTGAGTTCATCTGCCTTCCCTGTTAGGCCCCTTGTATTGAAATAAATGCAGTTTTAATTTATTAGTACTACCTTGTCCCTGCCTGCCCTGTTTGACTCATTTCTGTTCTCAACTGTACCAGTCTCAGATTGATCTCTTTCCTCACTATCTCCCTGGCACCCCCCCGCCTCCCCCAACCTTACTAGTTTAAATCCTTCCGAGCAGTTCAAGCAAATTTCCCTGCCAGTATATTAGTCCCCTTCCAATTTAGGTGCAATCCGTCCTTCTTGTACAGGTCCCTTCTACCCCAAAAGAGATTCCAATGATCCAAAAATGTGAATTCTTCTCCCATACACCAGCTCCTTAGCCATGCATTCATCTGCTCTATCCTCCTATTCCTACTCTCACTAGCTCGTAGCACTGGGAGTAATCCAGATATTACTACCCTTGAGGACTTCCTTTTTAAATTTCTACCTAACTTTCTGTAATCTCCCTTCAGAATCACAACCTTTTCCCTTCCTATGTCGTTGGTTCCAATGTGGACAATGACCTCTTGCTGGCCCCTCTCCCCCGTGAGAACATTCTGCACCCTCTCTGAGACATCCTTGATCCTGGCACCAGGGAAACAACACACCATTCTGCTCTTTCTCTGCTGGCCACAGAAACGTCGGACTACAGAATCCCCTAACACAATTGATTTCTTGGAAGCCGACGTACCCCTCGTTGCATTAGAGCCAGTCTCAATACCAGAAACTTGGCTGTTCGTGCTACGTTCCTCTGAGAATCCATCACCCCCTACATTTTCCAAAACAGCATACCTGTTTGAAATGGGTATATCCACAAAAGACTCCTGCTCTAGATGCCTACCTCTCTTACCCTTCCTGGAGTTAACCCATTTATGTGACTGTATCTGAGACTTGCCCCCCTTCCTAAAACTGCCATCTATCACATACTGTTGCTGTTGCAAATTCCTCATCGCTTCTATCTGTCTCTCCAACTGATCCATTCGGTCTGATAAGATTCGCATCCAACAGCATTTATGGCTGATGTAATCTGCAGTATCCCTTAAACTCTCTTTAAACTCCCACATCTGACAAGAAGTACATCTCACTGCAAAAGCCATTCCTGCAGAAAGCATAATAACTTTTGATTTGATTCACCTTTCAGTTGCATGTTGATGAATGAACATAACCTTGAGCCAAACCTTTCTGATCATCCGATTATTAAAGCTGACTGCCAGGGGGAATTGAAGTAGGACATAACAGTGCAGTGCAGCTTTGAAACACTGTCATTAATTGTACATATTAAAGTTCTCAGAGCTGACAAACAGTCTTAATAGTCTGCTGTAATAAGCTAAATATGGTAATTCACTAAGAGACACTGAGCAAAATTACAGTAAATCACAGATAACAACAACTCCAATATTATTAATGCTGCATGTACTTCAGCGAGGACTGGTGAGCAATGCAGTCTATCAAGTGTCTCACTTCAAAGGACTGTACATGGATATGTCTGCATCACATTATTGTCCATGAAAAACAATGAAATCCACACTGACTCCTTAGCTAATTTGGCATAGGTTCATTTTCAGGAAATTTCAGGTTGTTACATTATAAATCACAAAGAGATGTTATTTCAGGACATGGAAGGGTTATGTCCGTAATTATTGTAAATCATCTGCAGCACACTGTCCTCTGCAGATAGCAATGACATTGGTGGTTGTCTGTATCCTTCACAAGCACAGAGATAAAAATCAACAGCAGGCATCGTATCTGTCACAGTAAAAGTTTGCAGGAGTATATCATAAACAATAAAATACGGATGGGCACAATGACATTTCCGAGAAATGATTCAGCCCATTTTCTTCATCACCACACTGCAACTCCCAAGGACTTTTGCTCCTACAAGCAAAAATTAATTGAAAAATGTTTTAAAAGCAGCTTGAACAACAAGCTAGAACATTGAAAACAAAAACTGCACACTATATTTAGCTGTTTGATTTCTGTTATAGTATTTCCACATCCAGGTAAAAGAAGTTGCTAACTTAGGAGGGATACATAGTCTTTTCCCTCCATCATTAGACTCCAATGTTATCCAGCAGTCAGCTTTAATAATCAGATGGTCAGAAAGGTTTGGGTCAAGGTTATATTCATTCATCAACATGCAACTGAAAGCCAGTGTTGGTGGATGGAGCAGAATGCTTATTTTTTAATGCTGCTTGGAATATATTCTGTTTTGGGTGGCACTGTGGCTCAGTGGTTAGCAGTGCTGCCTCACAGCACCAGGGTCCCAAGTTCAATTCCAGCCTTGGGTGACTGCCTGTGCAGAGTTTGCATATTCTCTGCGTGGGTGCTCCGATTTCCTCCCACAGTCCATTGAATTGCAGTTCAGGTGAATTGGCCATGCTAAATTGCCCATAGTGCTAGGTGCATTAGTCAGAGGGAGATGGGACTGGGTGGGTTACTCTTTGGAGGGTCGGTGTGGATTTGTTGGGCTGAAGGCCCTGTTTCCACACTGTAGGGAATCTAATCTAAGGTACTGCTTCAGAACTGGAAGCATTGCCATAAACACATCTGGTGGATTCCAGCATAAATCAGATGGTCCTCAGATTTATAGATTCACAACAATAAAAAAAACAACTATGGAGGCTGGAAATCTGAAACAACAACAGACATTTCTGGAGTTACTCAGCAGGTCTGACAGCATTTGTAGAGAGTAACAGAGCTAATATTGTGAGTCAACTGACCCTTTGTCAGATTGATCTCATTTGAGAAAATGGTTCATGACAGGGGTGCAGGGGAAAAAGAGTGAGCTTATATATGGAAATGGCCACATAGAGACAGAGAGACAGAGAGAGAGAGAGGGTGAGAAAAAGTTTGGAAGACAAGGCGATTGTTGATAGTACACCAAGGGAAAAAAGCGAGGTAGGTGATAATGAGGATTATGAGATGGCTGGCTGCACTGAAAGCAACACATGTCCTGACAGGATCTGGAGTGTGGCAGTGGGTAAATTTGTTGATTCGTGCCTAGTTTACCTAGTTTTAAGTCTCAAAACCTCAAATGAACAATATTTGGATTTAGATAATACCCTCATAAGATGTGCCACAGTTTCCCACAGTTCTCTAAATACCTTTTACTTAAAACTATGAAGTAGCACAAAATTGATTTTTACAGCAGTCATATAGTATTTTCTCTCCAAAGGCAGGTTCTTGACAACTTCTTTGCAGTTTGGATATAGTAAGGACAGCAGAAGCAGGAAAGTCAGAGTCGATAAAAAAGCACAGCAGGCCAGGCATCCGAAGAGCTGTGAGCGTTGACGTTTCAGGCAGGAACCTTCATCAGATCCATCCTGCTCTTCTGAAGCTGCCTGGCCTGCTGTGCTTTTTCCACCTCCATGTTTTATTGGCCACAACATCTTTGCAATCACTACTGTTTTTATATCCTAAGTAATGCGACCAAGGTAGCGTGACAATGATAATGTCCTTTTAACTCTGGGACTTGTAACATTCTATACTGCAAGAATTTCAAACAAAAATCAGCCTGTTCAGTCTCTTATGGGGGCAAGCTTAAAATATAGATCTATCAGAATTTACTACTGGACTCTGTTCTACTAAGAGATACGAAAGAACAGTAACTGATAATGACAGCATATTGACAACATGAGAAATAAAATCAGGGATGGGCTTTATTGCTCTTTTGAGTTCTATCATTTGATTATCATGGCTGTTCTGTTACGTCAACTCCACCTCCTGTCCCATCCTCATGCCAGGTTTCCAATCGAGTACAAAGATCGACCAATTCCATTCTTGAATATACTCATTAACTGAGTATTTTGGGAGACGGAATTCCGCAATCTCTAAGTGAAGACGTTTCTCCTCATCCCAGTCCAATTGGTTGACACGTTATCCTGAGATCATGACCCCCAGTATCTACTTTGTTAAGCCCTCCAGGAATTTTACATATTACACTTTCCGAAGCATGAAGAAAAGGATTATTAAATATTGGTGCAAAGCTTGTGTTTATTAAGGAATAGTTGAGGAGCTTTTCCTTGAACACAAAGCATGTTGTAACTGATTCTAAATTCTGGGTTATAACTCAAAATAAAATTTTACATTTACGCAACATTCAATTCATCATAAATCACCAGTTATTCTGTATTTTGAGGTTTTGGCTGAGGGATTGGCAGTCTCTTTGCCAAAGCAGAAAAAAGAATAGTGCCGTAAGTTAATGACACAGACAGGTAGATGGTATCCTGGTTTGCTGTTATAACAATAGGTGACACCTCCATTGACGCAGAACTCACTACTGCAGTGAAATATCTTCTCGACTCCACAAGTTCAATTCCTGGCCCAAAAGCACAATTTAGCCAAAGTGACAATGAAACTGAAACAGTGTATCAGACTGAAACTTGTTGCTGAAACAAAATCCATACTTTTCCTTTTAATCAAAATAAAATTCATCTACCCACCCATATTACAGATTAGCCATAGTTCAAATGGTACAAAGAAACAATTGGCTCTCAAACAGTCAACCAACAAAGGTGAGACCCAACATGAGCTATTCCAGCACATGAGGAAGGGTGGATTTAATATCTCCTTCCCATATACTTAGTGAACTTAGCCTTGTAATGAGCCAGCTATCCAATTCACTTATAGACCTTATTGCCATTCAAGAATCAGCAGAAATGCTGAGAATTTCAGCATTAACCCTCAATATCAGAGACAGCCATCAATAATAACAAGATTGGGGTAAAGGATTTTTATGTGTCCTATTAATAAATAAGATTTTTTAAAAAACTCTATTGCATATTAACGTGGAAGAAATCATTCCCATAACATATTTCATTCCCTTTAAAACTGTCAATTATTTTCATTTTCTCATCCCAAAAGCTACTAAATACTGTGCTCTATGTTCTAATACATTGAAATGACAAACACCTTCCTTACAATGCTGCACAGAAGCATTCTTTAACCTAATTTATTATTATTGATGGTTTTGTAATGGAGCATAATCCCAGTAGCAGAGTGAACTCAATACATGTAATTAAATCCAGCGTTAACTATATTCAGAACAATACAGAGAGCAAATTAAAACTACTGCTTGTAATCCAATTCCAACATAAACATATCATAGATTTCTTTCAATGTTCATGTGAAATAAATGAATTATAATGTTATGAGGCAGTCTAAAATTTAAAACTAATTTCCAGAGATACTTCGAATGAAATGTGGTCTCCAAGAAATGGTAGGATCAAGGAATCAAAAAATAGAATGACTTCAGAAACAGAAGAATAATATGATGACAAAAGATGGGATTGGAGGTCTGTCCAGTGAGAAATGAATAAATGTCATTCCTCAATCCTATCCATCCTGTGACCTAGGAACAAGTCATCACACGGTTTAACCTAAGTATTTGTACATACTTAAAGGTCCTGTCTAGCTGTGCTATTAAGAAATGAAAAACGCTTTCTTAATAGATAAATCACACTGCATTTTGTTTTATTCTGTTAAACAGCATAGAAAGCAAGCCTTCTGCTACTTTGGATCTGCTCCAAAGCTTCCACAGTCCTACACCTCCCCCACAGATTGACCTATTTTCATCAAAACGCACGGTGCAATTAATGTTAGTGAAACAGGCTGATGCTGCATTTGATATTCTACGTGATTCTGAATAATTCTGTAGGAACTCTGGAAAAAACGGCACATTGACTAAAATATATTTTGTTTTATATTAAGACATGAAACCAAATTAAATTAACCAAACTAACAAAATTACTGACCTTAAGTATAATTTCTTACTCCTAAGCACTGATGCAATGACTCAGTTTCATAAATAAAAATAACATTAAAAATATAAGAAGAGTATTCGGCACAAATTAGAGGATAATAAGAAACTTCATTTCAGAGGGAGTGGCAGCTCTGGAGCCCAAAATGCAAAATAATGATCTTGAAGAAGATCTTGGTTTATTAGAGAACACTGTTGAAGATGGGGTTACATTGGCATTATAAACTAAGTACACGCTTGCGTTGGATGTGGGAACTACAAACTAAGCCACTCATGAAATTTGTAACAGTTCTGTCATTGCACATTGCAGAGTGGTTAGAACTGCTGCCTCAGAGTGCTAGGGCTCGACTTCGCCCTCAGGCAACTGTCTGTGTGGAGTTTGCACATTCTCCCCGAGTCTGCAAGGGTTTCCTCTGGGTGCTCTAGTTTCCTCCCACAATCCAAAGATGTGCAGACAAGGTGGATTGGCCATGGGAAATACAGGGTTACAGGGATGGGGTAAGAGGGGCGAGATGCTCTTCAGGGGGTTGATGTGGACCCTATGGGCCAAATGGCCTGCTTCCACACTGTAGAGATTCTATGGTCTCTCCTCCATAGAAATGCCTTGGAAGACTGGAGAACAATTAGCAGTTGTGACAAAATGAATTTCTGCAAGGTAGGTGGTTCACTGTTGAATCAAAGGAGAAATTAGTGAAGGCCAACTGAGAGCTTGTTCCAAGACAGTGGCTCAAGGAGGGTCTATACAAAAGACTTAGAGATGCGGAGGGTTTAAGTCAGGAAACCGAGATTGGAACCGAGTTGTCCAATTCCTCCAAAAGTGGATCAAGATAGAGCATACACCTAAGAATCTGGAGTCAAGAAGAGCAGGGAATTCGAGAGGTGGTTCTAGTGGTGGAGGGATAGGGAATTAGGCAGGTGTGTTGGGTAAGGGATGCAGGTAGTACTAGATAAGTGACATAGGCAATGAATATTTTGACTGTGACTTTGCTCAAAGAGGTAAGATTTTGAGAAGGGGATACAATACCTGAGCAGAAGAATTTAAAAGCAGTTGAGAGAGAAGAAGGAGGTCCTCTCAACTGAAGAGAAAAGAAGAAGAAGGTGCTGATATTGACTAGGAAAGGAAGACAGGTGTACTGTGCTTGTGTCTGGAGTGCAGATGTTAAGTGCTAATATTTTCAATGCTCTAGAGTATAGGCCGTACATATGGAAGCTGAAAATGTGTTGCTGGTTAAAGCGCAGCAAGTCAGGCAGCATCCAAGGAACAAGAAATTCGACGTTTCAGGCATAAGCCCTTCATCAGGAATGAATTCCTGATGAAGGGCTTATGCCCGAAATGTCGAATTTCCTGTTCCTTGGATTCTGCCTGACCTGCTGCGCTTTAACCAGCAACACATTTTCAGCTCTGATCTCCAGCATCTGCAGACCTCACTTTTTACTCGTACATATGGAAGGTTTACATTGACAATTCGAAATAATCCTTCTTAATTGTGGACTTGTTCTAAAATTTGGAAACTTTCAGAGGCAGGGGTAGACAGTCCCTTGGTGATTATGGCCAGCTTCCAGTTAAGAGAAGTTTATGTACAGTCTAATTATAGGTGATAGATTGAGTTATGCTTTCTCCTCTGGTCTGAAATCAGAGCAGATGAGAAAGGTAGTTTCTGTGCTACACATAACAAGCAAGGCCACTGAAGGGTTTTCATCATTTTCTTTCTAATTTGGGAAACTACTGTTATTCAACCAGACAGTGGATCCACTCTTCAAAAGCAAAGAAATGGAATGTAAAACATCTGTAGGGAAAATAACTAGAAGATGTTTCAAAACACATATTAATGTTGCCTCCTTGGCAGAGTCACATTTGATCTTGAAATAAGTTTCAACCTCATATTCATGCCATCTCTGGGATCGCCTATTCCACCTGTAATAAAATCAGCTTTTGTTCTGTGTATGAAGTTGGCAGCTGTGGAGAATTAGTTGGATGAAGATAATAACATTTAAGTGCAAAATATTCTAAGGTTGGTTGCACTTAATCCTGCCCTGGAACAAAGGTGGGGCTTGCTGTGAAGTTTTTAAATATTTCCCTTCAGCCAGTTCAAGAGGCAGTGAATTTTAATCAGGGCAGAAAGTCAGAGAATGTAACATGCAGTGAGGTGCTGTGTTCATCCAGTGGAGGTAAAGAACTGAGGACCACTGACAATGCAGTGTTGTTGAAAGTGATAACAAGAAAGCCCACAAAGAGGATTTAGTTGGTGCAGTTGAGATAGATTGGAGGTCACAGAAATTCAGGGCAGCAGTTTGGTTACTTGGTAAAGGCTGGCATTGTGCCAGCAACTAGGCACTTATAGTCCCAGGAATTGTGGATAACGTGGTCTTAGGAGAAGTGAGCATTAGGTCAGCTATTGAGGTAGTGTGTGGAGGATCAGTTTTGAGAGTTTAAAGGCTAGGTTTTGAAAAATGAAGAACTTGAATCCCTTGCAAAAGAAACAAAGTTTTGATGAAATTTGGTGATCCACTAAATTATATGCATCTGAGCAGGATGTTGAAAAATCCATGAGATCTATCTTGGCCAAATCTGCTGTTTGATTTGCTCTGTAGGGTATCTGACAACAGTTTGCCTGTTAACTCATATCTACCTCATGTTAATTCTGACTGTCGAATCACACATTGTGAGGACATAACCAATAAAAATATTACCAATTGCTTTACTTTTGTAAAGATTATTTTGTTTGTTCAAAGCCATAGAATCATATGGCTTTATTCTTTTAGAAAACCCCTGGAATTTCAAACTTTGTCAGATTTAAACAGACAAGGTACTGGTGCTTAACCAGACTGGAACACAAACTTAAAGTTCTCATCTGAGAATATTTCTTATCTATGACATCACTTGTTTGAACCCATGATGATATGATTACAGAGGCAGCAATGTTACTACTCTTGACTATTTCAAAGCACTTTTGGTTGGCCTTCCACATTATAATCTCCATAAACTTCAGACCACCCAAAATTCTTCTCCATGTCTGAGCACACAGCAAGTCCCATTCCTCCATTACCTGCATTCGCTGACCTAGAGCAGCCCAATCACACAAATCATTAATTTTAAAATTCTCACTCTCATTTTCAAATTCATCCATTTCCTTGCCCCAGCCTGTCTCTATAATTTCCACCAACCCCACAATATATCAAGATATTTGTACTTCTCTCACTCTAGCCTCTTGTTCATTCTCAATTACAACTGCTCCATCACTGGTGCATGTGCCTTCAGATGCCTAGGTACAAAGCTCTGAGATTTCCTTGCTGTGGCTCTCCACCTCCCTTGCTTCCTTCAAGATATTTCATAAAAGCTCTCTCTATGAGCTAGCTATTTTTGCATTTTTCTGTTAACTTGGCAGCCCTTCTAAAAATGGCAGCTGAGCTCCAATTCCAGAATTCCCAATCACAATCCAAACTTTGTGATTTTTGGATCTGATGTACTACATGTACCATTTGGCCTTTCTATGTCCACTAAACCCAATTGTTCCATTACTAATGTGAGATGTTTGCCTTCTTAGCTTGCTCTGACAGTTTTATTTCCAAACCAGGGTAACTTCTGATACTTCAAAAAAATCTTTAACAATTTTCAGTGCCATCTTAAGTCTATGTACAATGTCTATGTGTATGTCTATGTTTATGGTATATCCACTTTAAGTACCAACGTCCAATACCAGACCTGTGTTGTCTGTGTTTCAAGGTCACAGATGAGTCCCCAATTAAGTTATGACATGCAGCAAGACCACTGAAGCAAATCAGCCTCCCTACCCTCCCTATTCACAACACAGTAGAATTAAAATCTTCAAAGTCCTTCAAAGTTGACCCCAATGTTTCCCACACAGACCTTTGAATAACTAATTCCAGACTTTGTAAATAATCTATTCTAGACACTGCATTTGTAGTTTAAACAAAAGATGGGAGACTGCCGTTTGGATACAGAACTGGTTCAAAGGTAGAAGACAGAGGGTGGTGGTGGAGGGTTGTTTTTCAGACTGGAGGCCTGTGACCAGTGGAGTGCCACAAGGATTGATGCTGGGTCCACTACTTTTCATCATTTATGTAAATGATTTGGATGTGAGCATAAGACCATAAGACATAGGAGTGGAAGTAAGGTCATTCAGCCCATCGAGTCCACTCCGCCATTCAATCATGGCTGCTGGGCATTTCAACTCCACTTACCCACATTCTCCCCGTACCCCTTAATTCCTTGTGACATCAAGAATATATCAATCTCTGCCTTGAAGACATTTAGCGTCCTGGCCTCCACTGCACTCTGCGGCAATGAATTCCACAGGCCCACCACTCTCTGGCTGAAGAAATGTTTCCGTATTTCTGTTCTGAATTTACCCCCTCTAATTCTAAGGCTGTGTCCACGGGTCCTAGTCTCCTCGCCTAACGGAAACAATTTCCTAGCGTCCAGCCTTTCCAAGCCATGTATTATCTTGTAAGTTTCTATTAGATCTCCCCTTAATCTTCTAAACTCCAATGAATACAATCGCAGGATCCTCAGCCATAGAGGATCCTCAGCTCAGAGGTTGAGTTAGTAAGTTCGCAGATGACACCAAAATTGGAAGTGTAGTGAACAATGAAGAAGGTTACCTCGGATTACAACAGGATCTTGATCAGATGGGTCAATGGGCTAAGAAGTGGCAGATGGAGTTTAATTTGTATACATGTGAGGTGCTGCATTTTGGGAAAGCAAATCTTAGCAGGACTGATACACTTAATGGCAAGGTCCTGGAAAGTGTTGCTGAACAAAGAGACCTTGGACTGCAGGTTCATAGCTCCTTGAAAGTGGAGTCGCAGGTAGATAGGATAGTGAGGAAGGCATTTGGTATGCTTTCCTTTATTGGTCAGAGTACTGAGTACAGGAGTTGGGAGGTCATGTTGTGGCTGTACAGGACATTGATTAGGCCCCTGTTGGAACATTGCATGCAATTCTGGTCTCCTCCCTATCGGAAAGATGTTGTGAAAGTTGAAAGGGTTCAGAAAAGTCTTTCAAGGATGTTGCCAGGTTTGGAGGATTTGAGCTATAGAGAGAGGCCGAACAGGCTGGGGCTGTTTTCCCTGGAGCGTCGGAGGCTGAGGGGTGACCTTACAGAGGTTTATAAAATCACGAGGGACATGGATAGGATAAACAGACAAAGTCTTTCCCTGGAGTGGGGGAGTCCAGAACTAGAGGGCATAGGTTTAGGGTGAGAGGGGCAACTTTTTCACGCAGAGTGTGGTACATGTATGGAATGAGCTGCCAAAGGAAGTGGTGGAGGCTGGTACAATTGCAACATTTAAAAGGCATTTGGATGGGTATATGAATAGGAAGGGTTTGAAGGGATATGGGTGAAGTGCTGGCAGGTGGAGCTAGATTGGGTTGTGATATCTGGTCGGCATGGACAAGTTGGACCGAAGGGTCTGCTAAGGAATAAATTTATGAAAAATAACAAAACTGGGCAGATTACTTAAGTAGGTTTCACAAAGCCTTGTTCAGGAGGCTTATAGGATTTCCTGTTTGATTTTCTGAAGATGTTTAATAGTACCATCTTTTCAGTTCACTGTGAAGACGTTTCAGTAATAATCGTAACTTAGCTTCAATTCTCTGGACTTCCAATAGCTGATAATAGTAGATTAGGGAGGAAGCTTTCAAATCTTAGTGCTGTAGCATCAACAGTCAAACTCCTTCTCTCAGAAACCCCAAGTTCAAAAATCAGTTCAAACTCTGGGCTCTACCCACCAGAGTACTTATCTCCTGATGAAGTCCTGTTATCTTTCAAACATCTTCCATCTGTTTATTCCAGAGCCAAAGCGTCTGTGGAGTTCTTTGATCAAGAACCAATGTACAATTAACTTTCAGGTCTGGCCTCACAAACAACAAAAGACTTTTTCTCTCTTTTGTTGACACAAGCAGCTGCTCGCAGTCCAAAGGTCACCTTTCAGCTCTCAGCTCACAGTTCACAGCTCCAAAACAAAATTGATAATAAAATAATGAAAAATCGGCAAGGGTTTCTAATATGAAGTACATTTTAGAGTCACAGATTGGTTTGAGTCATCAGATCTTACTCAACAGTCTCAATTAGGCAAGCTCCATTGTGGAGCTTGGCATGGTCCACATATGGAATTTTCATGGTTGGCCAGCATTTTAAAGGATCATGTTCAGGGCGTTGTGAACCACAGTCTGTGTAGAGAAACCTTTCGAAAGGTATTTTCAGATGTTCCTTTTGCACACTCATGCGAAGGTATACCTGCTGAAACACTCCTCATATCAAGACAAGCCCCTGAAAGTCTCATGCCAAGGTATGCCTCCAAAACATACCCCTCATTTCCACTGACACCCCCATGCCCAGTTGATTGACAGTAAAATTCTCTATAGATTCTCCTGGAAGTTTAAATCTACTGTTCAAAAATTCCAGTTGTTCTCAAGTTAATGTAATTGTCAATAGCTTTTATAACATCAACAAGAATGTTTAATTTATTTTCGGCTACAGAATTGACTGAATACACTGGTGTGTTAACTTTTTCTGCTTCTGGTTTGGTATTCAATTTTGAAACAATTCTGCAACTTAGGAACTGTTTTTCTATAAATTCCAATAACGTTTTCAATTAAAGTTATTTCTGATGTTGCATCTGCTCGGAAGCATGATGGCTCTTTCCATTTCTCCTTAATCTGTTGATCAATCTTATTGGTGTGGAAGTATTTTAAAGCATATAATTTCAATACTGCTTTAAATCTTATGTACTATAAGTTGTCTTCTTCAAAAATACAGTTTAATTTACAATTACTGCAAAGCTTGCTTGCGCCTTTGCAACCTTTTCTTTATGCATTACTATTGAACTGACAATTTTGATGTAGTTTTAAATTATATTGACCAGTTGTGAGAAACCAGAAGCCATAAGAAATCATGAGAAATAGGAGTAGTTTGGCCACTTCACACTGCTCCACCATTCAATAGGAACATGGCTGATCCAACATTCCTCACATTCACTTACCAGCCTTTTCCCCATAATCCTTGATTCCCGACTGATCAAGAATCTATTTGTCTGAGCCTTAAATATACATAATGATTCAGCAGCCGCTGTTCTCTGTGACAAGGAGTTCCAAAGGTTCTGCAGCCAGCAGTGAAAAATCAGATCAGTGTGTTGCTTCTCTGGTGCCAGGATCAAGGATGTCTCGGAGAGGATGTAGAATGTTCTCAAGGGGGAAAGGGACCAGCAAAAGGTCATTGTACACATTGGAACTAATGTTATAGGAAGGGTAAAGGATGAGATTCTGAAGGGAGAATATAGAAAGTTAGGCAGGAATTTAAAAAGGAGGTCCTCGAGGACAGTAATATCTAGATAACTCCTGGTGCTACGAGCTAGTGAGGGTAGGAATAGGAGGATAGAGCAGATGAATGCTTGGCTGAGGAGCTGGTGCAGGAGAGAAGAGTTCAATTTTTGGACCATTACAATCTCTTCTGATATAGAAGTGACCTATAAAAGAAGGATGGATTACAACAGAGTTGGAAGGGGACTAATATATTGGCAGGGAGATTTGCTAGAGCTGCTCAGGAGGACGAGTAAGCTGGGCTATGGGAGATAGTGAGGAAAGAGATCAATCTGAGAGTGGTACAGTTGGGAAAAGGAGCGAGTCAAACAGCCAGGGCAGTCAGAAACAAAGCAGAGAACAAGGTAGGACTGATCAATTAAACTGCATTTATTTCAATGCAAGGGGCCTAACAGGGAAGGCAGATTAACTCAGGGCATGGTTAGGAACATGGGACTGGGATATCATAGCAATTAGAGAAATGTGGCTCAGGGATGGACAAGACTGGCAGTTCAATGTTCCAGGATACAAATGCTATAGGAATGATAGAAAGGGGCGCAAGAAAGGAGGGAGAGTGGAGTTTTTGATAATGGATAGTGTTACAACTGTACTGAGGGAGGATATTCCCGGAAGTACATCCAGGGAAGTTATTTGGGTGGAACTGAGAAAGAAGGAAGGGATGATCACCTTATTGGGATTGTATTATTACCCCCTAACAGTCAGCAGGGAATTGAGAAACAAATCTGTAAGGAGATTTCAGATATCTATAAGAATAATAGGTGGTTATAGTACAGGATTTTAACTTTCCAAACATAGACTGGGATTGCCATAGTGCTAAGGGTTTAGATGGAGAGGAATTTATTAAGTGTGTACAAAAATATTTTCTGATTCGGTATGTGGATGTACCTCCTAGAGAAAATGCAACACTTGACCTAGTCTTGGGAAATAAGGCAGGGCAACTGACTGAGGTGTCAGTGGGGGAGCACTTTGGGGCCAGCGACCATAATTCTATTAGTTTAAATTAGTTCGAAATTGAATGACGGCAAATTTTTACGGCCTTAGGCAAGAACATTCAAAAGTTGATTGGGGCAGATGTTCGCAGGTAAAGGGACGACTGGAAAATGGAAAGCCTTCAAAAATGAGATAATTTGAGTCCAGAGACAGTGTATTCCTGTTAGGGTGAAAGGAAAGGCTGGTAGGTTTAGGGAATGCTAGATGACTTGAGAAATTGAGGTTTTAGTTAGAAAAAGAAGGAAGCATATGTCAGGTATAGACAGGATAAATCTAGTGAATCCTTAGAAGAGTATAAAGGAGTATACTTAAATGGGAAATCAGGAGGGCAAAAGGGGGACATGAGGTAGCTTTGGCAAATAGGGTCAAGGAGAATCCAAAGGGAGTTTACAAATACATTCAGGACAAAAGGTTAAATGGGAGAGAATAGGGCCCCTCAAAGATCAGCAAGGCAGCCTTTGTGTGGAGCCACAGGAGACATGGGAGACACTAAACGAGTATTTTGCATCAGTGTTCACTGTGGAGAAGTACATGGAAGGTATAGAATGTGGGGAAATAGATGGTGATATCTTGAAAAATGTCCATATTACAGAGAAGGAGGTGCTGGATGTCTTGAAACGGATAAAAGTGGATAAATCCCCAGGACTCTGTGAGAAGCTAGGGAAGTGATTGCTGGGCCCCTTGCTGAGATATTTGTATCATCGATAGTCACAGGTGAGGTGCCAGATGACTGGAGGTTGGTTAACATGGTGCCACTATTTAAGAATGGTGGTAAGGAAAAGCCTGGGAACTATAGACCAGTGAACCTAACGTCGGTGATGGGCAAGTTGTTGAAGGGAATTCTGAGGGACAGGATGCACATGTCTTTGGAAAAGCAAAGATTGATTAGAGGTAATCAGCATAGCTTTCTGCAGGGGAAATCATGTCTCACAAACTTGACTGAGTTTATTTGAAAAAGTAACAAGGAGGATTGATGAGGGCAGAGCAGTAGATGTAATCTATATGGACTTCAGTCAGGCATTAGACAAGGTTCCCCATGGGAGAGTGGTGAGCAAGTTTAGATCTCATGGAATACAGGGAGAACTGGCCATTTGGATACAGAACTGGCTCAAAGGTAGAAGACAGAGGATGGTGGGGGAGGGTTGTTTTTCAGACTGGAGGCCTATGACCAGTGGAGTGTCACAAGGATCAGTGCTAGGTCCACTACTTTTCATCACTTATATAAATGATTTGGGCGTGAACATAAGAGGTGTAGTTAGTAAGTTTGCAGATGACACCAAAATTGGAGGTGTAGTGGACAGCGAAGGTTACCTCAGATTACAACAGGATCTTGATCAGATGGGCCAATGGGCTGAGACGTGGCAGATGGAGTTTAATTTAGATAAATGTGAGATGCTGCATTTTGGGAAAGCAAATCAGAGCAGGACTTATACACTTAATGGTAAGGTCCTGGAAAGAGTGATGCTGAACAAAGAGACCTTGGAGTGCAGGTTCATAGCTCTTTGAACGTGGAGTCGCAGGAAGATAGGATAGTGAAGAAGGCGTTTGGTATTAGTCAGAGTATTGAGTATAGGAGTTGGGAGGTCATATTTCAGCTTTACAGGACAATGGTTAGGCCACTTTTGGAAGATTGCGTGCAATTCTGGTCTTTCTATCGGAAGGATGTTGTGACACTTGAAAAGGTTCAGAAAAGATTTACAAGGACGTTGCCAGGGTTGGAGGATTTGAGCTATAGGCAGAGGTTGAATAGGCTGGGGCTGTTTTCCCTGGAGCTTTGGAGGCTGAGGGGTGACCTTACAGAAGTAGATAAAATCATGAACGGCATGGATAGGGTAAACAGACAAGTTCATTTCCCTGGGATGGAGGAAAGACTAGAATTAGAGGGCATAGGTTTAGGTTGAGAGAGGAAAGGTATAAAAGGGATCTAAGGGGCAACTTTTTCACACAGAGAGTGGGTGCATGTATTGAATGAGCTGCCAGAGGAAGTGGTGGAGGCTGGTACAATTACAGCATCTGGATAGGTATATGAATAGGAAGGGTTTAGAGGGATATGAGTGAAGTGCTGGCAAATGGGACGAGATTAGTTTAGGATACGTGGTTTGGCAAGTTGGACCAAAGGGTCTGTTTCCGTGCTGTACATCTCAATGACTCTGTGACTCAGAACCCTCTGAGAGAAAAAAAAAGTCCTCCTTATCTCAGTCTTAAATTGGCACCCCATTATTCTAAGCCTGTGCCCTCTGATCCTTGAGTCTCAGCATTTACCCTGTCAACCTCCTTGATAATCGGATGTGTCTTAATGAGATCACCTTTCATTCTTCTAACTTTCAGTGAGTTCCAACCTGTTCAGCCATTGATTGTATGACAGTCCCCCACATCCACCCCCCCAACCCCCCACCTCCCCATACAAGAGATAATGTGAACCAGGTGATGCATTACTGCTTTTGCTCTGAAATCCTTTGTTTTTCAAAATACTTGTATCTTAAAAATTCTTTCGAGTTTTACGATTCTGCAATGAAGCAATATTCTTCTAATGAAGCCTTTAAAATGAGTTCAAACATTTCTAAGCTTGTCAATTAAGTTAGATATGTTTTGCTGCAATATTAATATAACTTTCCTGGCTTTAGGAATGTCTCTTTACCTTCTTTTTTTTTGGAAATTCCCACCGATTAAAAAAATTGGAAGGGTCAGTGCACATTTCCTTTTTTGTTGGTCTCAGCTGAATCTCCCTACCCCCTACCAAAATGGCTCATTCATTCTTTTTCTATTGTTTCGTTAAATTTTATCCCCTTTTTAGTAAAATGTTCTCATTTTCTAATGCATAACTTCTTGTCTCTGAACTATGTTACTCATCTTAATTAACGTCTGTAGTGGACTCAACAACATTTGCTTTCAACATTCCCGAATTCTAAATAAAGTTCTGATCCTGGTTTAAATGTTGCAGTTGTATCTTTTATGGCACCCAGACAGTAATAGCGGTTTTAACTGTCACCTCAGTGTATGTTCAGCCGCCACAAAGGGCATGGGCAGCATCCCCTCATCAAGTCACCCTTTATTGACACATGAACAGTCCTTGACTACAGTCCTGCCTCATACTGAGTTAGACACCGGAGTGTCAGTATCCCTGACACTCACCCTTTTTATCTGTCAGCCAGGGCTCCCTGATTGGACCAAATTAACAGCCCCAATCAGGGAACTCATATTCTGTGAGGTCCAGCCAGCCCTCTTGTGGCACAGTGATGATGTCCCTACCCCTGGAGGAGGCCTGGGTTCAAGTCCCACTTACTCCAGAGGTGTGTAATAATGTCTCCGAACAGATTAATTCAAAAATTAAGTTAATGAATTTTTTTTTTAAAATGAGGTCCAGTTGGCTCCTTTCATTTAAATCACTGGGGTTTTTCATGTTCCAGTTGGTTTTCTATCTTTTCCCTTAAAGATCTGACTTACTGCTGCAGCTCTGACATCCAATCACATCTCAGTTGTTTTGTAACTCTTCCCTGTTCCCTTACTGTTTGAATTTGACTATCTGTCACCCACACAGGCCTTGTCTGTGCCTTATCCCCAGGTCAGGTAGCCTCAGAATACAAGCTCTACAGCTTACACAAGTGTGTACTAACTGACAGCTGTTTAAACGCCTTCAGCTGTGGACTGATGACCTGACTTTTTCTTCATGCAGCAATGCTTTTGAAATTCTTCAGTTTAATATCACTGACGGCCTTGCTGACAGTGCAAAATTATTTATCCCAAAATGAGGGGACAATCCATGGCCTATTTGACTCAAAGTATGTCATGGAAATTTGAGAGAAATGGTGCCCTCACTCAGCTAATGTCCTCCCTTTGTCTCTCATTGCGACCTTCATTAACCTCTGATTTTTATTAACTTCCTGACTCAGTAACATAGAAATCGTCAATATACAAAATGGAGTTATAACAATGAAGTTCTAGCAGCATGGAATACAATACATTCTGTTTGCAGGGTTTCAACACTAGACTTTTCCCTGTGAGTTCAACAACGCAAACAGGCTCTGTAAGTGAGCACACAGTTTGTGGAAGGCAGCATGTCTTCACGTGCCCAGTATCTAGACTGAAAAAAAACAAGCTCCTTCATGTTCATGGAAGTTTCTTCCTTCTGTCTCAGTCACAATTCATGAACCCTTCTCTCTATATGTACACTGACATTTTTCTCCTTCTTCAGTTCACACAAGCTGTTCCATCATCCTCTCCGATTCCTGTTATAGTTTCAACATGTCACTGGTGCATGAAAAGGAATCTTCCTCATTCCTTCTCATGCACAAATCTTAACCGGGATAAACTATGCAAAGAGTGGGATTTTTAAAAATCTGTACAGGAATTCTTGCAAAGCAGAGTACAAAACATCAGATTAGCAGAATTCAGCTATTAGGAGCTAGATTCAGTGTCATCTTTGGAATTATGTTGCAAGTGGAACCTAGAGCATTGAAAACTTTAAGTGGAACTCACAGCAATTCCAAGGTAAAAGTGTCATACACCTGACGATACCCCAACTTAAGTTAAAACTTCATATGTACCAAACAACAGATATAGTGTTGTTTGCAAATAGAACAATGAAAACACGTGGAGCTATTATTAAACTGTAAAGTAATTACATGCATGCTGACAATCCAAAGGCGCCTTTATCTGCCTCATCAGTGAAAATTTTAAAACCAAATGCACTGTGTAAATTAATGATAATGGTGGGTTTTGGATTGCATGTAATTAATGCTACATATTGTGAAACCTACTATTACAATTTTCTCTTGAAGATACACCCATCTGAAATATCACTTGATTTCGTTTTAGCGTGTCACTGGTGAAAATGATTAGAATGTTCACTACTAACTTATAATTTTCATATTGTTGGCCCCAATTTACATAGCATTGAGATCAGTGTTTGCTTGTTCTTTTCTGCAAGTATTGAAATTTTACATTATGCTTTGGTTAATATGGGCAGAGACAAACACTATTCTAGAAGTGTACAGTATTCATGTTTTGGCTGTTGCACTTGATTGCGGTTATTACAGCCTATTGGTGACCATTATGTTGCACTGTAGGAGCAAATTACTGCAGATGCTGGAGTCTGTACTCTAAACAACAAATGCTAGAGATCACAGCAAGTCAGACAGCATCCATGGAGAGAGAGCAAGCTAACATTCCGAATCTAGATGACTCTGCATCAGAGTTGCACTGCTTAGTTTGATGAAACTAACCATATCAGTTAAATTAAAATGCCTATATGATAATTGTTCTGGGTAGATTCTTAAATGACAGCTTTGTCTGGGTAAAGTTCTTTACAGGGCCTGACTAGGGCAACAATAAATGGTGTTTGTATCT
The DNA here is from genome assembly GCF_020745735.1 of Hemiscyllium ocellatum. NCBI lineage: Eukaryota > Metazoa > Chordata > Chondrichthyes > Orectolobiformes > Hemiscylliidae > Hemiscyllium > Hemiscyllium ocellatum. Next base: position 17,730,543 of record NC_083404.1, read on the forward strand.
CTACTGACAAATCTACTATTAATTCAAAAATCAAGCTGTAGCCAGCAAAGAACAGCACTAGTCTGACTATATGTAAAGTGCACATCTGTCATCATGATACAAAATACTCTGAGGCATAAATCTGGAAAAGTGCTCTTTATTTGTTAGGTTTATGTTGGAGACGAGCTTGGAGGATGCATTGGTTTCGTGGTAATGTCACTGACATTGTAATTAAGAGTCCCAGTTTATTATTCTAGTGTAATGGGTTCAAATCTCATCATGGCAGATTATAAATATAGGGGTGGGACTAAGCACACCTGTCAAGTACTGTCAGTACAGGTACAGTGGCCCGAAGGGTCTCCTTAATGCTGTAAATTTCCATCATTCTATGAAAATGCCTAATGGGAATGAGGATCATTATCCTGTCAGCTGAACTATATCAGGCTCTGTTTGGAAAGAGATATCATGACCTGTGCCTCATGAAGGTGGCTTTGGACTCCTAGCAGTTAACACTGGTACCCTTAATTTTTTATCAAATAATACAAACTCTGCGCATTGCCTAAGAATTACTGCTGGCAAGCAGATCACAGAGTGATGGCACCGCTGAGCCATTTGGCAACTGGACTGTTAGATAGTGCAGTTCATCATGCACTGGAAATCTAAGTAGGAACTCATGAAGGCACCTGGTTTCCAGTCAATAATGCCAAAGTCTTTAGAGAATCATGTTACTTGGCAAACCAAAGTCTCATACTGCTGGTAGAAATATAACAGCCAGTGTGCTCTGCCAAGTCAGCAAACATCCATTTACTTGATCAAACTGTGCATTGTGGATTGATCCATGTTGCAAATGTCTCTCCAGGCCTTCAAGAATAAGCCTAAGAAATAAAATCCAAGGGCTAAAATGTAATCACAGCTCTGATAAATCCCATACCTGAATGTCCAGTTCGAAAATAAATGTCAAGTGGATACAATCTGCTTTGTCTTGTTTCTCCTTTTTGTCTTCCAAATAACAAAGTTATTCATCAGGAATATTCACAACAGAAGGATAACATTTAGCACCAAAACTCTTATGATGAACAGAATGGAAGGAAAATAAAACACCAAAAAACAAGGGTCGATTATCATCTGGATTGCAAGGGTGCCTTGTTAGAATGACCTCAAGTCCTGAAACGTTCACTGTATATGAATATGATGATCACTTCATATGCCAAACATCAATTACACAAAAATGTGTGTACATTCCCGGCACAGATTTAAACAAGACTTCCACCAGTTGTCTGATCAGAGTATCCACACTTTAGATCTCAAGTGCTATAATCCACTGCCATAATGCTGGCACAATCCCTCAAGAAAAAGCATAGTTTTGGCATCTTACATTGCTCTAAATTTTCTGTTGAAGTTGTTGATTAGGAGTGGCTATATGGAAATTCCACAGAATATTTAAGTTAGCTTTCTGGAAATTTCCCAGAATACTGCAAATTATTAATAGCAACTGCACAATAGTTTTGAAGAAACTTTAGAACTATACAAAGTAGAATTGCATTTTATGCAACGTCTTGATGGGCCTAGGTGCTTCAAGGCTCCACTATCTGGAGCTGTGGTATTTACACTTTTAGTTCAGTGTACTTACTGGCATGCCAGTGAAGGTTACTGGTGGAGATTGCCAAGAGATGCTGAATCCATTGCTGGTAGGAGTAAACTTTGACCCAGGAATGTTGACAGGTGCTGTGGCCTGTTGGAAGAAGTAGTAAAGTGAGCGGTCCATACTGCTCAGGAAGAAGCTAAAACATTTCAATCCAATTGCTTTTAATCAGTACAGATACAGAGAGACCATGCCTTGTGAGTTACAGCTTGAATTAAATACAGATCAATTCACACTGGGACTAAAGCTTCCATTTGGCTTTGCTTTTTAAAACACAGTGGATTTCATCGAGAAAAGATCAGTGTTAAATCCTTTAGATCTGAAGTAAATTAATTCCTACCTACTAAGATTTGCCTGTAAATGAGATTATGTTGTTTACATGTCTTGAAAAATATCACCAGAGATAGAAGCCACAGCTTTATCTAATCTGTCAATATCCTGTTGTAGCTTTATGCTGTCGTCAACACTATCGACAATGCTGCTCCATTTTATGTCATCAGGAAATTTAGATATTTGACCATGTATGCTCTGCCTGTATTCCTGATGAAGGGCTTTTGCCCGAAATATCGATTTTACTGCTCCTCGGATGCTGCCTGAACTGCTGTGCTTTTCCAGCACCACTAATCCATGTATGCCATTAGTCAAGTCAGTCATGAACATTGTGAATAATTGAGGCCCCAACGCAGATCCCTTTAGGACACTAGTATCGTGTCATGCTAATTGGAATACTTACTCAGTACTCCAACTCCTACCACTTAACTATTTCCCTATGACAGATGTTAGCCTCTCTGACTTATAGTTTCTTGTTTCCCTCCTTTCTTGAATAAAAGTGGAAAATAGCTAATGTAACAATCTGCTGGCATTTTACAGAATCTAAGAAATTTTGGAAACCTATAACCAGTGCATCTATTATCTCTGATTCCACATCTTTCAGTATCCTAGTATGCAGGCCTAGAAAGCAAGAACAGGATGCAGACAGACTGCAGGCAGAGGAAACGATACAAATTCAACACTAAGAAGGATTATTAGTGCATAAGTTGATAAAGTGGAGAAACATCTGTTGTGTCTGTATGTTTTCAGTGTGTTCCAAATTCCATGCTGGAACTTGTCAACTTTTTTGGAAATGGACTTGATTATAGTGTGGAAAGGTACACATGCTGGAGGTGAGATTTTATTTGTATTGATGGAACATGAACACCTATTCATAGCATTCGTTTAATGAATAATACTTAGCTGTTTCACAATTATCCTTGCATAGGGAGTACAATGCAATGAAGAAAAGGCTAATTTTCAAACTAGCCCCTGGCTGCTCTGACAAATGCTTTAATGGAACACTTCAAATTGATTTTTAATGAGGGAAAATTATCCTTAACTATGCTAAGAAGTAACTGATAATAGCAATTTATTAGTGAATGAATGTGTGCAGATCAATGACTCAAGGAATCTGGCAAATGTCCAAGGAAATGACTTGATTTATAAAGGGTACAAAGATGAAGCATTAGCAGTACTGTTAAGGTAAGTTATTCAGGAAATAGATCGACATGAAGGAACAGCTATGAAATATACTTGTAAAAGATGCTCTATATAACTGTAACAGAAGATGAAGCAAGTATTATGTTGGAACAGTGTAAAGCAGACTCTGAAAACTATATTACACACACCACAATGTAACAGAGAGTGAATTGTGGGACTATTATGTTCAAATTAATCTCTTTTAATTCCCTGTACTTGGATACTTAAAGTAAAAATCTAACTTGATGCCATACATGAAATAAGTAATAAACACAAGGAACAGTTCCTATGGATTCAGGGTAGCTAATGTGACCCCACTATTTAAGAACAGAGGCAGAGAGAAAATAGGAAATTAGTTTGACATTGGTACTGGGAAAAATGCTTGAGTCCATCATAAAAGATGCAATAGCAGAGCCCTTGGACGATAGTGACAAGATCAGACAGAGTCAGCATGGGTTTAGGAAGGGGAAGTCATGTGTGCCAAATCTGCTCGTGCTTGACAAATCAGCTGGAATGTTTTGAGGATGTAACTAGTAAGGGGGTAGGGTAAGGAGGAAACTAAAAAGGATCAGGGTGAGCCAGTGGTTGTGGTTTACTTGGATTTTCAGAAGGCTTTTCATGAAGTCCCACACCAGAAATTAGTATATAAAATTAAAATACATGAAATTGGATTATTACATTTACTAAAATGGATTAAGAAGTGGTTGGCAGATAGGAAATAAAGAGGAAGAATAAATAAGTCTTTATCTGATGGCAGGCAGTGACTAGTGGGGTACTGTCACAATCAGTGCTTAGATCTCAGCTATCCACTATGACTTAGATGAGGAAACTATATATCATATCTGCAATTTGCAGATGCAGCAAGCTGGGTGTGAGGGTGGACTGTGAGGAGAATGCAGAAGAGCTTCAGTGTGATTTGGACAAGTGAATTAAATGGCAAATACATGGCAGAAGCAACATAATGTGAATAAATGTGAGGCTATCTACTTTGGCAGCAAAAATAGACAGGCAGATTATTATCTGAACAGTTATGGGGAATGAGATCTGCATGTCCTCTTACAATAGTCACTAAAAGTAAGCAAGCATGTGTAGCAGGTGGTGAAGAGGGCAAATGATATGTTGGCTTTCAGAGCAAGAAGATTCGAGAACAAGAGGAGGGATGTCTCACTGCAACTGTACAGAGCATTCGTAAGACCACACTGGATTATTGCAAGCAGTTTTCAGCTCCTTATCTGAGAAAGAATGCTCTGGCTATTGAAGGAGTACTAAGAAAGTTTACCAGACTGATTCCTGGGATGGAGGCAATGATGTGCAGTAAGAACCCAAATCATTTAGGAGTATATCCACAAGAGTTTAGAAGTATAAGGGGGTGGGAAATCTCACAGAAAGCCATAAAACTCCAACAGGATTAGCCTAGGTGGATGAGGAAAGATGTTCCCAATAGTGGGGGAGACCAGAACAAGGGGTCACAGCCCAAGGATAGGGGATATACCATTTAGGCCTGAGATGAGGAGGAATTGCTTCACTCAGAGAGTAGTGGGCCTGTGGAATTTGTGACTACAGAAAGCAGTTGAGGCCAAAACATTGTACGGTTTCAAGAAGGAGTTGGATATAGAACCTGGGGCTAAAGGGATCAAAGGATATTGGGAAGGCAGGAACAGGCTATTGAGTTGAATGATCAGCCATGATGATTGTGATTGGCGGGAATATACTCAAAGGACTGAATGGCCTACCTCTCTTCCTATATTCTATGGGTGGGTTGCGCTTCGGCGGGTCGGTGTGGGGCCGAAGGGCCTGTTTCCACACTGTAAGTAATCTAAGTAATCTAATCTAATACAGGAATATATTCATTCCACATGAGGAAAAAGTAGTTGAATTATTGCTGGAAAATTGAGAGTCCTGCTAGTTTACATGCTCAAATTCTTCAATGACACCAACTGTGTTCAATTTTTAATTGACAGTGTTTAATTGACATTGACAGATCACAAAATGTATCTCTATCCTTTATTAAAACAGGTTAATCACGTGGTGAATCACTGAAATTTCAGCAGGCCATCCCATAGTGCACACTGTTACCTGATAAGCGTGGTCAGTGTGGATGAGGTAGAGGCATGTTGGTGCTGACCGACTAAGTGGAGTGGTAGGTTTGGCCTCGGTTCTTGTGATGCTGGCTTCAGATCGTCCTGCGTCCAGGCTGGAGGGCGTAGGTGGTGAGGCCACGGATGGCGATACTGGAGAAAGGCTGCCCAAACCCTCAGCCACAGAATCAGTGTTCAGTTTAATCTCTTGGTAGTAGAAGTCTTCTTCACCATCACTGCAGTCTGAATCTGTACTGCGTCTGGAAAGTGAAAATAAATGGACATTTATATCCAGTGATGACCAGAGAACAATTTGAATATAAATAATACAGATCATTGTAGACACTTTATTCAGCAAAACTAACCTTTCCTTGTGTTCATAATATTCACATTGATGAATACAAGTGGAACAAACCCAGCACCAAAGAATATTGGTACAAATTCATGTGACAGTTTTGTTTCATTTATTGCAAGCTTATGGGGAACTGGTGGTATAGTGATATTGTCAGTGGACATGTAATCCAGGAGGTCCATTCTGGGGATGTAGGTTCAAATCAGTGAAAAGGAACTAAAACAAAACTAGTCTAATGGCAACTACTATCGATTGTTGTAATATCACTTTTCTGTTAATAAAATTTCAGCCTCAGTGAAAAAAATGATAAATGAGAATCACAGCGATCCCATTTTACCTGGGCAGTTACTTCAACAGTCATTTTTGAAGTGTGACTGCATCTAATTATTTATTCAAAATATTTCCTTGCCACTATTCAAATCCTCTTTGAAATCTATGCTCCATGGTGAAAACAGGGTAGGCTAATCTGTTGCATTTCTTGTCGGGGTTCAATAAGATCTCTAACTATCACAGCACTCTGTACTCTCCCTCCACTTAATTAATACCTTGTTTTTCTGTTCTTCTTCCTGAGGAACATAGCCTCAAATTTTGCTCTATGTTAATTTCTACCACTCAATTTCCCATCTATATCCCTTTGAAGATTCTTTGTATCCTCCTCTCAACTTATTTCCTGCTTATCATTGTTATGAAGTTGAAGGCGTGCACCGTACCTTTAAGAGAGAGAGAATGCTGCTCTGAACTAAGAGATTACAAGCACTTGTGTATATGACTAGATGGCAAGCCCAGAGTGTACTGGAAAATCGAAAGTATGTAACATTGGTTGTGAAATGGATACCTGAGTTTTGGATGCTGTTTTGACAACAATTCAAATTTAACCAATCAGTTTAAATTATGCCCCAGGATACTAAAACTGAACTGAGTTTGAAATTATTGATTTGCCAACATTGAATCAATGAGAATTCAATGTTGGGGGTCCTAAAGAAGGGCTTATGCCCGAAACGTCAAATCTCCTGTTCCTTGGATGCTGCCTGACCTGCTGCACGTTTCCAGCAACACATTTTCAGCTCTGATCTCCAGCATCTGCAGACCTCACTTTCTCCTCGGTGTAAGAATGTGGACATTTTGAAAACTGGTAGAGAACAACTGTCATATAGAGAGAGTGAAAGAGAGAGAGAGAGAGAGAGAGCTAATTGCCCACCTAACATCTTGCTTTCCAAGAAATTAGGAAACGCTCTCTATCAAATGTACCTTTTCATGAGCTGCAGACAATTACTACCTTCTCTGAATGAAGACATTCTTCCTCATTTCAGTTCTGAATAGCTTACCCCTACTTGCCATGCCTATTGTTTTCTGCAGTTAACTGACAATCATGTGATTACTTGTTACAACCATATCCTGAAACATAATTAATTTTTATATTAATATCTGAAAACACTATCGACATTTTCACTACTCTGGATAAGTGGTATCAAGGGATATGGAGACTGTGTGGGAAAATGGTGTTGAGGTAGATGATCAGCCATGATCTCACATACATGAACACTCACAAACTCAAATTAGGAGCAACAGTAAGCCCCTCAAGCCTGCTCTGCCATTCAAGAAGATCATGGTAAATTTGATTACTCCCCATTCCTGCCGAAACCCCAATAACCTTTCACCCCTTCTTTGTCAAGAATCTGTCTGAAAATTATTCAAAGACCCTGCTTCCACCGCCTCTGCAGAAAAGAAGTTTCAAAGACTCATGATCCTCTGAGAGAAGAAAAGTTTCCTTATCTCTGTCTTAAATGGGCATTCCCTTATTTTTAAACAGTGGCCACAAGTTTGAGAATCTCCCACAAGAGAAAATATCCTTTCCACATCCTGATGAAGGGCTTATGCTTGAAACGTCGAATTCTCTATTCCTGAGATGCTGCCTGGCCTGCTGTGCTTTGACCAGCAACACATTTGCAGCTGTGATCTCCAGCATCTGCAGACCTCATTTTTTACTTTCCACATCCTGTCCACCTTGTCAGAATCTCCCAGGGTCATACATGCTACAATCTAATTACCTTCTACTCTCCTCAGCTCCAGAAATTATACACCTTACCTATTCGACTTTTTCTGAGAAGACAACCACCAATTCCAGGTATTCCATGAGTGATTGTTCTCTGAACAGCTTCCTTTACATTTGCATCCTTAGCTTTCCTAATTATGTGCTGCACCTGCATATTAACCTCTCCCCATTTAGCTATTACCCTGCATCTTTGTTATTCTTCCTTAGAAATGGATAATTTTGCATTTGTCTTCACTAAATGCCATTTGTCCACTCAACCTGACTTCACAGCTTCCATATATCATCTTCATACCTTACTTTCCTACCTATTTTTGATTTACATGCAAACTTGGTAACCATACCTTTTGTCCCTTCATCCAAGTCATTTAGATGGCAACATCTTGCCAGCCAAAAAAATACCCATTTATGCCAATTTCCTGTTTGCTCCATGTTCCACCAATGCCAATACGTCCTACACTAAAGTCCTTTATTAACTTCAATAACCTTGAATGTGGCACCTTATCAACCACCTTCTGAAAATCTAAGTAGGATACATCTACCTGTTTTCCCTTATCCACAGCACAAGTTAATTTGTTAAAAAAACTCCATTCCACTTTCAGATTCACAAACCTTTCTGAGACGTTATCTGTATCCTCCTCAATGTAATCCAGTGGAAAACATCGTACAAACTGAATGGCACAGCAGACTTGATAGACTGGCCTAGTGTAAAGGGCCAGTCAGGTTCAGTTGTCTGAATGGCTGGTTTGCAATGCAGGGAGCTGTTAATAGTATAGTTTCCATTCCCACACTGGCTGAGATTACTATGGAGGATTTACCTTTTCAACCTTGCCTGAGGGGTTATGACCCTCAGGTAAAACTCACCACCATATCTTATAAGAGAGCAGTCCGAAGGGATTATGGTGACTTACTCCCGTTCTTATTACTTTAAAGGTACTGTATAAATGCAAGCTGCTCTCTCTTTTGGTGAATTAAAGAGCTTTGGTTTGGCAGCTATTCCTGTAAAGAAGGTACAACATTGCAGATTTCAAGCAGCCGTCAAACAATTGTATGCTGTTGTGGTAGGTAATGGGTTGGGATGTAGCTAACGTGATTTTCAGGAATGTGCAGACTTTGTAATTAGTTCAGTTATTATTATGAATTTGTAACTAGCCTTGGCAGCAGTTGGAGAGCCATTAAAAGGAGGAACATGAGAACAGTTCTTGAACTGTAATTTATCAAATGCAATAAAGATGTTCGTAGAGAATGAGCCAGATATTAGTCAGCTCAAACAGCTTATCAAGAGACAAGAAGCAGTGCTGTGAATATAATTCTGGATTAGTGGTGCTGGAAGAGCACAGCAGTTCAGGCAGCATTCAAGGAGCAGCGAAATCGACGTTTCGGGCAAAAGCCCCTCATCACGAATAAAGGCAGAGAGCCTGAAGCGTGGAGAGATAAGCTAGAGGAGGATGGGGGTGAGGAGAAAGTAGCATAGAGTACAATGGGTGAGTGGGGGAGGGGATGAAGGTGATAGATCAGGGAGGAGAGAGTGGAGTGGATAGGTGGAAAAGGAAGTTTGGAACTAAGGTGAGGTGGGGTACGGGGAAATGAGGAAACTGTTGAAGTCCACATCGATGCTCTGGGGTTGAAGTGTTCCGAGGCGGAAAATGAAGCGTTCTTCCTCCAGGCGTCTGGTGGTGAGGGAGCGACGGTGAAGGAGTCCTACCTGCCTATCTTCTTTTCCACCTAGCCACTCCACCCTCTCCTCCCTGACCTATCACCTTCATCCCCTCCCCCACTCACCCATTGTACTCTATGCTACTTTCTCCCCACTCCCACCCTCCTCTAGCTTATCCCTCTATTACGCATCAGGCTCTCTGCCTTTATTCATGAAGGGCTTTTGCCTGAAACGTCGATTTCGCTGCTCCTTGGATGCTGCCTGAACTGCTGTGCTCTTCCAGCACCACTAATCCAGAATCTGGTTTCCAGTATCTGCAGTCATTGTTTTTACCTGTGAATATAATGGCTACTCAGAAAGTTACTTTTTATTGATTATTTCTTAGTTTTCATGTTTCAGAAATTAACAGAATCTCTCCTATAAATGTATATTCATTATACTCCTGAAGATTTGAGAATGGACAATAATGTATTGGTGCTGTTCTCATGTTAGGTAACCCACCGAATGTCCTCCAGAATTCAAGCACAGGGCTGCTGAAACTTTTTGAGAGATTTGGGTGGATCGGGATGGGGAGGGAATAGGGGAGCTGACACACAGGAGGAAGTGAGGACTGCAGATGCTGAAGATCAGAGTCGAGAGTGTGGTGCTGGAAAAGCACAGCAGGTCAGGCAGCATCTAAGGAGCAGGAGGATCAATGTTTCAGGCATAAACCTTTTATCAGGAATGATTCATTCCTGATAAAGGGCTTATGCCTGAAGTGTTGATTCTCCTGCTCTTCGTTTGCTGCCTGACCATACTCTCGGTGCTGAGACACAGGCAGCTTCATTTATATATTAGAGGCTGCTTAGACAGGGAGCCTGTCTCACAAGGCTGAAGCTCACAGAACAGCTCGGACTGGAGACGTGACAGAGAGAGCCCTTCCTGAAGAAAGGCTCATGCCCGAAACGTCGATTCTCCTGCTCCTTGGATGCTGCCTGACCTGCTGCGCTTTTCCAGCAACACATTTTCAGATGTGACAGAGGGATCATGGGTAAGATGGGATGGGTGGATCTGTACTGTTGCGCATCGTCCTGATCATGTGATCAGAAGGTGAACTGGAGATGTCTCAATCACAGGGCCCCAAGGATAGTCCATGGAACTCCAGTTCCGGGGATGACTGAGCTGCTTAATGGACCTGGAAGAAACATTCCTGCTCTTCCTGGTCCAAGGTGTTGTGAAGGATGGGTCTGACCTTGGTGTTTTGTGGAATACTCCAAGCTGTTGGACCATTCTGTATCACCTGTCCTTTGTGGAACAATTTGTAAAAAGGAACACCTCTGACCACAGTTCCTTTTCAGGCAGTGATCAGTACATTGTGTCCTCGAGACCCTGTAGGAAAAGGTGACAGTGGATCCTGGCACATGGTTCCCCGAGCAGACTGTCCAACTCCTTTGGCAGAATGTCTCATCACCTGAACTTTACAACAAGCACCAAGACATCGCTTGTTTGCTGGTGAGCAGGGCACTGCCCGTCAGGTCCTCCATGTACACCCCGGACTTTCTGCACCACTGCACGCTGTCCTCAAAATGGCGGCACTGGCGAAGAGTCTGTCGCACATATCCTTCTGGAAAGTGCCTTTGCAAAGAAAACCTGGAGAAAGATGCTGTAGATTTTGTCGATGTTCATCCCAAGCAGTTCTGTGAAGCAGGACTCTGTGCTCTACGGTCTGTTATCCATGAAGCACACCGAGACAGTCACTGACTGTGCCTCAGTGAAAGACACTCCCTGGTCTGCCTGAAATTTGTTGGTCTTCCAGTGCAAAGAATTGGCCTCAACTGGTACATCCTAAGGTCCAGGACTATGTGCTGAGGGACGCATTAAAACTTGAGGCAGCTGCTGCCAAGGTGCAGTGGGAAAAGACTACTGTCTAACTTCTTGCTGTCAAAGTATAACGAGGGTTCATTGAGTTGTTAGATCCCCTCATTGCCACGAAATGAACATAAAGAGTTTCCTATACGAGTGAAAATAGCCCTTTTTTGCATATGCAGGAATGGTCTCAGGAATTACAATAAAGCCACAGAACACCAGCTTATAGTCCAACAGGTTGATTTGGAACTACATGCTTTTGGACCGCTGCTCCTTCATCAGGAATTACAAATTCCAAAGTGTTGTTTGTTTCTTTTTCTTTCTGCAAAGACTGTCCAGAACTCTGTTAGCACCTTTTGCATGTAGTTACAGATAATTTTCATGAATGAAGTATATTTTTGGATTTTAAAAAAAAGTAGTGCTGCAAGGGAAATTATCTCGCAGCTTGAGCCCTTCTCATCTGCTTCAACTTGCCTTGCATTCTGGGAAACAGCAATGCCCAAAAATGGAATGGCTGGTTGAATAAAGGTGGGATGCCTCATGAGAGTATTTAAGTGATGGATCCTACTTCAAAGGTGAAGACTGGTTGCCAGCCTCTGGCAACCTGATGCCCCCTCCATCACTCATGCAACTGTGATAGGGCAAGGGTGGATGTGTAGGTGTAAGGAAAGATCCCAGTGGTATTTCAAAGGCCGTGTGCCTGAAAACCCAGCCAGCTGAAAGCTCGAAGTTCTATATGTTTGAGGGTGTTTCAATTCCTGCCCCCTTAATGTTTGCGTTGTGACCTCTGATATAACCCCAAAGCAATCATGCTAGGAGCTAAGATGCAACTTTCTTTTAGTCATTTATTCATTGCTTATTTAGCCCACTTGGCAGATAGTTCAAAAATAATGTCTGATATGATTTCTATTATTCATCCTGGAGAGGAATGGGATAGGACCAGGAACAACAAATGTAAAGTGCTAGAGAAGGGGATTTTCTGCAGAGGGTCTTCAGCATGTTTGCTGTAATTTTGATTGAAGAGTTAAAGAAACCCCTTGTAAATGCTGATCTGCAACTCTGACATAAGTGGGAGAATGCTAATGAAAATTCAGTCCCATCGCTTCTGTCCTGAGTTTATTACTGTTCCATACACTAAGAGAGAAAGACTAGTGAAAGCACCATCAAGACATAAGGAGACTCAATGGTTAAAGATAGGAGAACTGGCAAATCTAAAGCACAGGAAAGAAAAGACCCAAAAATGTAACAGTCCCTACAATTTGAAAAGCTTGGTTGCATTACTGAGATGACACCATAAGCATGTTTCCTTCTCTTTTCATTCCCATCTCCTTCAGTAGCTCTGTTGACAGTCAACTACTTGAGAGTATATCTTTAATGTGACTATTCCCTTCAACCGCAATCCTATTTACGAGCTCTACTTTCTTTCTAAAGTCCTTGAGTAGGTTGTTGCTTTGTGACTATACCACGTTCATGTCATGCCACATTCAAGATCCTGCAATTTAGCTTCCAGTCCACTGCATGGAGAACAAACAGGATCAAAAACATAAGCCATATCCAGAGGGGAACTGATCGTGGTTCTATCCTTCATCAACTTCCCTGCTGGGGCTCACACAATGGATCAATCAATCAATCCCGACACTTTTTCTCTTCAGTCCAACTCTGTGATGCAGCTCTTCTTTTGGCTACTCTCTTAAACATGCGCTATATCAGTTCTAATATTTCTGTTCACAGCTATTGTAGCGTAAGATGTGGCTTTTTTGGATAATTTAATATCGTTTATTTTAGAGTTTGGATTTTCAAATAATGATACATGGGCTTTGGTCTGTCTATATGAGGTGGTTTAATGATTACTTTGTCAGTTTTTCTGGAGCTGGGTTTTATTTTATCTTTAGTTTTGTATTATAAACCTTCTGTTTTACTGTTAAAACCACATCTACAGGACATAAGCTTGTCTTTCATTCAGTGATCTATCAAGCCGGATATCAGTCCTGGATTTGGTTTGTCCATTCATAACATTAGGTGTGATCATTACATTATATGGTCACTTCCAATGTGAAACAGAAGGCTATTTACAGATCCTTTCTCACCCTCCTGACAATATCAAAAGTAGGCATATTAATCAAAAGTGAGTTCTGACATTTATGTTACAGCTATGTCATACCTAGTCTCTCATAATTCATGGGACAAACTGTGCAATCAAAAGAGATTTGATATAAACATCATGGTGTTTTATATAAACTAATGCTGGCAAATCCTTTACAAAGCTCATTTCTGGCTTATTTAATCTCTAATTGTAGGAGATTTTTACAAATAATGTATAATTGCTACTCAAATATTTCATACAGGTGCTTTTAAAAATCCTACTGGTTATTGCTACATGTGTTAAAGAAGGATCTGCACTGCACTAGTCATTACTGACTGAAACAGCTGCCATTTTATAGGATAAAACCAAGCCATGTACAGCTTGATCCATTAACACATTAAAGACACATTTATCTATACTGGAATAATAATCATTATTTCTAAATTTGACTTATGATAATGGCTGTTAAGTCAATGAATAGTAACTGACAGGTAGCCAGAATAAATTATTTGTTGCCTGGAGTTCAGAGATTTTAAGTATCTGAATCATTTTATAGCGAGAAAATGTTTCATTTCAGAACAGGGGAGACCGAAGAGCTTGTGGATCTATGGAATATTTTGTCCATAATACCATTAAAATTATTAAAGAAAGGAACTTATGAAGTAGTTGAAGTTGAATGCTTTATTGTCACTTGAATTTTACAGTGAATAATACTGTAAAATACAGTGAAAAGCTTCAACTGTTGCCACAATCTGGCACCATTTTGATTTAGAGCTGAAAATGTGTTGCTGGAAAAGCGCAGCAGGTCAGGCAGCATCCAAGGAACAGGAGAATCGACGTTTCGGGCATAAGCCTGAAAGAAGGGCTTATGCCCGAAACGTCGATTCTCCTGTTCCTTGGATGCTGCCTGACCTGCTGCGCTTTTCCAGCAACACATTTTCAGCTCTGATCTCCAGCATCTGCAATCCTCACTTTCTCCTCAACCTTTTTGATTTAGTTGAAGAATAAAAAAAATGAATGAAAGAGTGCCCTGAGCTGTTTCACCAATGGCACCTGCTCTACCACCCCTCCTCCACTGCCTTGCCGCCATCTGCGCCCGACCCCCAGTGTATGAGTCGCCACTCTCGAGGCACCATCTCTGTGCTGCTGGGCCCATCTCACCAATACTGCTGCTGATGTTAGGTCACATGCCCCACAAACGACGCCAGGAGTCCCCGCTCTGGACATACCATGCTGCCACTGCTGTCTCGCCAAACCCAGCAGTTCCCCATTCCAGGCCTACTGTAAGCAGGAGTGCCTGGCTCCATGGCCAGGTCACGCCTCGCCCAGAGTCTCATTCCAGCCACCTCCTCCAAGATGCTGCCTTGCCAGCGCCGCCATCTTGAAAAGTTTGCTACTGCCAACCCCGCTGACTGGAGGAGCTTTGCCGCAGCCACTGCCTGCCCCAAACACCAGGAGGACATCCTTGCTGCTGCTGCACATTCCACCTCCCATTGCTGTGAGCAGCTGCCATTCTATGGGTGTTCTGTGACGATTAGGTGATTAAACACAGATTCTTCAAATAAAAATCCAGAGTTGCTTCATATCAACCTTCACACATATATCAGTTTTCTGAACGGGTACAATTCCAAAATCTGTGAGCTTTATTTCACCCAAAATAGCTTGTAATTATGGTTTAGTTTTCATAGTCCTGACTCAGCCTCCAAGTAAATATTAGAAAAACAATGATTGAAGAGCATTTTTTGTAGGATTACTTGTAGTTCTGGATTTTGCTAAGATATAGCGTATTTTGTGAAAATGCACGTTTTCTGCAATCTGCTTGATTTTAATCTTCTCTATCAATCCCAACTCCCTTCTCCCTGGTTCTCTACCAGCATAAAAACTATTAAATTCTTCCAGATCTGATGTAAATGTCATTAACTTGAAACGAGAATCGCAATCAAACTACCATCATTCTAATTATCTAACTTCTCAAAATTTTGGTAAGGTTTTTGTCAAATAAAAATTCGCAGAAACATCACCTTGTGGTATGGCCCCTTAATGTTCCTTTAGTTTGTTACCCTTCTCACTGAATAAAATCTGGTGCTTGTCTTGTGATATGATTGTGCTCATTATCAATAACAGTGCCTCAGGGTTTTGAATACCATATGTGTAAGACAAATATTCTTAATTAACTGCCAGCTTTTATTATCCATTCTAGGAAACTTCTCTATAATGCTGCACAATGTCTGTTCCACTGTACATGAGATGGCACGGTGGTTAACACTGCAGCCTCACAGCACCAGGGTTCCAGGTTTGATTCCAGCCTCAGGTGATAGTCTGTGTGGAGTTTGCACATTCTCCCTGTGTCTGTGTGGGCTTCCTCTGGGTGCTCTGGTTTCCTCCCACAGTCCAAAGATGTACAGGTTAGGTAAATTAGCCATGCTAAATTTCCCATAGAGTTAAGTGCATCAGTCAGAGGGAAATGGGTCTAGGTGGGTTACTCTTCGGAGAGTCAGTGTGGACTGGTTGGACTGAAGGGTTTGTTTCCACACTGTAGGGAATCTAATTAAATTAACTTTATAATTTTAACCATCAAGTGCTACATTACAGTAACCTTAAAGTAACAACAGTATGACAGTTTACATATTTCAAAGTTCTCTATAACAGATAAAAATTTACAAAATCTTAAGCAAAAAACTCCACATAGTATTTCATTGGCCGATATATAAAAGGCCAAATGACATCCTAACATCAGTTCCAGTTTCAGACTTAAAATTATATTGAACTAATCATAAACATAATTTTGAGTTGATCCCAAAGGCAGTTCATTTTTTGACAGACTGAGGACTGAATAATATGCTTGCAATAAAGTTCTCTTTATAACACTCTGTGTCATCCTATTTCCCTGATGGTTGTCATATTCCAATGATCCTGCCAATGATTCCATTCTCCCCCTTTTTAGGGAAGACAAGCAGATTACATGTCCTGAGGCTTCTGCCGAAATGCTTTATAATTTGAGAGAAAGTGCTTGGGAGTCTGTGACAAAATGCTTGGTCTTCATGGCATCTCCTCTGGCTAATAAGGGGTATACTAGTAACTTATGTAGGCTTCTGAATGTAACCAACCTCTTATCAGTGCATTAGATGTCTCACTGGAACATTAGAAAATTGCAACCTCTAATATTTCACGAACCTGAAGGATTAGTCCATTTCAAATGTACTCAATGTCCATGATATGAGAGCTTCCTTTGGTATGACTGAAAACAAGTTATACTCATTTCCTATGACCTGCAACTTACCCCAAATGGATGGTGCGAATATGTTTCTGTATTCCCCCAGAAGTGCTGAGTACTTTTCCACAATTCTTCCACAAACACTTGAACATAACTTTCATGGAGTTCTATGAAATAAAAGACAATACATGAAACACTACCTGTCTTACTCAAATTCTTCTATCCTAGAATAGCAGCCTACTAAAAAAAAATCCAAAATAAGCAGTGTGTAGAAGAGAGCTTTGAGTCTCGGAGTTGGGAAATCATGTTGAGGTTGTACAGGACATTGATAAGGCCTCTTCTGAAGTACAGTGCCCCTCTGTTCTGGTCACTCTGTTATAGGAAGGATGACATTAAGCTAGAGACAGTTCAGAAAAGATTTACCAGGATGTTGCCAGGAATGAAGCGCTTGAGATGCAATGAGTGGCTAGATAGGCCGGGACTTTTTCGCTGGAGCACAGGAAATTGAGAGGTGACCTGACAGAGGTTTATAAAATCATGAGGGATATAGATAGGGTGAATAGCAGGTGTTAGGCATTTCAAGTTTAGGGGGTATTTTTTAAGGTGAGAGGAGAAAGATTAAAGAAGACACGAAGGGCAACCTTTTGCAACAGAGCGTGTGGAATGAACTTGCAGAGCAAGTGGTAGATGCAAGTACAGTTACAATGTTTAAAAGACATTTAGATAAGTACATGAATAAGAAATGTTTGGAGGGATATGGGCCAAACGCAGGCAGGTGGAACTATTCAGTTTGGGATTATGGTTGGCAATGAACTGGTTGGACCAAAGGATCTGTTTCTATGCTATATGACTCTATGAGAGAACTTGAAAAGTTTGCAATGATTGAGGGGTTTGGGTTGTTTTTTGAGCAGGGAGGAAATTATTACAGATTTGATCAGGGAGGCAAATAGTAGATGAAAACAGGGAATTTACAAACTAGTATTTACAATGTTAGCTAGTATGAGGGCTAAGAAGGGAAGCTGCATGGTCAAACATTTATTGGGACCAGAATCAAGGGTGAGACTTTTGGAAAATAGGGTGATAGTAAAGTAACTAGAAATGCTGTGGTTGAGGAGCAAGTGTCATGGGAGTGAGATTTGCATTGGTATGCAAAAGGGAGGGATAAAGCTTCAAAGGTGGCTGAACAGTTGGTTTAATCTAAGAAACAAAAATCATTGAGATCGTCATTCAATTCAGAAGAAGGTGGAGGGAACAATGGAGAGGGGTGTAGAGTTAACGAAACTAATTGGGAGATGGGTTGTGGGATTACTAGGATGGAAGTGAATATAGGAGAAAGTGGACCAGGACATGAGCGGTGGAGGAGAGGGAGTGGTTAAATAGATAAACAATTATAGTAATAATGTGGTGAATGAGTTTAAAGACCAGGCTGCTGAAAATGCAACAGGAAGTAAGGGACATTTTTCCCAGGGCAGATGCAGATAAAAAGAGAAATTGTGAGCAAAAGAAAATTAAAGGCAAGGATATTAGATCAGAAAACAGCAATAAAAAACAAGGTAAATAGAAAGAAACAATGGTAAACAGTACTGTGGTTTAGCAATGGAGAAATACTGTAATAGGATATAGAAAGGATAAACCAAATGATATTGAGTAAGGGAAAAAGGACGTTTATTTAAAAGCCAGGGATCCACAGTTGAATGAGAATACACATGTAGAAAGTACCTAAATTATAAAATACTAACTAAAATATCTTTTTAATCAAAAGGCTGAGGAATTTGAGATAGATACATAGAAAATACCATCAATAGGAAAATAGGAACATTCAAGCCTACTTTGTTATTCAATATGATCATGGTTGATCATCCAAATCAGTATCTGTTCCTGCTTTTGCCCCCTACACTCTGATCCTTTTAGCCCTAAGAACTACAGTATATCTATCTCCTTCTTGAGATAAAATGAGTAAACGTTGAGGACTTTGAGAAAGCTTTTTCTAAGAACCTCAGCAGGAGAGGAACAGACAAGATAAAACTGTTAAAAATGAATTTTAGATCTCCATCTCCCCAGACTGCACCCTTTAATTTATGGAAACAATTTACTCTATACTTCAATAATTTTAATTGTCGCTATAAAATCACCTTTTAATATCCTCCATTCTAATGAAAAGAAAGCATCATTTTTTTCTAGCTTCTCAGTGGAATTCTATTTACAACACCACACAGTTTCCTCACGAATAAGTTATGCTTTGCATTGTCCCAGCACCTTTTGCTTGTGTGAAGCTCAAAAATGCAAAAAATATTTTAATTGTGATTTTACTAAGATTTATTTACATAGAGTATATATTATTGCCACAAACCTAAGTATTTTATTCGTTGTTTTATTGATTTGAACTGCTACCTTTATCATATTATGAACTTAAACACCCAAAATCCCTCCTCTTATGACCCAGCCTTGCAATCACATTCAAGTTTTAGCATGTACCAGCCTCATTTCTGGGATAAATTCCTCCTATC
Source organism: Hemiscyllium ocellatum (assembly GCF_020745735.1). Taxonomy (NCBI): domain Eukaryota; kingdom Metazoa; phylum Chordata; class Chondrichthyes; order Orectolobiformes; family Hemiscylliidae; genus Hemiscyllium; species Hemiscyllium ocellatum. The sequence continues at coordinate 17,749,462 of NC_083404.1, forward strand.
ACTTCCCTTCCTCTATTCCACCTTACTGTCAATGGAGAGGAGAAGGAAGTGACGGCCACATCCTTGGAGGCTTCCAAAATAGCATTGAGAGGTAACAAATTAAGCCATTAGTCCAGATACTCTGACTAGAGAGCTTACATTGTAACCAGGGGAGGGCACTTGTGCTGTGCTGGCAATGGTAATAAGACCCTGGAGGATGACAGTCGAGTTGACTATGCCCAGAGACTGAGCATGACAGAGATGAGGATAATATTGCAGCACAGCTACAACCACATTAGGCCCAGGACTTTCACTCTACTGGAGATAGTGGTGAAGGACAAATAAGTGGGCAACTTGGAACCAGACAGAAAGCCACCTCTATCCTGCCACTTCAGCAATTAAGTTCTGGGCAGGAAAGTCTATACTGCCAGCTTCCTGGTCCATTGTCAATTAAGCCTGAAGCAGTCAATTAATGTGGTTGGCTGGATAAGTGACAGCCTTTCTGACTGCCACAATAGTGGTGGTGGTGGAGCGGGCGGGGGGGGTCTCCTTGTCAGGTTGAGTTGACCCAAGTTGGGGACAATCAGAGGCCTGGATAAGTGCAGGAGGGTGTGGGAACCAAAAGCCTCCCCATGCCCTGGTCTCTGATCCAAATCCCCAACACACCTCTCCACATGGACTCCTCACCACAGTCATCCCCTGTCAAAAAGACACCTTCCCTCTGCTCTTGGTCGGTTGTATGGCCTGCAATATGGCCCTGTCCCCACAGTGATTCCTCCCAGCTGATTGGCCAGCAGCTTCAGGTGGGAGTGCCATCCCAGGAGCTGATTCACTGACGAGTCGTTGGGTTATCATGTAAGTCCCTACTTCACCTGGTAGGTTTTCTCGTTTGATTTGTACATTAGCCGGGGGTGGGGGATGGGGGGATCATTCCTAAAGATGCCCCTCCTATACTTAAGACCAAAAAAAACACAAATCCCCAGCTAAAATATCACTTACAATTTTAGAAAAAGAAAACTTTGGTGACATTGGAGAATCAAACAAATAGTTGTGGGTGAGATGATCATAGATTTGAACAACCTTGACAAATATTTTAGATAGAAAACACCAGATCTGGTGAATGTTTGCAAGACAGACAAAGAGCTGAAAACAGGATCTACAGAATCTTCAGAGTACCTTTCGTTTCCTTGGTATAGGCTCATCAAACAACAGGTTGCTGGAGTCTGCCTCATCAATGCTGTCATCTGGTTGGACAGCTCCACGGAAAGGTTTGAAGCTGTCGGCCAATAAGGGTGGCGATGGGGTGGATGGATTTGACTGATCACTCGGGGCACCCCAGCTCCAGTTGCCACTGCTGCTGTAGCTTGATGACATGTTCGCCCCCTCCTTCCAGGAACCGTTCTGATCTGGCACACAAAATGCAGTAGAAATTCTCATTCAACAGCAGCATTGCTATAGCTCACAGGATACTGTGTAACTTCCAGTGAGAACTTGCGATGCTCTTGTCTGTGTCACATTGGAGTAGATCATTACTTGGGTCGGAATGTGGCAGAGCTGAATGCCTGGCTGCTGCTACAGAACAGGACAGTTTCTCACGTTCTCCACCTATCCCACCTCTTCATTTTCTTCCCCTCTTCTCCACTACCCCAAGTCAGCTCCCCTCCCCCAATGTCTCACCTTCTTCCCTTTGCCCATCACCTAGCCCTAGAAAGAAAGTGAATGCTGCCCTTCTCTTATACCACTCTCTGTCTTTTTGCTCTTTTATCCTCCTCTTTGACTCACCCTTTCCCCATCCACCTCTCTCCATCACTTCTTCCCTCTATTTTTCCTGAATGATTTTGATTTCCCCATGAACTAAACCTCCCAGCAGGGAAGTAATCAAATCATACACTTGTGTCTTCCACAACAATGCCTAGTCTGATGGCCGACGGTCACAGCTTCCATTCCAGCACATGCAACAACCATCCCATGTCCATGGGATCCAGTGAAGTTCAGACCGTTAGCTTGCTGGAAAGGAGATTACAGATTTCCAGCAAACTGTGACAGCCTGGTGTGTTTGCAAGATCAGCACGCAATGAGCCAAAACAGCTTTCTGCTGAAAATGAGATGTATTATGAGTGGATCTGAGGCATGAATGAGAAACTGTCAGAAAATGTAGGAGCCATGATGGTCCAGGGGATGTTGGCTGGTTGCTTGTGTTTATTGTAATATAATATTTACAAGAAGCTGAATGGGCCATATCACCATAACAGATTGAGAAGAGCTAACTGCACCTTGTTGTCATTCTGTTGTCACTTTTAGGTATCTTTGATGTGCAGCTTTTTAATGGTTGCATGATCAAAGGCAGACTTAATGTAAGGGTTATGTTGTGCTCATGGCATTGCGTAGTGCGATATACCATAGGAACCCATGTTGGATAAACTCAATAAAGAAAGTGTTCATGTCGCAATGCAGCTTAAAACACATGCGGGACAGTGCAGTTTGATGTCTCATCAATAAAATCCTGATTCGGTACTGTTATGACTGATGCTAATATTTCTGTGTTTAAAGTAACAAATCAGAACAAGAAAGCTGTCCCAACATCATGCAGGTTCAAGTTGCTGTCAGCAGTGTTGAGGATTACATTGTGTAAAAGGACATCCTGTCTCTACAATGGCCCAGCAATCTGTCCTTGAGCAGATTATTCGCATTGCTGAGTGCTCCAGCTTAGGGAAGTGACATACAGTAACGAACATCCTATTCTCACTCAGGAGGGTAACATCTGTCCTCCCAACCAGTCAATGCCCTTTTTACTGTCTGTCATACAGCCCAGCCCAGCCTCCTATGCAGGAGGTGAGATTATGCCCTCTCAGATATAAATAATCTGATGACAATGAATCCCGTAGTCCAGTGGCCATAGCTGCACACAGGACTACAGCTGTGGCCTAACCCAAGTTTTGTACTGATCCAATGTAACCTCCCTGTGCTTAGAATCTAAGTTATAACCGATAAAGGCAAGAGTCCTGTATGCCTTCTTTACTACCCTATTAACCTGTCCTGCTGCCTTCAGGGATCTGTGGACAAGCATTCAAAGATCCCCCTGTTCCTCTGAGCTTCCTAGTAACCTGCCATTCATTAATAATCCACCTCCTACACCCCTTCTGTCTCGGTGCCCCATAAGAAGTAACCTTCCTGAACAATTGCTTGGATATTGTTTGGGTCAAGAAATGGGAAACACAGGAAGTCACCACTGAAAATGGGAAAGCTTTTAAACCATGATTTAAGCCATTGTTCGGCAAGGCTGTGAGTTGACATGTCTAAGTGGTCAAACATGTTCATTAAAATTCTATAATGTATTAATATTCAATAGGCTGTGCTCCCAGGACAAGGGATTTTACAAAGTGTACATAAGAAGAAGAGGTAAACTAAATTCACTCCTCAATCCCTTGAAATTTTGTGTGCAATGGAAAATCGTACTGTAGAAATGAAATCAGGAGTCATAACATGGATTCAATTTTACTGAAGTGATCCTGTAGTAAATAAATCGAATTTAACAACTTACCTGCGACACGGAATGCAGAGGGGGGGCTGCGGACGAGGGGGCTGGTGGAAAGGCTGGTCAGGACCATCGCCGCTGTTACTTTGTCCATCTCCCCTTCCTCTGAGAATTTCCTGCATCAACAATAAAAAATAGGTTCATTAATTACTGCAGGCTTGTACAAAGAGCTGAGTGTATGCCTGGGAGACCAAAGAGTGCTGGGCAGTAAAGGAGTTTTCAAAAAATGCTACAACGGTTGTGGAAATATTGTTGGAACTTGCTTTCAGCCCCTGCCATTTTGTGTTCCATTTGTGCAGAATGCATCTTATCATTCTGCATTAATTACTTATTAAACTCAATGCATAAAGTAAGAACCTATGCGTAACAGTGTTTTGTTGGTATTTAATGATGTAATAATTACTAATTCAATGCTGATTAATATCTCTGGCCCAGAAAAGGAAAGATTTAAACGACTGATTCTAATACCTACATGAAGTAAATAGCTGTTAGCAATTTTAAAAACTCTTCTCTTATTTTGCAATTTTGCCCATTTTCTTTTATTCTAATCCTTCTTTCTAGCATTCTCTGAGCTGACTCAAATTCATCCTTTCTTGTATCGCTGTTCCTTTCTCAATCATTAAATTTCTTCAGGGACTAGGAGAAAGTCAGGACTGTAAATGCTGCAGAGTCAGAGTAGAAAAGGATGGTGCTGGAAAAGCACAGCAGATCAGGCAGCATTCAAGGAGCAGAACAGTCAATGTTTCGGGCATAAGCCCTTCATCAGGAATGTGGAGGGGGAAGGGGACTGAGAGATAAATAATGAGGTGGGGTGAGCCTGGGGGGAAGGTAGCTGGGAAGGCGATAGGTAAATGCAGGTGCAGGGTAATTGTGACATGCAGTGGGGAAGGTGGAGCAAATAAATTTCATCAGTCAAGGAAATACATTTTGGTCTTGCCATTCAGCAAGGTTACACATATTCCATTGTCTTTCCACTTTCAGTAACTTATTGGTTAAATTATGTGAAAGAGGCAAACATGTTGGAAATGATGTAACTAATGGCACAGACCATGAGATGCCTGGCTCCAGCAGAGCTTTGACCTAACGTGCATGAGATAGATAAAGTGCATTATTGCTATTGCCAAGTTTTGACTTCTACAGTGTTTATCAGATGGATTCTGATGAAAATATACTCAGTCTGAATGTCCTCAGGAATTAACATTATTTTCTTACAGCTTATGTATCTCTTCTGGCAGATAAAGGGGAGAAAGCACTCTCCTCACCTATGAAAAATTCACTCTTACAGAGGCTGAGATTGGATATTTTTGGAATACTTTGTACAGGGAAGGTGTTGGGTATCTAATAGAAGGGGAAATACACATAATTTGTGAAATAATGGGGTAATGTTTTGTCTTGAGCGATGTTTTGCCCCATATTAGAGCTTTTACCCATTCAGTTTAAGATTGTGAGTTGGAATAGACACAAATTCTTGACATGTCATTAGAATTTGTACAGCTGTGTGATGTAATGGCTGAAAATGAGAATATTTCTCATTGTGCAAACTGCAGGAATATTTTAATGACTGTTCTTTTGTAATTTGAAACACCCACTTAAATTGTGTTGCAGCAGAGTGATTGACCCACACAATATAAATAACGAGCTTAGATCCCACTACATTTCGTTGTCCATGCTACACAACATTCCCATACTAAGGATGCCACTACCAACAGCAGGTAGTCTCCAGGCAGTATAAAGTAAGTAAACATTCTTGGACCCATGCATTTGCTACCTTTTGTTTCCTTTCTGGTGGAGGACATCAATGTTTGCTTCTACCACTTCCCAATGATCATGCAGTTCATACATGTCATTGCATGACAAACCTTGCTGCTATCACTCTATTGGTGTGAACTGCTGTTGCACTCCCTTGACCTCTGGCCATCACTTTAGTGGAAATTTAATTTCCCAGATTTTTTTAAACTATTAATGCTATTTACCAGCAACCACTGATCTTCAAATGAAGCTAAAGTAGATGAAGAAATCCTGTAAAATTCATGACACAAAACGGTATGATACACAACTGGATTTGAGGCATTTAATAATATGGTCAAGTTCATCAGTTCATTACAATATACACTATAATGACTGATAAAGATTAAATATTACCAATGCAATATATTGGAACATTTGTATTCATTCATCTATAGCTATAATTAAGTGTCCAGACGTTGAAAACTTCTCCAGAACATTTGAGGAAAGGGGAAAACCATTACGCTGAAAGAAATAGTCTCTTTTTCAAACACTGACTCAATCAATTGTCTTCTTAGCATATTTTTAACACTTTCTTTCTCCAGACACACATCTAATTATTTTGTGAATCTTTGGCACTTTCTGTTCCAATGTCCTTCCTTTAGGTGTCAAGATTCCGTTTACATCCCTTGTTATTCCTTAGTTTCCAATTTCAATATTGACATGTTGGTCATTATTGTGGTGAATACTTTAGCTGAAATAATCCTGTAATCACCCTTCGAAATTTTAGAACTGCGATTTGGTCACTCTTGAGTCACTTCTTTTTCAAAGAAAACAAGCCCAACCTTTTTTAACTTACCCATGTGGTATAGATCCATGAGACAAGGAATCATTTGCGTGGTTTGACAACGTAACCTCTCAAGGGCAATAACATCTTGCCCACAATCAGCTAACCAGAGCTGTGCTCAGCAATTGTGACATGAGTTGACCAACTTCCACTAGACAATGTAACTTCCGGTGATTATGCAATTTGTATACGCAGTGGTTTATGATTAGTTTGGGACTGCAACAGTACAAAAACGTGTCATGTGATAGAGGTGAAGCAGCAGTTTTTCATGTTCATTCCATAATGAAACACCAACACTGTACTCAATGCAAACTCAATACCTGCTGCAATTTTGTGGGGAGTCTGTGAACTGGCAGCCAGCTGCTTCCTCACAAGGAGTGGGGAAGTGTCAAGCAGCTGGTTATTCCTTGACCGCTTTTGTCAGAGCTACGACTGGATAGCCCACAATCTCAACTGCATCAACTACCTTCCTGTCAAAGAGAGAATGGAAGAAGAAGAATAAACGGACCTCATTTTCCAATAAATGTAGCAAAACTATTTTGGAATGATAGAAATTGATTTCAAAAGCTGGCTAAAGGAAACCATCACCAAAGGCACAAAAGCACAACCACAGACATCACCAAGATAAGAAAAACCTCAACTAAAAGAGAAAATGCTGGAAAACCTCAGCAGGTCTGGCAGGATCTGTAAGGAGAGAAAACAGCTGACGTTTCGAGTCTAACTGACCGTTTGTCCAGCATTTTCTCTTTTGATTTCGATTCCAGCATCCGCAGTAATTTGCTTTTATTAAGGAAAACCTCAATCCCAGTCACAAATATTGACTGAGACAAGGAATTAAATAAAACACACAGCAATGCAGTGTTATCTGATGAGCCCTTTCAGCAGCCCATCCCAGCCTCCAATTATAGAACATAGAACAATACAACACAGTACAGGCCCTTCGGCCCACGATGTTGAGCCGAGATTTTATTTCAATTGAAAATCAACCTAACCTACACACCCCTCAACTTACTACAGTAAATGTGCTTGTCCAGCAGTCGTATAGAAGTTACGTTCCTGGCAAATGGAGGCCCCACAACAAGTCAAAAGGCAGGTTGCCCTAGTTTCCTGGAGGGCAGATAATCAGGCTGGTGGTGGGGTGAGGCCCTTAACGATGGTGGTTCAAGAAGGTCACATATGGAACTCTCACACAAAGACTGATCGCTGAGGTTGTGGGAAGTGGGATAGATCCAATTATTTGCTCTACATGGCATCTTCTTTTCCACGTCCAGGGAGAGGAAAATCATTCAAAGACTGATTGCCTCAAACCCTCAATGTGTTAAACAACAACACAAGGTATAAGTACTTTAAAATTATGAAAGGTCAGAAGAGGAGACAGGCATGTTTTCTGTCTGCTTTTATAATCTATAGCTAGAAACCATCTGGTGGAGTTACAGTAAAAAATCATCTAGTTAAATGTCTTGCAAACACCCAGTGTAATTACAATCAATGTCGAAAAGTGTGGCACTGGAAAAGCACAGCCGATCAGGCAGCATCTGAGGAGCAGGAGAGTTGACGTTTCAGGCATAAGCCCTTCATCAGGAATTCCCCTCTCACCCTAAACCTATGCCCTCTAGTTCTGGACTCCCCGACCCCAGGGAAAAGACTTTGTCTATTCATCCTATCCATGCTCCTCATAATTTTGTAACCTCTATAAGGTCACCCCTCAGCCTTTGACCCTCCAGGGAAAACAGCCCCAGCCTGTTCAGCCTCTCCCTATAGCTCAAATCCTCCAACTCTGGCAACATCCTTGTAAATCTCTTCTTTAATACCTAAATTCCTGATAAGGGCTTATGCCTGAAACATCGACTCTCCTGCTCCTCGGATGCTGCCTGACCGGCTGTGCTTTTCCAGTGCTACACTTTTTGATTTTGATCTGCAGCATCTATAGTCCTAACTTTCTACTAATTATGATCAATTCTTTGCAAGCAAGAAATCCCAATAGAAAAAAGAACTCCATTACCTTTGAGTTCAATGGAGACCCAACCCCCTAGAAACTTGACAAAGCATCTCTCAGCCAGGTGGGATTCTTTTGTTTATAAGACTCTCCCTTCAAACTTACAGCATCAAGGTAATCTAAGAAACTACAGGTCTGCCGTGGAAGCGTACAAAGCAATTACAATCTCTGACAGTCTACTGTCTTCATCTGTATCTATCTTTTGTGTGTTTGAGATGAATGAGTAAAATAGAGTCATAGAGCACAGAAACTTGAAAGGATTCAGAAGAGATTTACAAGGATGTTGCCAGAATTGGAGGATTTGGAGGGAGAGGCTGAACAGGCTGGGGCTGTTTTCCCTGGAGCGTCAGAGGCTGAGGGGTGACCTTATGGAGGTTTACAAAATTATGAGGAGCATGGATAGGATAAATAGACAAAGTCTTTTCCCTGGGGTCGGGGAGTCCAGGACTAGAGGGCATAGGTTTAGGGTGAGAGGGGAAAGATATAAAAGAGACCTAAGGGGCAACTTTTTCACGCAGCAGGTGGTACGTGTATGGAATGAGCTGCCAGAGGATGTGGTGGAGGCTGGTACAATTGCAACATTTAAGAGGCATTTGGATGGGTACATGAATAGGAATGGTCTGGAGTGATATGTGCCGGGTGCTGGCAAGTTGGACTAGATTGGGTTGGGATGTCTGGTCGGCATGGACGGGTTGGACCAAAGGGTCTGTTTCCATGATATACATCTCTATGACTCTAAACAGACCCTTTGGTCCAGCCATTCCATGCTGACCATGATCCCAAACTAACCTAGTCCCACCTACCTGTGTTTGGCCCATATCCCTCCCAACCTTTCCTATTCATGAATTTATCCAAATGTCTTTTAAACGTTGTAAATATACTTCATCCACCACTTTCTCTGGCATTTCTTTCCACACACGAGTGAATCACTCTCTATGTAAAAAGTTCCCCCGATATCCATTTCAAATCTTTCTCTTTTCAGCCAGAGGAAGTGGCAGAAGCAGGTACAATTACAATATTTAAAAGGCATTTGGATGGACATATAAATAGGACGGTTTTGGAGAAATATGGGCCAAATGTTGGTAAATGGAACTAGATGAATTTAAGATATCTGATCAGCATGGATGAGTTGAACTGAAGGGTCCGTTTCTGTGCTGTACAACACTGTAACTCGAACACTCTATGACTTTAACACCTTAAAAATATGTTTCCTAGTTTTGAACTCCCCCGCCCTAAGGAAAAAAAACTGTTGTCATTCACTTTAACTATGTCCCTCAATAAGGTCACGTCTCAACCTCCTACTCTCCAATGAAAATGTCCCAGCCTTAATGTTGTATTGTTCTTACAGTAACCCAGCAAGAGTAAGTGACTGTATTTATTTTTAAACTCTCAAAATCTTGCTGCTGGAATTAATTAATTGAGTTCGACATTATATTGGTAAGAAATCAGAAGCTCCCTCATCGTAAAACATATTGGCCGTGGGGAGAATAAGAATATGTAAATTCTGGGTCTGTGACAAATGGAGAAAATATTGGGGCTCTACAAATGATGACGAACTGTGCTGAGGGACAGTCAGTGGTCAGGAAAAGGTGGGAAGGGAGAATTAAAAATTAAGAAATTAAGATGACACACTTCTTTCTATTATGGACTCAGATTACAGTTCTATGAAATAAAAGAAACTCAACAATTTAATTATCTTTAATGTCAACTGGAACTGATCTGGGGCTTCAGAAAATAGAACAAACAATGCATTGGCCATTACATTGATAATATACGATTATGCTTCTTGTGGCAGTGTCTTAGAAAAATAGACTTTAAATGGAAACATGAATGTATGCATGTAATTTGTGAAATGGATTGCCTTGAGGAGTAAAGACCTTAGTAAAGTACTGGTAGCTATGGTGTGAATGTGAACGAAAATAACTGTCAAGATGCAGGTAAGACAATAAAAAATGACTTTAATTATAATATACAATTAAGAAAAATAGATTTCATGATTTCAGTCCCAACATCCTATGAAACAAAGTTTGTTGAAGCAGAAAAACATTTAATGATTCAGACAAAGTAAATCTAGTAAAAGAAAATAAAAATATAAGAAATAAGACCAAACATGGGCCAATTCTAAAATAGGTAAAGATAGCATCAGCTGTAAGAACAAATGAGTAGAAAGGCAATTATAAAGCAGATATCAGAAGGAATGTTTTCAGAAGAAAATATGCTAAACATTTGGGGTAATCTGTTGTGGGAGTGGTGGTGTCAGTAGAGATGGATGTTTTCAGAGTATTTGGATGCAGATTGGAAGAACCAGAATATCAGATGGGTCAGAGTCATCAGAGTCTTCATTTCTCTTTGGTTCTTCAAAATGCATGAGCATAATGTAGGTTCTGCTCTTGATTTGCATATATTTAATATTCAGGAATTCACTACAGATTTCATTTATAGCACCAATGTTGTACACAGTAGGATGTCGCAAGAAAATGCCATTTTAATTACAACTTTAATTTTATTTGTGTTTGGAGTGTTGTAAATCCTGATTGTTCTTTAATACCTCCTCATGGGATGAATTACTAATCAAGCTGACTAGAACACACTTACAATTTCAGTCATTACCAATTACACAGCCAGGCACTATGAATCCCCTCCTTTATTTTTAGACATGTTGTGATTCCTCACGTTTGAAGAAGAAAACAGTGCAAATTCTGAAAGATGCATGCAATACTCAGCATTTTCTAGACATAAACATCTGCGCTGCATAGTGGAACGTTCTGGGCTAATGCTTCACCTCAGCAACTTGTTCTAAAAGAAGTCTTGCTAATAATCCTGTTGAAAATATTTCAGAAATTAAAGTATATCCCGGGATTGCAAGGAAAACTGCTGCAGGTACTGTAATGCTTCTGTCATCCAGACTTAAAGTTAATTTCCCAGGATATCAGTAATGTATTTTATTTTTGCAACTACACATGCACCAAAATGGAATGTGTAATTAGTGTGCTTGCTGGGTGCTGGTCCCCACACATAGTGAAAGTGGAGAACTTTACAGAGGAAGTCTTGGAATACTTTATAATAGATTGATTTAACACTGTTGAGGGCAGAGAACAGAACCACTGTCGAGCAGCTAGGAATTTTTTAACTTCCAAATCTGAAATATTATCACTTGAGTCTGAATTTAAAAATGGCAATATCCGTTTCGTCAAGTGTCTGTTGCAACATCCTACTTTAAATCTTTTAAACAAGTGAAGATTCTTGCAATGTCAGCCAATGGTTGATGGGATTTATTGACCTTGCATTGATAATATTCAATGGGTCCGAGGTTATGACCAAGATCAATTTCAATCCAGATCATTTCAAGTATAGTGTGAAATTAGCACAGGATACCTGTATATTTTCAGGTGAAATTTTTCTCACACTTGTTCTCATGGAGGTGTTACACATGTAACGTACGAGTATTAAAATGTCCCTTAAACACTGGAGACAAATTACTGACAAACATATGAAGCATTTACATGTTAGTAGCACATATCATAATTTAAGGACCCAAGAGATTAACATATCTGTATTGGTTTTCACTGGATAATTTAAAGGTAAATTGGTTAACTAACTTGGCATGTTGCTGCAGAACAAGAAGATTCACTACTATATGTCAGGAACTGATGTCTTATGGATTAATTTTATTGAAACAGTGTTGAAGACTGATCTGATTAACAACAGAATGTAGATTATGAGGATGAGCACTGACGTAAATAATCTTATGGAACCCTGGAAAATACAGCTATGGAAAGGCACACATTTTTAAGGTGAGAAAAGACAGATTTGGAAATGACATGAGGGGCAAATCCTTTACACAGAGATGGTTCATATGTGGAATGAATTTCCGGAGGAAGTGGTGGATGCATGTACAACATTTAAAAGATGTGGATAAGTAGAAAAGGTTTGGAGGGATAAGAGCCAGGAGTAGGAAGGTGGGACTTATTTAGTTTGGGCTTACGTTCGGCATAGACTGGTTTGGACCGAATGGGTCTGTTTTGACGCTGTATGACTGTATAATATTCTGATGATAGGTCACTGACCTGAGATATTGATTGTTTCTCCAGTGATCCTGCCTGACTTACAAAACACTTCAACCAATTTCTTTCCATTTTTTTGTCAGTAATGCAGATTCCAATGTCAACTGCTATTCTTGAAGTAGCTGCCTAGCATCACTAGATTGTATGAGTTAATTCAGTCCTCCTGCTTTTTTTCCAAGCGTAGAAATAGACCTTAAAGGATAAACCTCAAATGCATTTTACCACATCAATCAGTGGTAAATCACTGAAGTGTAAGAAACTACAGAATAAGATATACCAGAGACCTACTACATTGAGTTGTAAAAAGGAAATTGCATGGCCATTTCACCTTCTTAACCAAATACATTGACTGTCATTACTTGGCCACTCAGAACCCAGGTTTGCTGAGTTCATGGAGATAAAAACTGTCTTTGGACCAAATGAAGCAGATTATGAAGCCTCCACATCTTTCTGGTAATGTGGCGACCAGAACTGTACACAATATTCCAAATGAGGCACAACTAAAGTTCTACACAGCTGCAATATGACTTGCCAACCTTTAAACTCTGTTCCCCAAATGATGAAGGCAAACATGTCATATGCTTTCTTGACCACCTACTCTAATTTCTTATGCTTCAACATAGCGAAAATGCTTTGGAGAAGATTTACCCTGAAGATGTTTGATCTGTTTAACAAACAGCAGAATGGAATTTACTTGTTGCGATCACATGGTAGAGTGTGATTATTAATTTTGATTTACTGTTTTATAATAATATGCAGAACATTATTTTTCTGGTCCAACAGAAATTTATAGTAAAAATATGCCACTGACGAAAGTTCATTTGGTAACAAATTTTTAAAAAAATACATTCCTATTGCCTTGAGAAGAAGTTGATGATCCTGCTTCATGAACCATTGCAATCCACAACGCTCTTCTGTTATGACACGGGGTAAACCCATCTGCAATTTTAAACCCAACACACAGAGTTGCTCACCCCACACAGTAATCTGTTAAATTTCAAGAGGCAAAGAACCATCCCAGATCTCACTATTTAAAGTAAAAGTTAACCATTTTATTCTTTAAGTCCAAAAGAGAACATTAAAACAACAACTGTTTTCTCTTAAACCTATCTTTTACCTCCCACTCTACAATACTGGTCAGATAAAAAAGAACCCGATTAAGATTTACAAAAAATAACCATGTTTCAAAACCAGCCAGCTTTGTTGATTCTTCTTTATATATTTTTCTCTGTAGGTTTTCCTCTGTATTTTCCTGGCTCATCTTTTCTTCAGTCTTCTGCTGCACAACCTTTCTTATGGACAGGTACCTGTCGGACAGCTATTCAGCCAGCAGTCTATACTTGTTGGTGCTCTTTGCTGTTCTCCCCCTAACTGTTCAAAATGTGCAGTTTGATCCAAAACATCAGATCATTTCATTAGTTTGATGTCATCCTAAACAGTAAAATTCAAATTCGATTGGATTTTGGTATCTTGAGCATAATTTAAACTGATTGGCCGAACTTGAATTTGTTTTTGTTCCATGGCAATGCAACTCCAGCTATTTGTTTCAATCAAATGTTACATTTTTAAATTGTTCAGCACACTCTGTGCTTTCAGTCAGTCCTTGCCAGCATCCTCTCTCTCTTCAAGGTACAGTACACACCTTCACCTTCATAACACTTAGGTACGGAGTTCCAGGATATTGACACAGAGGTGATGATGGAATGGTTGTCTTGGTCAAGATGGTGTGAGAATATGCTAGAAACCTGGAAATGATAGCAGTTCCATGTTCACGAGTCTGTTTTCTGGTATATTCATGGAAATATTACAGGATTCCGAGAATGATAGAATAGAAAGACTGGAGGTGATGCATTTTGAAAGATCTACTGGAGGAGGGAAGTATACAGTGAATAGCAGAATCCTGGTAGCATCAACATATAGAGGGATATGGGTGCACAGATCCATAGTTCCCCAAAAAGTGGCAACACAAGTGTATTTGGGGGTCAAGAAGGCATATGGCATGCTTGCCTTCATCAGTTGCGCCATTAAGTATGAAAATTGAGAAGTCATGCTGCAGTTGTATAGAACTTTAGTTAGGCCACATTTGGAATATTGTGTACAGTGCTCGTCACCACATTACCAGTAGGATGTGGAACTTTGGAGAGGGTACAGAAACAGTTTGTCAGGATGTTGTCTAGTTTGGAAGATATTAACTATGAGAAGAGATTGGACAAACTGTATGTGTTTAAAATTGAATTTTGAAGGATGAGAGGCGATCTGATAGAAGTTTACAAAATTACGATAGACATGTTAAAAATCACACAATACCAGGTTATAGTCCAACAGGTTTATTTGGAAGTACTTGCTTTTGGAGCGCAGCTCCTTCATCAGGTGGTTGTCTGTTGAAGGATCAGCGCTCCGAAAGCTAGTGCTTCCAAATAAACCTGTTGGACTATAATCGGGTGTTGTGTGATTTTTAACTTTGTACACCCCAGTCCAACACTGGTGTCTCCAAATCATGGATGGAATGGATAGTCAGAGTCAAAATGTTAATTACTAGGGGACATAGGTTTAACTAAAAGGGGGTAAGTTTAAAACAGAGCTGAGAGGCAAGTTTCTTTTTTAAACAAAGAAGGTGGTAAGAGCCTTGAGGGCACTGCCAGAGGATGTGGGAGGAGCAGATACTATAGCAACATTTCAGAGGCACCTTGACAGACATGTCAATAGATAGGCATACGAACCGCATAAAGGCAATAGGTTTTTAGTTTAGAAAGTTTAGAGACATTAAATCAGTACTTTTCATCAGTATTCACTCAGGAACAGGACACTGTTGCTGATGTGAATATGGAATCACAAATAATTAGAATGGATGCCCTGGAAATATGCAGGGAAGAGGTTTTGGGAATATTGGAAAGGATGAATATAGATAAGTCTCCTGGGCCTGATGGCATTTACCCCAGGATCCTATGGGAAGCTAGGGAGGAGATAGCAGAGCCATTGGCCTGGATTTTTATGTCGTCATTGTCAACGGGAATAGTACCAGAGGACTGGAGGATAGCGAATGTGGTCCCATTGTTCAAGAAAGGGAGTAGGGATAGCCCTAGTAACTATAGGCCAGTGAGTCTGACTTCAGTGGTGGGCAAAATCTTAGAGAGAATGGTAAGGGATAAGATTTATGAACATCTGGGTAGGAATAACGTGATCAGGGATAGCCAGCATGGTTTTGTGAAGGGCAGGTCGTGCCTCACAAACCTTATTGAGTTCTTTGAGAAGGTGACTAAGGAAGTGGACGAGGGTAAAGCAGTAGATATTGTGTATATGGATTTTAGTAAGGCGTTCGATAAGGTTCCCCATGGTAGGCTAATGCTAAAACTACGGAGGTATGGCATTGAGGATACATTAGAGGTTTGGATTAGGAATTGGCTGGCTGGAAGGAGACAGAGGGTAGTAGTTGATGGATTATGTTCATCTTGGAGCGCAGTTACTAGCGGTGTACCACAAGGATCTGTTTTGGGACCATTGCTTTTTGTTATCTTTATAAATGATCTAGAGGAAGGACTTGAAAGCTGGGTAAGCAAGTTTGCGGATGACACAAAAGTCGGTGGAGTTGTGGATAGTGAGGAAGGAAGTGGTAGGTTACAGCGGGATATAGATAAGTTGCAGAGCTGGGCGGAAATGTGGCAAATGGAATTCAATGTAGCTAAGTGCGAAGTCGTTCACTTTGGTAGGAATAACAAGATGATGGATTACTGGGCTAATGGTAGGCTACTTGGTAGTGTGGATGAGCAGAGGGATCTTGGTGTCCATGTACACAGATCTCTGAAAGTTGCCACCCAGGTAAATAGTGCTGTGAGGAAGGCATATGGTGTACTGGGCTTTATTGGCAGAGGAATTGAGTTCCGGAGTCCTGAGGTCATGTTGCAGTTGTATAAGACTCTGGTGAGGCCTCATCTGGAGTATTGTGTGCAGTTTTGGTCGCCATACTATAGGAAGGATGTGGAAGCTTTAGAACGAGTGCAGAGGAGGTTTACCAGGATGTTGCCTGGAATGGTAGGAAAATCTTATGAGGAAAGGCTGAGGCACTTGGGGCTGTTCTCATTGGAGAAGAGAAGGTTTAGGGGAGATCTGATAGAAGTGTATAAGATGATTAGGGGTTTAGATAGGGTAGATACTAAGAACCTTTTACCGCTAATGGAGTCAGGTGTTACTAGGGGACATAGCTTTAAATTAAGGGGTGGTAGGTATAGGACAGATGTTAGGGGTAGATTCTTCACACAGCGGGTTGTGAGTTCATGGAATGCCCTGCCTGTATCAGTGGTGAACTCTCCTTCTTTATGGTCATTTAAGCGGGCATTGGATAGGCATTTGGAAGTTATTGGGCTAGTATAGGTTAGGTAGGATTCGGTCGGCGCAACATCGAGGGCCGAAGGGCCTGTACTGCGCTGTATCCTTCTATGTTCTATGTTCTATGTTCTATAAAGGCAACATGTGCCGATACAGTCTTGGTGGGCTGAGGGGCCTGTTTCTGTGCTGTTCTTTTCTTTGTTCTTCCACTACATTGTGCTGTTTCACTAACAAAGTACATTTTTAATTTCTGCTTCTATTTTGGATGACATCCTTGGCTGAGTGTTCGAAAACAAATTCCAGAGTAAGTGGTTATAATCACTGAAAATAATATACACTGATTTACCCAAGAGTCATATTTATTTAACTTGCAGTTCAGCAAACTACACAACATCCATCTCAGCCATAACAGCAGGCAAGTCCTAGGTCACTGTCAGCAACAGGATTAGATTAGATTAGATTACTTACAGTGTGGAAACAGGCCCTTCGGCCCAACAAGTCCACACCGACCCGCCGAAGCGCAACCCACCCATACCCCTACATTTACCCCTTACCTAACACTACGGGCAATTTAGCATGGCCAATTCACCTGACCCGCACATCTTTGGATTGTGGGAGGAAACCGGAGCACCCGGAGGAAACCCACGCTCTATTCAGTTAATAGATATATACAATAGAATTTTGTCAACTTAATGGAAATAATGAAACAGTAAAAGATTTTGCTAAACAAAAGAATTTAAGCAGGAATTCACCAAGATCTCAATGGGCACAATGTTCTTCTCTTATTTCTTTCTAAATTATTTTCCATGTAATCTATGCTATCCTCAAAATTCCGTATGAAGACTACCTTGTTAACACACGGTAAACCCTGACTTGCTATATATATAAAAACATGGTCTATCTGGCACACATCTCGCCCATTAATACTATGTCACACTTCATATGTTACACTTTATCTATCCACCAGTTGAGAACTGAAAGGTCCCATTATAAAGTCACTATGAATCAAAAATTTGAGAGTAGACAACTTATAAATTGAAAGAGTGACTTGAAATCTGTCAATCAGAAACTAATCATGTATGAAAGCAACAAACCAAATATGAGAACGTGGAGTTTGAAAGAGAGATGCCGAATTATTAGGATCATTCAAACATTTTGGGAACAAAACAGAAGTTGTCAGAAAAGCTCAGCAGGAAGGGTCACCAGACCTGAAACGTCAACTTTGATGTCTCTTCACAGATACTGCCAGACTTGCTGAGCTTTTCCAGCAACGTCTGTCTTTGTTTTTAATTTACAGCATCTGCAGTTCTTTTGGTTTTTATTCAAAATTTTGGGAAGTTGGTCAAATTCATCATTTTAAGTTTTCTTACATTACACCAGTGACTAAACTTTATCAAACATTCACTGGCTTCGAAGAGCTTTGGGGTATTCTGTGTTTGTGAGAATGCTGTACAAATTTAAATTCTTTCTTCCTTTACCCGATTTTAAACTAATGAGGAGAAGGAACAAAATAACACCAGATGCTGATAAAAGGTTAAGAAAGGTTACTAACCACATAAATCCCATTGAAAATACTTCCATGAAAGCATCACTGCTGAATCTCAATTTTGAGAACGTAGCAGGATTTCAACTGTTTACTTTTACTTTCGTGTTGGGAATCTACATTCAGTGAACGTACAGGTATAGCATCAGGTTACAGCCTGCATTCAGAACTCATTGTAACGATATCAAATCAATGAAGTCCTGAATCTCCAGGCATCCAAATTAGATTGAGATTTGGACCGTTTTTTTTCCTTCTGGTTAATGACTGCCACTTTCTGGAATCTCCAAAATGTTGCAGATCCCTAAAGAGCCAACCCCCTACTCTCTGTCAGAACACATCCCAAGATCACACCTATTGCATTTGAATCCTCCGATTTTCTACTCAACTAGACTTCAGTGTGACAAAATGGATAAAATGCATGAATTCCAACAACACCAAGTAATAGGAACTGAATGGAGTCACCAAAGCACTGACAATGCACTGTACATTATTTGGGATGACACCACTGTTGGTTCAGAAAGGAATGTGATTCCATTCACTATGAATAATATTACAGGACATCTTTTAATGTGTGTGCGAGCATGTGTGAGATAGAACTCCCATAAAAAGGATTAAAAACCTAGTATAAAAACATATTTCATTATTGCAGTAAAAATGCTGACAAGCATAATTACAGGAAATGAAAGGATGAAAATCTTTTTAAATCTGTCACTGATATCACTGGAAGCAAGTCAGGGCGATTAATCATTAGGGTCTATTTTGAGAAAGGCAAGAAAAGTGTAGAACAGTTACAAATAGTACAGAATAAAAGTCCCTTCTTCACCTGGCTTCAGTTTCAATCAGACCCTTCAGAACATACTGGTCGGGTGTGAAATTCTGCTTTCACAAAGGAGTTGGGTAGGTAGCTACCAAAGCTGGAATCAAATCATGCAACTCTAACAAAGTCTTTAATTGTGAGAGAAAAAACAAATCTCTTGGGAAGAATTAACATAAGAACTATAAAACTGAGTTTATTTTCCACCAGAATTACCTTCTATTTCAATATTAAATTGAAAGAATATTATATACAATGTTCTGGCACTGCATTGTGAAGGAGTGAACAAGGACCTTACTCGGTGCTCAGGAGCAACTATGAGCTACAGTGAACCTGAATCATAGAATCGCTATGGCATGGAAGTAGGCTATTCAGCCCCTCGGGTCCACACCCATCCTCTGAAGAGCATCCACCCAGATCCCAGCCTTCCAACCTATTCCTGCATTTCCCAGGCTAATCCATGGGATCCCGGGTTCCTGGCACTGTGAGGCAGCAATGCTAACCCCTTAGCCACCGTGCCACTCTTGAGGGTTTGAATAATACTGTAAACTGTTCACGTAAACCTCAAACTGGTCGGAGCATTCATCTGAACCTTGAAATAAGGTAGCAGCCGCAATCATTTCCATAGCTCTATCATAGTTCCACATTTTAAAATATCTTCTTTAATTTCTGCTGGGTAAGTGACTGTGTTGTTGGCCCAAATGCATTAAGGAGAATCATTAAATTCCAAGATATTCCCAAATGTTTTAAACTAACCATATTCCAGGTCTCTTATCCTTTGAAGTCAGCTGCTGGGATTCACTGGGTGCCCCCGCCTTCTCGTACCTTATTCATGTAGCTACTCCTCAAAACTGCCTTGACATTGTGATCCACCATGCACAGGGCAGTGCCAGAACCCCCCACCGTTTCCCAGGGCGGGTGAATCCTCACTGGTATTCCCAACTCTGATTGGTTGATCATCAGTCAGCAGACAGGCTTATTTAGAGATGTTCAAAGGAGAGATATACTTGGATTTGAGGAAAGCAGAGAGAGAAAGAGAGAGAGAAAGAGGATTGGCATGGTGAAAGAAGAAGGAGCTTCAAGGACAACACCTCAGCTCCTCAGTAACTTCTTCAATGAGTCTACTGGCAGATCTGAAAGGAAAGGCTGGCTCATTGGCATATGAAGTTGCAGGATATAATATTGAGAGAGGGGGTAGTCAGGACTGTGTTGACATATTTTACTCAGCAACCTGTTCAGAGATGTTATTACAGGCACCTGGAGCAAGTGGAACTTGAGCCCAGGTGTCCCAGTCCAAGGGGTAAGGAAAGACTGTGCAAACTGCCCCACAGACAGATGGAAATAGTTTGTTAGCTCACATGATTGATCTAGCAATGGTGAAGTTAAAATTCCTGTGCGTATGCAAAATGGTCACTTGAGTGAGAGATAAGAAGGACACCGCTATCTTAGTGCAAGTGGAAAAAAGATGAATATTCACAAGAAAACACAGAACCTTACTCTTGCATTCTGCTCTCACCTTCTTCCAGTGCCCAAAACCAAAGTCGTGATTTGGAGATGCCGGTGTTGGACTGGGGTGTACAAAGTTAAAAATCACATAACATCAGGTTATAGTCAACAGGTTTAATTGGAAGCACACTAGTTAGTGTGTTTCCAATTAAACCTGTTGGACTATAACCTGGTATTGTGTGGTTTTTAACTTTGTACAAAACCAAAGTGGCAGTGTTTGACTGAAAAGTATAGAAAATATTACAGAATCTTGGGTTTCTGAAATCATCCACACCACATAATGTCTGCACATATCTAAGCAAAATTCAATAGGTCAACCAGGGTTTCTATCAAGCTACAATTTCTTTGGAGCATGTAAATGTTATTCCACTGACTGCTACTTGCATATTTAATCAATATAGCCTCCAATCCTTCAGTGTTTAGATGTACCATTACCAAGAAACTGTTGCCTACAATTAGCAGCAGGGAAAGGGGATGAATGGTCATAACCTTAATGTCTATCTTTTAAGACCTTTGCTAATTTGATTTTGGGTACAGGGCAGTGGGCGCCTAACATGAACATTCCATTTGTGCACAAGCTCAGAGGGCAGTTGAAGTTGGAAAACCAAGTTTGGTGCTAACAAGAAAATTTTGATCATAAAAGCTGATGAGGTGACTGTGTTGTTGACCCAAATGCATTAAGGAGAATCATTAAATTCAAAGGTATTCCCAAATGTTTTAAACTAATCATATTCCAGATCTGTGGTCTGCAACACGGTGCTCAATGACCTGTACTGAGCTGAAAAATTACAGATTCAATTTGTAGTCTATATATGGTCAATTGATCACGACCACTCAATTATTCCAGGTCAGAAGTCACATGACATTAGGTTATAGTCCTACAGGTTTGTTTAAAATCACAAGTTTTTGGAACACCTGATGAAGGAGCAGCACTCGGAAAGTTTGTGGCTTCAAATAAGCCTGTTGGACTATAACCTGGTGTCATGTGACTTCTGATCTTGTCCACCCCAGTCTAACACCAGCACCTCCACATCAATTATTCCAAGCACAAAGGGGCTCAAAATATTCAGCCAAGGCTCCAAACCCTGGTTTCTATTCAGTATCATCTCCTGAAAAGTGTATGGATCAAAGTCTAGGTTGGACTTGGCGTGGCTGTGACTACCACAGGCACATTAGTCACTTGACCCAGTCATCGGAGAATTTAAACACCGTGCTTCCTAAGATAGAGGGGAGTTAAACAGAAGTCAGTCTTGGTTCAAAGCCCAACGTGCCTGATTTTAACTGTACTTTGGTGAATGGATTAAAATTAGACCTCATATGTTTCTTAGGGGAAGATCAAATATCTTTGCTCGAAGAAATGCTAACGAAAAAGGCTTGGCCACATCCATATTTGGAAAAACCAATAAAATATTGGCAGCAATATTATAAATTTCACTGCCCTGTTCGGATGGCATTCTTCTCCAATTCTCTCATCAGAAACAGTCCATCTAAACACTGAAGTGTTTAAAGCTGCATTGATTAAATATGTAAATAGCAAGTCAATGAAATAACACTTTCACGCTCCAAGGACAAGACTTCAGAACAACATTGACCACAACACCGTACAACCCAGTCATGGCAACCACTGCCATGGCAAACACGTGTCCAAGTGTCGATATGTATACCACCATTACACATGGGGACACTACCCACCATATCCATGACACGTACTCATGTGACTCAGCCTACGTTGTCTATCTCATACACTGCAGGCAAGGAAATCCTGAGGCATGGTACATTGGCAAGACCAAGTAAACGCCACAACAATGGATGAATGGACACCACAGAACAAACGCCAGACAGTGATGTTCCCTCACAATCAGGAACATTCAGTGGTCAGGGACATTTAGCCTTGGATCTTCAGGTAACCATCCTCCAAGGCAGACTTCGGGAGATGCAACAACGCAGAGTGGCCGAGCAGAAGCTGATAGCCAAGTTCAGTACCCATGAGGATGGCCTCAAGCAGGACCTGGGGTTCATGTCACACTACAGGTGACCCCCATTACAAGATACATTTTCACACACACACTCACATACAAGCACACATACACACACACTCTTACATAGTCATGAGTGTGGTGCTGTAAAAGCACAGAAGGGCTTATGCCCAAAACATCGATTCTCTGACTCTTCGGATGCTGCTTGACCTGCTGTGCTTTTCCAGCATCGCACTCTCAACTCTGATCTTTAGCATCTGCAGTCTTCACTTTCTCCTACACTCTTACATTCTCCCACACTCACGCAGACCCTCTCTTATGCACACACTCTCTCCCTCTCAGACACACACACACACACATACACACAAACACACATTGCATTTGCAGGGTTGTAGTTGCACATATATTCTACTTTGCTCCGACAGCTAGTTCTTCTACATAAACCTGTTGGACTATAACCTGGTGTTGTGTGATTTTTAACTTTGTCCACCCCAGGTCAATACTGGCACCTCTTGATCAATGCTCCAAGATGATCACGCAGAATTTGTCACAGACAGAAGCAGCAATAGAAACATTCTAATTAAGTCAAATGTATAGGAGATCCATTATTAAGGATGAGATTGCAAAATACACAGAAGTGCATTATAAAACACATCTAACTCAGCACAGCATCATCAAGGCATGGCTATGCCTTACAAATCTGTTAGAATTCTTTAAGGAGGTAATGAGCAAGTTAGTCAAAGGAGATCACTGGACGTGATCTATTTGGATTTCCAGAGGGCCTTTGACAAGGTGCCGCACAAGAGGCTGTTAAATAAGATAACATCCCATGGTGTTGGGAGCAAGGTACTGGCATGGATAGGGGATTGGCTGACTGGCAGAGTGCAGAGAGTAGGGATAAAGGGTTCTTTTACAGGTTGGAAACTTCTGTAGGGGTCACATTATAGATTAACCATCTGGACGAAGGAACTGAGTTTGCAGATGACACAAAGATAGGTGGAGGGACAGGTGGTGTTGAGGAAGTGGGGAGGCTGCAGAAATACATGGACAGCTTAGGAGAGTGGGCAAAGAAGTGGCAGACGGAATACAATGTGGGCAAGTGTGAGATTATTCAATTTGGTAGGAAAAATACAGGCATAGACTATTTTCTATATGGGAAGAAGCTTCATAAATCTAACGGACACAGGGACTCGAAGTCCTGTTCAGGATTCTCTTAAGGTTAACATGCAGGTTCAATAGGGAGTTAGGAAGGCAAAAGCAATGTTAGCATTTATTTCAAGAGAACTCGAATATAAGAACAGAGATGTACTGTTGAGGCTGGATAAGGGTCTAGTCAGATCATGTTTGGAATATTGTGAGCAGTTTTGGCCCCATATCTAAGGAAAGATGTGCTGGTATTGGAGACAATCCAGGGAAGGTTTTCAAGAATAATTCTAGCAATGAAGGGCATTTCATTGAGGAGCGGTTGAGGACTCTGGGTCTGTATTTGATGGAGTTTAGAAGGATGAGGTGGAGTCTGACTGAAACTTACAGAATACTGAGAGGCCTGGATGCAGTGGAAGTGGAGAAGATGTTCCCACTAGTAGGAAAAATTAGGACTTCAGGGCTCAGCCTCAAAGTGAAGGGACAACCCTTTCGGACTGAGATGAGGAGGATTTCCTTCAGCCAGAGAATGGTTAATCTATGGAACTCATTGCTGCGGAGGGGCTGTGGAGGCCAAATCGGTGAGTAATTTAATACAGAGATAGATAGGTTTATGATTACTAAGGGGATTGGGAGTTGCAGGTTGAAGGTGGAAGAATGGGATTGAGAAACATACCAGCCATATCGAATGGTGGAGCAAACATAATTGGCCAAAAGGCCGAATTCAGCTACTATGTCTTATGGTCTCAAATCCTAGATGAACATATGTTGCAAAAACACTTGTCAACTAATGTAGCTCAATGGCAAAATGAAACTTTCCCTCACTACTAAATTGTTTAATTATTTGAGACTATAAAAACACAAACCAACTAGTATTGGTTACTTCTGTTGCAGAGATGTGCGTCCAAATTTCTGGTCAGTTAAACCTGTCATCCTGAAATGGATGAAAAATGGATACTGCCACTTCACTGTGTAATATTTGCAGCAACCTGCACCAGGTAAATACCATCTCCAATAAGACAGAATGTAACCATCTCCTTTCAACATTATCATTACTGCATTTCCCATTAACAACAGCTTGGAGGTTAATACTGACCAGAAAATCAATCAGAACAGCCATATACATACTGTGGCTTCAAGAGTAAGCCATAGGTTGGAACAAAGCACAATTCAGGAGTGTGACGGAATACTCCCCACTTGTCCGATGGGTGCAGCTCCAACAATACTCAAGAAGCTTGACATCGTCCAGGAGAAAGCAGCCTGTGTCCCATCACTAACTTCAACATTGATCCCCTCCATTGCTGATGCACATTGGGAGCAGTAAGTACATCTCTAAGGAGCACTACAGAAATGCACCAAACTTCCTTCAACAGACTCTTCGAATGCCACATTTGCGACGACCTAGAAAGACAAGGGCAGCAGATGCATGGACTTGCAGCCATCTGAAATATATCCTCTGTTCCTTTGCAGTCACTGGATCAATATCCTGGATCACCCTTCCTAACTGCATTGTGGGTCTACCTATAATTCAAGAACTCTGGCAATTCATGGAGGCAACTCACCATCACCCACTCAAAGGCAACCATGAATGGGCAACAAATTCTGCTCTTGCCAACAAAGCCCACAGCTCAGGAATGAAGAAATGTTCTTTTTCTTGACTCTACTGGAAATCAGGTTGCTTCTTGTTGTCAGTTTTGAGCTGATGAATAATCCAACAAGTACTTGGCTGAGTTTAATTATGCCGTTTACATGATAACTACCACTAATTCATCAGTTACTCTTTCTGAGTTTAGTATTCTCTATGTAAATACCACCAAGCTGAGTGAATTCTTACTTATTTAATTAGTTTTTGCATGTTTAATTATAGCATGGCATCAAACTCAAGGGCAATTTTGACTAAGGTCCATATCTGAAACATTACTCTAGAAATATTCTGTGTGAGCGAATGTCCTATTTTTATCTTGAATTCTGCTGGATGTAGTATTTTGATTTCTTTTTATCTCAAAATTTCGGAATTGGAGATAGTTAGGTAACCTTTGGAGAATTAATGGCCGGTTGAAAACCCAAATACTAATTTTCAAAATCCGTTAGGTTAATCTGTTGTGAAACACGTGCTTAGAATTAACAATATCATTGAATGTTATAGAAAATATAGGAGGCCATTCAGTCCGTCATGTCTGTACCAAGATCTGAAAGTATTGACATAAAAGTCATTTTTTAAAAAAATCTATTTTTATTAAAAAGGATTTCTTTTCTTTTGAATATTACAATAAATATAAAATCAAACAACTCAAACCAATGTTAAAAAACAAGCCCACTAATTACATAGATAAATAACTAATAACTAAACTAAAAAAGGAAAATCTTAACAATAATAATAATAATAATAATAACCATAACACAGCTCAATGAAACAAAACAACAGCCCTTGGTGATGGAGCGCATAAATTTATACATATTTATATATGCACAGTTCCTCCCCTCTGGATACCAGTTTCATTCCGCAGAATTGCTATGGCTATATCAAGACTCTCATTAAAATGGCAGACAAATCTGTACCCAGGTAGTCCAAAAAGGGCCACCATGTCTTACAGAAATTCTCATATTTATGGCTCACCATTTTTGTAAGAAAGTTCAAATTTAATACAAAAAGAGACCACACTTCTAACTGAATCCTTATAGGTCCGAAATTGAGAAGAGGGTGTTGAATGCTGAGGGTACATTATCTGTTAGCAATTCTTATCACGTATTGGGAGAGGGTCCCTTGGATAAGATCGAATGGCTCTGTAAGGTGTGGGAGAGGGAGTTGCATGTTGAGATCTCTTCTGAAATATGGGAGAGTATCTAGGAAAATGCAAGAAGGATCTCAATTTGCAACAGAACCCATGCCTTGCAATTGAAGATTCTCCACAGGGTCCATCTGGCCCAGACCACCTTGCTAAATTTAAAGCAGGAACATCTCCAATAGGTCCTTTTGGGGCAGCATGGTGGCTCAGTGGTTAACACTGCTGCCTCACAGCACCAGGGTCCCAGGTTCGATTTTGCTCCATAACTAGCTTACGCCAACCCACCAGCCCCAGGGGATTTGCAGACACCCATCCCTAATAGAATGTTCTTTCTTGCACAAAATGCGGAGATACTGAAAAGCTTTTTTTTGTGTGTATCGAATGAAAGTGAGTGAACAAAGCCAAGAAGAAGAGATATTGATTCCATCTCCACCTCTGTCCCCAAGGCCTTCTCAAATTCGCCTACCACAGCACTCCAGTATGTCTGCAGTCTGTGGCAGGACCAAAGACAATGAGTGAGCGTGTCCATGCTCACTTCACATTTAGATTAGATTGGATTCTCCACAGTGTGGAAACAGGCCCTTTGGCCCAACCAGTCCACACCGACCCTCCGAAGAGTAACCTACCCAGACCCATTTCCCTCTGACTAATGCACCTAACACTATGGGCAATTTAACATGGCCAATCCACCTAATCTGCACATCTTTGGACTGGGGGAGGAAACCGGAACACCCGGAGGAAACCCACGCAGACACAGGGAGAATGTGCAAACTCCACACAGACGGTCACCCAAGGCTGGAATCGAACCTGGGACCCTGGTGCTGTGAGGCAGCAGTGCTAACCACTGAGCCACCATGCTGCCCCAAAAGGACATATTGGAGATGTTCCTGCTTTAAATTTAGCAAGGTGGTCTGGGCCAGATGGACCCTGTGGAGAATCTTCAATTGCAAGGCATGGGTTCTGTTGCAAATTGAGATCCTTCTTGCATTTTCCTAGAAATTCTCCCATATTTCAGAAGAGATCTCAATGTCCAACTCCCTCTCCCATACCTTACAGAGCCATTCCATCTTGTCCAAGGGACCCTCTCCCAATACGTGATAAGCATTGCTAATAGATAATGTACCCTCAGCATTCAACACCCTCTTCTCAATTTCGGACCTATAACGATTCAGTTAGAAGTGTGGGCTCTTTTTGTATTAAATTCTAATTTGAAAGAAACAAAAGAGGTCCCTACTGGGCAATTCATACTTCCAACTGGTCAAAGGACATCAATATGTCCCCTTCGAATATATCACCCAAGCAAGACACGCCCCTAGCTGCCCATAGTTAATACCAGAGTCCATCATCCCTGGCTGAAAGCCGGCATACCAACTATGGTGGTCAAAAATGATGTTTTGGCAATATTGCCCTCATCCTAACATATTGCCCTCCAAGCCTTGACAGTATTGATGATATTAGGCTTTGGCAATGTTCCTTAACTGTTCTCATTTTGTCTAAGACCAACAGGCTAATAAGGGGGCATCATGCTTGAGATGCTTCAATGTCCAACCAAGGTGAGTGAGAGTCGCTCCAGGGCCCAATCATTCACCTAAGAGAGCAACAAGCTTAACTGATAGTTTTTGATATCTGGGAGGTCCATTCCTCCCAGTCTGTGAGGTAACTGCAGTTTAGTCAATTTAATTAGGCACCACTTGCAATACCAGATAAAGGAACTGAACCAGCTGTTCAGTCTCCTAAATATTTGTTTAGTAAAAAGCAAAGGAAGCATTCGCATAGGATACAACAGGTGATGCAGAAAGTTCATTTTAATGAGGGCTTTCTGACCTAACCAAGAGATCAGAAGCACATCTGATCCTGCCTGATTCTGTCAAATAAATGGGCAAAATTGGCTTTAAATAGCCAATGAAAAACTGGAGTAATAAATATATGTAAGTAGAGATTGCCCTCCTGCGACCACCTAAAGGGGACCCGAGATCCATCCTCAAGATCAGGCCCTCTCAGGAGACCACCCATGGGCACGGCCTCTGACTTTGCAAAACTGATGTTATAACCCAAGAAGCCACTAAATAAATTGATGCATTGTATCACGTGTGGCACTGAGACTATTGGGTTTGATAAGAAGACAAGAACATTATCCGCATACAGCGCGATTTTATGTGACTTGGTCCTCACTTCTAGGGTGGAGACATTGGGACCCCTACGTATTGTCTCCACCGGCGGTTCGATCACCAATGTGAAAAGCAACGGTGGTAAAGGAGAGCCCTGTCGACTGCCCCGACAAATATTAAAATTGCTTGATGGTACACCATTGGGGAGGACCGCGGCAAGAGGATCACAATACAAAACGTCCGGCCACCTGATGAAGGTCTCTCCCAGGCCAAACCGCTTCAAAGTATGAAAAAGATATGGCCACTCGACCCTGTCAAATGCCTCTTCTGCATCAAAGAAGATCACCAATCCCTATATCTATTGTTGTTGGCATACTTGGATCATGTTATGTAATCTCCTGGCATTATCCATCAATCTGAGGCCTTTTATGAACCCCATCTGGTCCTCTTAATGATGAAGGGCAGTACAGTTTCTAGTCTTAAAGCCAGAGTCTTAGATAGGACTTTGACGTTGACAATCAAGAGTGAGATGGGCTTATGGGAAGCACAGTCCTCCGGGGCCTTCTCTTCTTTAAGAATGAGAGAGATGTTCGCCTCTTCGAGGTGGTGGGAGGAGGCCACAACTATGTGAGTCATTAAACATACTAAGCATCGGCCCTGACAATATACTTATAAATTCCTTATGGAACGCACTGGGGAGCCTGTCACGTCCCAGTGACTTCCCATTCTGCAGCTGCCTCACAGCCTCCTGCAACTCTTACTCTGACAATGGGGCATTGGGGAGAGACTCTTGTTCAGGGGTCAATCCCAGAAGGTCCAAGTTCTTCAAAAAAGCCTCCATCTTAACCTGCCCACTCTCACAGCTTTCAGCTTGGTATAATTATAATTCTGGTAAAACTTCCAGAATGCTGCATTAATCCTTTTAGAATCCTAGGTTAAATTTCCAGTGTCTTCTCTGATCAAGGTAATGGCTTCGGGGGCACTCCTTTTCCTAGCAAGGTATGCTCGGTACTTGCCCGGCTTGTCTCCATGCTCAAACAGCCTTTGAAATGCAAATGTAAGCTCCCTCTTGGCTGTCCATGTGAGCATAGAGTTCAGTGTTGATCAAAGCGCCGTGATCCTCTGCAGTTTAACCAATGAAGGCCTGACAAAATATGCCTTTTCAGCTACTTTCAGACATGTCTCAAGAAAACGTTGCTGCTCAATTGCCTGTTCTTCTTACTGGCTCAACAGGAACTAACCAACTCCCTAGCATAGGCTTTAGCTGTTTCCCAGAGAATGGATGGGCTGCAGGCCGAGTCTGAATTAATGTCTAAAAAAGCCCTGAACTCAGTCGAAGAGAATTCAATAAACTTGCTATCCTGAAGGATAAAGGGGTCCAGTCACCAGTGCTTCGAGCCTACCACAGTATCCTTACTCTTAACCATTAAATACACTGGGGCTTGATTGGAAACAGTGATATTGCCAATTGTACATGACGCCATCGAGCCCAGATATGTTGCGGGGGTCAGAGAAAGATCAATCCTGGTATAGCATTTATGTGGGTTTGAAAAGAATGTGAAGTCTCTGCCAGGAGGGTGAAGGTGCCTCCAAACATTGACCTACACAAATCCCTTAATTGTTTAGTTTGCAAAAAAGATATCAGCGGGCTTTTGGGCACTCTCTCTACCGTAGGGTCTATGAGACGATGAAATCCCCTCCTATGATATGTTGAGATGCAAGATTAACCAGTCTAGAAAGTGTGTCTGTCAAGAACTGAAGGGGGTGGATCAGGGGACAGTAAACATTTAAGATCCCATATCCTTCCCCATGTATCAAAGCTTTAAGGATTACAAATCTCCCGTGTGTGTCTTTAATCCACTCTGCTAACTTAAATGGGAGATTCTTTCCAACTAAAATGGCCACCCCTCCACTCCTCGTATTGAAAGGTGAAAAATAAACCTGGTCATACCCATTCTGTTGCAACTTCAAATGCTCTGCATTATCCAGGTGTGTTTCGTGTAATAAGGCATATTCACACTCTCCCTTTTAAGGCTGGAAAGTACCTTCTTCCTCTTGACACGTGAATGACTTCCCTTAATATTCCAGGTGCACCACTTAAACACATTCTTAGCCATAACCTTCCATAGCACCATTTAGACTCTAGAGAGGAAGATCCCAAACTACATATTGTTGAGCTTTAATGCAAAAACTCCACAAAACCCCAAAATTACACAGATTAAAATAACTACAGCCAACAAATCTATAAAACTTACAAAAACTATATACAGCAACAATAGAAAAACAAAAAATCACGAAAGGCATTGATTGGAGGAATTTACCCCCCACTCAAAGGGGGTATCTTCACATCCGATAACCCTACTAACCATCCCAACAGCCCTCTCAACTCTTACCAGCTAGCGTCACGCCACATACACCAACCACCTGGTAGAAATCAAAAACCACCATGAGCAAGGTTAGTACGACAGACAAGTAAAAATAAATATGTCACCCATCCCTTAACATAACTTAAGAGATTAAAGATAAATACTCTATACATCCCAGACACCATTTCACGCAACATATTGCCGGAAAGGAGACTATACCAAGTCCTTTTTGAAGAACAACAAACTTGAATAGCTCTGTCCTCTACGCCTATTCGGCTGTTCGACTAAAGTCACCATGTCCACAATGTTCTTTGCTTTCTCTGGCAAGTCGAACAAATGTATGGATCCATTAATCTTGATTTGAAGCACTGCTGGATATCTTAAAGAATACTGCATCCCAAGCTCTCTCAATCTCCTCTTGACACCAGCGTAGGACTTCCTTTTCTAGACCAATGGCGTCGAGTTGTCTTGTAAAAACATGACCGTAGAGCTGCCAATGTCCTCGGACTTTCCCTTCCCCTCTGCACAAGAGGTTTCCATGAACCTCTACTCTTCTTTATAATGATGGAACCTTACCGGGACAGACCATGGGCACTGATCTGCGCCAGGCTTTCATGCTACGATCCAGTGGTCTCTTTACATTGTTATCCTTCCCTTCTCAGCCTCCAAACTAAGGAATTCCGGGAACCACTTCTCAAAGAACTCCACCAGCCGCTCACTTTCCATCCCCTCCGGTATGTCAACAACGCGCAGGTTCTTTCTTCTGCCCCTGTTTTTGATGTCATCTACCAGATCCAACAGACCACTGACCCATGTTTCCAGGGCTTCAATCCAGGGTCAGTCTCTGCCTCTACCTCGCAGCCCAATACTGGAGCTCATCAGTCCTTTTACCCAGGTTTTACAACATAGCAGATACAGGAGCCAGCTTCTCTTTGATTTTTTTTCCTGGATCTGCCTCCCCAGGACCTCGCAAGATTTGGCCAGCTCCTCACCCAGGGCCTGGTGAGTAAGCAAGCCCCGGCCCCAGGGTGAGCTTCCTCCTTTTCTCGGCATTCTCCAGCTGCAAGGACAAAGTTAATTTTTTTGGGTTTTAGCTCCTTTACTGTGTTTTTACTCACAGTAAAGTGTATGGGATGGGTTCCAGCTCTGTCGGGTTGATGTTGTAGTGTGGAGCCCAGCAAACACAATCCTAACTGGATGCTGCCATCTTGGAACCTTCCATAAAAGTCATTTTAATAGGGAAGCACATCCTCTGAGGACCATGGAAATAGTAAATAATTATTACTTACCATCAATTTTTCTTTGCACGGTTTTATACAATGCTAGTGAATACATTTATGCAGATCACACAGAGACATCCAGTTACCATGTAACGTCTAATAAAGATTTGTCATCCTACTTGTGGAGACAACACAAGTAACAGAAATAAGTCCATCTTCAATGCTTGGGAATGGAATGATTTTATTTTGTTCTTCCCTCAAAACATTTCCACCTGAATTGGCTGAATGTTCATTGTGTTAAGAAAAGTCTATTTTTTAAGCACATTTCAGAAGATCATTACACCAAAATTATCCTATCAGATTTAAAATGTGACACATGTTGCCTCCCTTCACAACTCCGTGTTGTTGAGATGGATTCATAATCCTACTTATTTAATCATATATATCCTACATAGCATTTTCCTAAAATTAACTTCTTTTTGAATTTCCCTTTTGGTGTGACTTGGTTTTTTTTTCATATCTCTGAACCTAATGTATTAAAAGATGGAGCATGGACAATTACTTCCACAAGAGGGCCTTCCAATTAAAAACAAAGCCCAATATTCTCAGAGACTCTCAATATGATATTATATTGGTGCTGGGTTGTATGTCAATGGGAAGAAAGGACTTGTGTACTGGCAAAAGTTACGAACTAAACAGTTTCGAAAGTATTAGGTGAAAGTGAGTACTGCAGATGCTGGAGATTAGAGTCAAGAGTGTGGTGCTGGAAAAGCACAGCAGGTCAGGCAGCATCCGAGGAGCAAGAAAATCGACGTTTTGGGCAAAAGCCCTTCATAAGGAATGAGGCTGAGAGCCTTGGAGGTGGAGAGATAAACGAGAGGGGGGTGGGGCTGGGGGGAATGGAGCCGAGAGTTGTGAAAGTATGTCTGTAATGTGCACAAAATATTCCAGTATGGAGATAAAGGCTGTTTTCTTGTGTTTCATCAATACTTTGGCTGTCAATTCAAGAACAATATTGTTAATTATCATTGCTGTCTAAATTTCCACGACTGTGACTCATTTAAGCTGTTGCTATAAATAAACATGAAATTAGCAGTTCCGGAAGAAGGTGAAGCAGAGATTCTGTTCTTGCTTGTGGCAGCTGACACCAAGCCTGCACGCTGGCATTTAGAGCAGGAATATAAATACATGTTAACACTTACAGCACTACAGTGTCATAGACTGACAAGTTTAAAATCATTCTAGTGCAATTCAATCGTAAAGGTTTTGTTCTTTGTTTTCATGGGTGATGCGGGTGAGGTCACAGTTCCTGCCTATCAGTCGCTGCCAGGAGATGATGGGGTGGCATGGTGGCTCAGTGGTTAGCACTGCAGCCGAGCAGCGCCAGGGACCTATGTTCGATTACAGTCTCACGCGACTCTCTGTGGAGAGTTTGCACATTCTCCCTGTGTCTGCATGGGCTTCCTCTGGGTGTTGTGGGTTCTTCCCGCAGTCCATAGATGAACAGGTTGGGTAGATTGGCCATGCTAAATCGCCCATGGCAGGATAGGTGGGTAAGTCATGAGAAATGCAGGGTTATAGGGTAAATGTGGGTGGGAGGGTCAGTGTGGACTTGATGGGCTGAATGGCCTGCTTGCATACTGTAGGGATTCTATGAATGATGGCTGTGGTGAGCCACCTCCTTCATGTCGCTGACTGGGCCAGCATTTGTTGCCCATCCTCATTTGAGAGAATGGCGGAGAGCTGCCTTCTTGAACCACTGCAATCCATTTGCTGTTTGAAGACCCACAATTTCACTAAGGAAGGAATTCCAGGATTTTGAGTCAGCAACATTGAAGGAACTGCAATATATTTCCAATTCAGGATGGTGAGTGGCAGGAGGAAGTGTTTTCATGTATCCGCCCCCATTGTCCTAATTACTAAAAACAAAATCTTAACAAAATAAAAACAAAATACCGTGGATGCTACAAATCTGAAGCAAACACAAACAATGCTTAACAGATCTGGCAGCATCAGTCTTGAGACAAACAGATTAGGAACTATATCAGACTCAAAACATTTTCTGTTTCTCTCTCCACTAATGCTACTAGACCTGGTAAGTTTCTCCAGAATTTTCTGTGTTTGTTGCTGACTGTTGCTCCCTTTTGTCTGTAATTAAACATAGAGTCATTGAGATGTACAGCACGGAAACACACCCTTGGACCAATTCGCCCATGCTGACCAGATATCCTAAATTAATCTAGTCCCATTTGCCAACATTTGGCCCATATCCTTCTAAACTCTTCTTATTCATGTACCCATCCAGATGCCATCTAAATATCGTAATTGTACCATCCTCCACCATTTCCTCTGGCAGCTTGCTCCATACATGCACCACCTTCTGCTTGAAAATGTTGCCCTTTAGTTCCATTTAAATCTTTCCCCTCTCATTTTAAAGATGTGCAGGTTAGGTGAATTGGCCATGCTAAATTGCCCATAATATTACGTGCATTAGTCAGGGGTGAATGTAGGGGAATGCGTCTGGGTGGGTTGCTCTTCAGAGGGTCAGTGTGGACTTGTTGGGCTGAAGGGCCTGCATCCACACTGAAGGGAATCTAATCTAATCTAATCTTAAACCTATGCCATCTAGTTTTGGACTCCCCTACCCGGGGGAAAGATCTTGACTATCCACCCTATCCATGCCCCTCATGATTTTATAAAACTCTATAAGGTCACCTCTCAACCTCTGAGACTCCAGGGAAAACAGTCCCAGCCTATTCAGCCTCTCCCTATAGCTCCAACCCTGGCAACATCCTTGCAAATCTTTTCTGAATCCTTCCAAGTTTAACAGCATCTTTCCTACAGCAGGGAGACACCAGGGTGCTAACAGGTTAAATTACCTTCAATCGAGCAAAGAACTTCAGATGCTACAAACATGAAGCAAAAACAGAAATTGATAGAGAAACTTGGCAGGTCTGGCAACATCTATAGAAAGAAAGCAAAGTTAACGTTTAACTGTGTGCCAAGGCCAGAC
This sequence comes from Hemiscyllium ocellatum, assembly GCF_020745735.1. Lineage (NCBI taxonomy): Eukaryota > Metazoa > Chordata > Chondrichthyes > Orectolobiformes > Hemiscylliidae > Hemiscyllium > Hemiscyllium ocellatum. The sequence goes on from NC_083404.1 coordinate 17,784,406, forward strand.
CACAGGTTTACACACCTCTCCCAATATAGGGTTATGGTCCTGTTAAACAGACAATACCATGCAAGTGGGAATGTGTACCATTACTGCATGTCAGTCACGCCAGCTTTTTTAACTGATCTAGTAGAGAGAGGCAGAGAGATATTAAATGAGGAGTAACAGGATTCCTCTAATTCTTGTTTCATTTATGAGGAATTTGCAAGTGCTTGCTTTATAATCCTGCAGGACCAATGGAAGGTTGACCGCTGTAAAGGATGGATGGTTTCTGGTAACACCGACTGGGTTTACTGAATGGGAGAGCAGACTGAATGGTCTCAATGGCTGGCAGAGCAGACTTGATGGGTTGAATGGCCTACTTCTGTTCCTAGGTGTTGTGGTCTTATAATGACTCTCACCCACTTCATCTTCCAAGCAAATAAGTCTTCCTGTGCTCTGTGCATCCTATTCTCTGAGTGGGATTACCTCCACCTCTCCTCCTCCTGCATCATCATTAATGGCTTTCACATGCCCTTCCAACAAACTCTCACTTTGCCTCATCACAGGAAACACTACCCCAAACCCAGCACCCTGACTGACAGCCCCTGACTGATAATGCCCAGGGCTGGTTATATTTGGCTTGCACAGTAGACCATGGCCCAATCCCTGGACTGCAAAGATACAGAACCCCCAACTCTGGGAGGACCAAACGATTGACTAACAGAGGGTAGCTAACTCTCTGAACTAGAATCGGACCTGGCCTTGACTGGCTATGGTGTCACACCATTGATTGACTGTAGTTAGCTCTCTTTGACTCCAACATGACTGTTTTCCTTTGACTTTCAGACATGACCATTTGGTTGAAGCACATGCAATGGGTGAGTGCTAAGAAATGAAGCTAAGAAACTTAAGGTGCATTCTGTGTCGATAAATGAAATGCGTATGTGTTCTTGCATGCAAAGAGAGCAAGCCGTAGTGTGCAGGACAGAGTTTTCCTTGAATTCCAAAGTTGAATGGCTGAAGTGGTGAGAGTTGGATCGAGAGCAGGCGTGATGATGTGGTGCAGCTGCTTGGTTTTCAATTCTGACTTGCGTGGAAGAAAGGTAAAGGGGGACAGTGCACACGGGACATTGTGGTGAAGACACTGTTGAATGAAGACCTAGGGAAGCAAGCAATAATGCCACATGGTTATCTCTCTGACTTTCATGTCCTGCCTAGTTTCTTGGGGAAGGAGGGAACTGAAAGTGGGGTAAAAATGGGCAAATTGAGCTAATAATAAGATCCAAATGTATGAAACAAAGGTATATCGAGGATTACCTTAGGAGTTGCACTTAATAGTACACTCTGAAGTCACCATTTAAATCTTTAGAAGGGAATTAAAACATTTTTTCTTCAATGTTAAGATTCCAATATTTTCCATTATCGCCATATTTTCTCACTGTTCTTGGCTTTACTCATGCTGCTTAAGGGAAGGGAGTGGAAATTCCATTCAGAGCAATTTTAGGATGCCCCGCTATTGACTAAATGGTACCCAGGGGAGAAAGTGAGGACTGCAGATGCTGGAGATCAGAGTCGAGAGTATGGTGCTGGAAATGCACAGCAGGTCAGGCAGCATCCGAGGAGCGGGAGAGTCGATGTTTCAGGCATAAGGGCGAAATGCTGATTCTCCTGCTTCTCGGATGCTGCCTGACCTGCTGTGCTTTTTCAGCACCACACTCTCGAAGATAAATGAAACTCATTCAAAGCAGGAAAAAGGATTCATGGCATCTGTCCACATTTGTCCACCTTAGTTTACTCAACACGGTGCATGTTGTGTTGTGCTTCAGGTTCACGTTTTCTGCTATTTTGTAGTAATGGAAATCAGCAAAATCTTAGAATATATGAAAGAATCCCTTCACTGAAATGGTGATGTATGCCTGACTACTGGGTGGGGACCGCGGGCAAGGGTGGGGTAGCAGAGTGTTGCTTCTCATGATTTTTCAGATGGAAAGATAATAGAGAATGATTTACCCAAATCAGAGTCCATATATCTCCTTGTGGCCAGATGGAAAGTGTACAGGATAGACAGCATTCTGTCTGCTTCTTCTTATTTAAGAGATAAGGCCATAAAATGGGGAAAGAAAGTATTGATGTGTATATCTAATTGTTGCTTATCTGATGTACAACAGCCATACAGTCTCATAATAAGGGCATTATGTTGTTAGGTCTATTACTGTTGTTTTTTTGGCAGTTTCCAAACGCCTGGAGGACAATAGTTATTCAGTCCCACCCCCACTGTATATCATCCAGTACAAACCAGTTCTAAGCATTATATTTGCCAGGAAACATTGTCCAAGTAAATTACCAAAGAGTTTGCTGAAACAGTCTGTTCACTGCCTTGTTAAATTCATCAACATTAAAAACCAGTACAAATTTGACCACAATTCTTCAACATCTATCTCCTCTTTTTGTCTCATCCAATTTGCAAGACACTAAAACAAGCCAGATTACCCAGAGGCGGAAACTTAATTTAAGTAAAGAACAGCGTCATGCCTCCGCACTTTATCCTGCACCAAGCTTTAACATGTCTAGATGCGGAGTTACCACAGGTCATTTTAAAGCGGAGGAAAACATTTGCTTCTGATTGGATGACTCATTGCCAAAAGACCACACACCCCTTAGCAAAGAAAGTATAAACAAGAGTCTGGCCAGTCTCCAGAGCAAATCCAGGCTCAGACACTAATTTGCTTAATATACATGACACTGACTTCGAGACTGGCAAACAGAACTCAAATCCACCATCTGATAAAGTATGTGCAAGAACTAAAATGTCAATAAAATGCAACAGAACAGCAAACGCATTGCTTTCAACACTGCACATAAATATTTGTGGTTGTTTCCATGCAAAGTATATTGAAGAGATCTTTAATTTGTAATTTGTAGGTAGCTTAATTTGGTTTGCTAAAGATAGGAGGAAGGCTCATTCAAACTGATACATGTTAATAATATGAAGTATTAATGAAGATACATACTAATTAATATATTCTAATTGCCAATATGAAAACAAGACCAAGGCAACTCACTCTCACATGGATTACTTCAGACTGCAAAGAAGCCTAAAGTTGTTGGCAATGTTGGACAGAAAATGCAGGGATTCCATCACACTATAGCCCATTTTACAACAATGGAGCTGTAATGTAAAAACAAAGGGGCAATTCCTACCAACCCAGTCATGGGGTGGGGGGGGGGGGGGGGGGGGGGGGGGGGGGGGGGAGGGCAGTGGGGTTATCCCACTGCAAAAACTGCGGTACAGTCACTCCAGGGATGAATTAGATCCAACATCTAGATGTCTCCCACAGCAACAGACTGAGTTAAATGTAGGCCTCAGCTTTACAAGTACTTTTCTGCTGCCATCTCCAATGATTCCAACAGGATGGCATCTCAATATTTTAAAAGTTAATACTCCCTGCTCTTGCTACTTAAGTGCAGAGTAATCTCTAAGAATGGATCTCAGGTGGAGTTAATGTATGTCAAAAATCAGACTGAAAGGGTTACAGATTGGTGAGATGTAAAAATTTTTGGAAGAAAAATCTAGCAGCTGACAGGATGCTCAAATTCTGTACCCAAGCATAGAGCATGTTTAGGTACAGAATATATGGCGAGCTGTGAGATACAAAGCAATAAGTTAAATCACCAAGTTAAGATACTATCATAAACTGTAAGAGTGATGCCACTAAATGTTTTCAGCACAGTGTGACTGGTGCCTGCCATACCAGTAATATCAGTGAAATTACAAACTTATTTCTCAGTCATGGTAATGAACAGCAGGCAAGGCGGGAGGCTTAACATCTCAAGCAGAAGAAAAAAGCATTATAAGAACAAGGACAAACATTTGGCCCCATGAGCCTCTACTAACATGATAGCCAATCTACAACTTAACTCTGGTAAAGTTACCATAGTCCTACCAGATTTTGTGCTGCTCTCCTGTTAGAGAGAACGAGAGACAGCTGATAGTGGTTTAACCCAAGGGTCACTACACCTCAGCTAAGGGGAGAGGTTGCGGAGATTGTGGAGTGCAGAGTGTGCTTGAACCTGTGCTTTTGGTATCGCTCTGCAATGCAAACCAGCCATCCAACACCCTTAACTCCTGCAGCAAGTTAGCCTAGGCCAGTTCACTATTTCAAGCCTGATTCATTGCATGATGGGGATTCAAGAGTCAATAGTGACCCTAGCAACAGGCCAGAAAGCTGCTTCAATTAGCTGAGAGAGCTCTGACCTGGTTGTACACAAAGTAGGCAATTAACTGCCTGCCTGGTAGCAGAGTACACATCTCTTTAAGGGATGATGCTGCACCCTTTACAGTCATAGAGATTCTGACTTGTCCATGCTGACCAGATATTCTAAATTAATCTAGTCCCACTTGCCAGCATTTGGCCCAAATCCCTCTAAACCCGTCCTATTCATATACCCATCCAAATGCCTTTTAAAGGTTGTAATTGTATCAGCCTCCACCACTTCCCCTGCCAACTCATTCCATACATGCACCATTCTCTGTATGAAAACATTTCCCTTAGGTCCCTTTTAAATTCTTCCCATCTCACCTTAAACCTGTGCTCTCTAGTTTTGGGCTCCCCTACTCTGTAGAGAAGATCTTGGCTATTCACCCTATCCATGCCCCTCATGATTTTATAAACTTCCATAAGATCACCTCTCAGCCTCCAATGCCCCGGCCTATTCATACTCTGTCTATAGGTCAAACACTTCAACCCTGGCAACGTCCTTGTAAATCTTTTCTGAACTCTATCAAGTTTTTCTATAGCAGGGAGACCACAATTGAATGCAGTATTCTAAAAGTGGCCAAACTAATGTTCCATACAGCTACAGCAGGACATCCCAACTCCTTTACTCAACACACTGATCAATAAAGATAAGTGTAACTAACAGATTCTTCACTCCCATCTACCTGTGACTACACTTTCAAGGAACTATGAACCTGCACTCCAAGGTCTCTTTGTTCGGCAAAACTTTTCATTAAATGTATAGGCCCTGCCCTGATTTCAATTTCCAAAATGCAGCACCTCACATTTATCTAGATTAAACTCCACCTGCCATTCCTCAATCTATTGGCCCACCTGATGGAGATCCCATTGCACTCTGAGGTAACCACACACACCAATTTTGGTGTCATCTGCAAACTCACTAACCATTCCTGCTATATTTACATCCAAATCATTTAAATAAATGACAAAAAACAAGAGACCCAGCACCGATCCTTAAGGAATATTGATGATCATAGGCCTCCGTTTTGAAAAGCAACCCTCCACCACCACCCTCTGTTTCCTACCTTCGAGCCAATTTTGTATCCATATGGCTAATTCTCCCTGAATTACATGCACTCTTTGCCTCTCCACTCTCAATCGGAGGCTCAGTACCTGTTCTGTCCTCTGTTGGTCTACTGACAATGGTGCTCCTGCAGCCGGACAGAAGCAGCAGCGAAGGAGTAGGGCCCTGGAATGGAGGTGAGTGTGCTCAATATGACTGGGCCCATTCAGGCAGGCTCTGCTAAGGTGGACTCAGCTGGTGCAGGGGTTGGGGGTTGCGGGAGGTGGTGCTCATGTGGGGATTGCCCTTATCTCTTGGTGGAGGGTGGGGGGAGGTGGTACGCATAGAACCATGGGCCACGAACGAAGGTTGACATCTTATACCCAGTATTCTTGCCACGTGGCTGAATGCCGACCAGCGGGAGAATGAACACCATCAAGGGCAGGAAGCCCCACTCATAGCCCCTAATTAGCCTATGGGGGGGGGAGAAAAGTGATCCTCTGAACCACGCCAGCTCCTCAGCCATTGCAAAGAAAGGCAACAGTCATATCTCTCCAAAAACTACCCACTTTCCCCCGCAAAGACCCATGAGATCTCAGTCGCTACCAAACAGCGGCTGTTTAAAAAAGAAAAGAAGAGCTTTTTTTTGTATTTATGCACCTTTTTATTGCAGGACAATTTTCCAAATATTTATGGTGTTTTGTTTGCATGATGTAAGCTTGGTATTCACAGCTTACTCAGATGCACCACCTAGTGGCTGATGCCAGTGCTCATTCTGGACTGACATGTTTCTGTCATTTTAAAGACTCCTGTGGTGCAGTGGTCATTGCCCTAACTTTGTGACAGGCGGCTCAGGTTCAAGTCCCACCTGTTGCAGAGGTTTATAATAACATTGTTGAGCAGGTTGGTTTGAAAACAGGTAAAAAAAACAATAAAAAAGGCGAGCTGAAAGACTGGGTTTACCCAGCCCTTCGATGAAAGCTTTGGAAGGCTGGAGGTGGGGGAGGGGGTGTGTCTGTTTGGAAAACTGACAAGGCACGTTGCATTGGAATGCCTCCCAGATGCATTTTTCCAAGTGCAGCTGGGAACACAATTGTTTCACAGAGGCAAGTGGAAAGGCAATTAAAATGCTTAAAACCCCTTTTAAGGGTGATTTTACAGCGCTGGCATTTTGAGAGTAGCAATCCACTCACTGTGTTTGGAGGATGACTCCCTGTAATGGGTCACATGACATGACTGCCAACAGGCAAGGCTGCACACCAGCACATTCACCCAGATGGATCCATCTTGAGGGGCCTAACATCTTTGCCCCTCATAATTTCAGATTCAAATCCATGTCATGTTTACCCTCATAGAATCCCTACAGTGCAGAAAAAGGCCATCCAGCCCATCAAGTCTGCACTGACCCTCTGAAGAGGAACATCCCATCCAGACCCATACTCTAATCCTGTCACCCCGCATTTACCATAACTAACCTGCACATCTCTGGGCATTACGGACAAATATAGCATGGCTAATCCACCCAACCAGCACATCTTTGGACCGTTGGAGGAAACTGGAGCACCCGGAGGAAACCCACGCAGATGCGGGGAGCATTCGACACAGACTGTCACCCAAGGCTGAAATCCAGCTGAAACCGGTCCCTGGAGCTATTATTTTTATTCGTTCACAGGAGGAGGGCATCGCTGGCCAGGCCAATGTTTATTATCCATCCCTAATTGCCCAGAAGGCAGTTAAGAGTCAATCACGTTGTTGTCATGTGTAGGCCAGACCAGGTAAGGTTGGCAGTTTCCTTCCCTAAAGGAGATTAGTGGACCAGATAGGTTTTTCCTGACAATCGACCATGGATCATGGTCATCATTAGACTCCTAATTCCTGATTTTTATTCAAAATTGAATTCAAATTCCACCATCTGCCATGGCCGGATTCAAGCCCACATCACCAGAACATTGACCTGGGTCTCTGGATGAACAAACCAGCGATAATACTGCTCGGACAATGCCTCCCTCAATTGCCATTGGTGTTAGTCACCATGCCCACTCTCACGACCATCAAATTGCTTCAGCTGTGCCCACTTGGGGTGCTGGAAAGACACCAACATAAGTGGTTCTCTAAGCCAGTGGCTGACAGATGGTAAGCTTGGAGGTGGTCAACTAAAGGGTCACCACCAGGAAGATTGGTAAGCTGGTCTCACTGTTGCCAGCTGGGGGGTATGGAACCCCTATTTCATTTGATGTCTGATAAAATTTAGCTCCCCGTAAAAACACAACAAGAAAGACTAAGATTGAATTTCTCATTTGGAACAAGTGTAAAGCATAAAAGATCAAAAAAAATCTCTTATTTCCCATTACATTCTACTCCAATTTGGAATGCATAAACAGTCCCAAAGTAAATCACTCAGCTGCAGTGCCTTAAGAAATACTAATTATTTGCTCAGTCACGCTTGCTTTACAGATAATTTGTGCATTCTACACCTAAGCAGAATTGTACATCTGGTGAATCACAATTTAATGCATGGTGTGGAAGAAATACCGACTGAATCCTAGATATTTCCTAATCAGCCTGTTTGGCGATGCTGTTACACACCTCTGGAGCAGGTGGGACTTGAACCCAGATCTCCTAGCTCACAAGGTTTATGTAGTAGCTTCTTACATCTATGTGCCCAAACTTCATTTCCCTGCTAGATTACTAACTCAATATGGGAATTCAGTTTTTCACAGAACAACAGACTATTTAACAAGCTTGACAGTGTTATAAATTGAATTTCAAGTTTGTTAGATATAATTGCCCAAAAGAAATTCACTGCCAATTAATTTTGTTGCTGCAAATTGCTTTTTCCACTTCCCGCAGAAATTCTGCATTACACTGGGCTGAGAAACGAGACTTCTTTTCATGTGTCTTCCTGTTATGAATCATAATCATTGCACCCTAAAGGAATTCATAGATAGCATAATAAAGCAAATGAGATGTATTCAAACAAGTCAGAGGTGAGTACTACAGACATCTCAAAGTGGTTCTCTATTTTCCGAAACACGATCTTCAACCCATAGCTTCATTAAAGCTTTATGTTGCCCGTTGAAATTGAACTAAACCGGCCTTTTGAGAAGTGTTAATGAGTTTGCCAACTCCCACATTGTAGTAACATGTCCCTTTGTTGTCACAGAAGAAACAACAGAGGGAAACATCATGAACATCACTTCAACCTGACAGGAATAAAATCCTGAAGAAGGGCTTATGCCCAAAACATCGATTCTCCTACTCCTCGAATGCAGCCTGGCCTGCTGTGTTTTTCCAGCACCGCATTTTTTAACTCTGGCACTCCAACATCTGCAGTCCTCACTTCCTTCTCCGGAATAGAACCCTGAAAAGCAGCTGCAAAGCAATTCACCAAGACACTGCTATCAATGACTTGTTAAACTAACACCTGAGACATCACTGTACTGACTCAAGTGCAATAGTTCAGGAGAATAATATTTGCAGCATTCAACTTTCTTTCTACAGCACTATTAAAACTGTTTACACTGACACTAATGAGTGTTTTTAAATATGAATAGTGCAATGCTTGCAACATTTCCACCAGAGTATGTGACTAGAATCAAGTTCATTAGAGCCTAGGCTGACATCTGCAATTCCTTACACTGGACTCATGTCTTCAAGCGAAGATCAGACTTGTCCCATAGTCAGGCAATATGGAAGCAGAAAATTCATGATCTCAGGGCTCGCTCACGCATCTTGGTAATTGTTCTATTTCAGAACTATTCAAGACAATTAGGAACTATATTGTTATGTGCAATGTATCCAGAATGCCTCATTATTCATTACTGCATGACAGTACATGTACCAAGCTTACAACAGTTATTCCACTGCACATATACGTGGAGTTGAATCATACTTTTTTTTGGCTATGTTGCAAGTACAAAATAAGACGATGGCATTCAGAAATCAGTTGGTCCATATTTTATATCATTGTGACAACAGAGGAAGGAAAGGATGTCACGGCATATTCTGTATCACTGTAACAGATGCTTCTGCTACCTAGAGTTGAGCAGGAGCAAAGAGCTGCATTTCATCTCAGAAAACCGTGAGATGACAGAGTCTTTTGGGTAGTACAAACTTGAAAAGTGGTTCCTGATCAGAAACATGAAACATTTGTTCAAAATGTATCGAGTTTGCATGGCCAGAAGATTTTAAGTATCACACTACTGTTGAGGAAACCAGCAATTCATCTCCACTTAAAGTACTAATAGAACTGAAACGTTAGCTCGCAAGATAGCTTGGAGAGATATCCAGATGGATATACTGGCTAGGCATCTTCAAAGAGACTGAAAGAATATTATCTACATTCAAGGCTTGCCAGAAGGGCAGAAAAACAATGTAGAAAAAAAGAGATGACAGCTAATGATGTGCCACCCACAGTATGTCATACCGCGGGAGCTGCTTCATTTGCACAAATTCACGAAGGACATCTTATTAGCAGAAAAATGCTCAAAATTCCCTTTTTATCAGAACTGTGAAAAATTTCAGAGCTACAATCATCTCAGCAGTCAGCATTCTGTATCTGAGCAAGGGATTTCTGATAATTGAGCTAAGTTCACCAATTGGAAAATTTAAGTCATTTGTTGAATAGTATCGGTTCACTGTCACCATCTCAGCACATTAGCAATGGAGACACAATTTTATAAAGCATATCAGACAGTCTAAAGAATGGTCTAAAATGCTGAGCAACAAAGGAAGATCCAGGCATTGCCTTATAGTTACATACAACATAGCCAATACAAAATGCCAATTAACCACTGAGAACTTTGATCATCAAATCCGTAAGGTGGAAGTATTACATCTCATACCCTAAGCAGTAACATCAATTATACTTTTGACAAAAAAAGCTGTAATCATCTATGAAGATGTTCAGTTCAGTATAAAAACTGATTATTGATCTTTACTTCAGACAAAATTTGAAAAAGCACTTAATGACTGGAACAATTACATTGATATGTGTGGACAATATTGTTTTTTAAAAGCCATTATATTGATATTGAGTCATAGAGCTGCACAGCCTGAAAACAGACCCTTTGGTCCAATTCATCCATGCCGGCCAGATATCCTAAATTAATCTAGTCCCATTTGCCAGCATTTGACCTATTTCTTTCTATCCCTATTCATATACCCATCTAGATGTCTTGTAAATGTTGTAATTGTAGCAACCTCCACCACTTCTTCTGGCAGCTCATTCCATACATGCATCACCCTCTGTGTGAAAAAGTTGCTCCTTAGGTCCCTTTTAAATTTTTCCCCTCTCACCCTCAATGTATGCCCTCTAGTTCTGGACTCCCCAACCTAGGTAAAAAGACCTTTCTCATTTACACATCCTTCAAAATCTTTTCGGAACACTTTCAAGTTTCACTTCATCCTTCTTATAGCAGGGAGATCAGAATTAAATGCAGTATTCCAAAAATGGCCTAAGCAATGTTCTGTACAGCCGCAACATGGCCTCCCCAACACCTACACTTAATGCACTGACCAATGAAGGCAAGTATACCAAACGCTTTCTTCACTATCCTATCCATCTGCAACTCTACTTTCAAGGAGCTATGAACCTGCAGTCCAAGGTCTCATTGTTATGCAACACTCCCTAGGACCTTACCATTGTGTTGTATTATTCAGAAATAGTTGGGAACTATTTTGTACTGTGAATTTATCCATAACTATCCAGGTTGCCTCAACACTCAGTACCACACTATAGTTTATGCATCCAACTAAAATCTCTGAAGCACAAGGAAAAAACATTTGATGACTAATCCTGTCTCTGTGTAAATTCATGTGATTACTTCAATTTGCTGGGGAGCACAAGACCGAACAATAACAGATCATCTTGTGATTCCCTCAGTGAAGTTAAGAGTCAGTCACATTCAAAGAGGTCAAGTTAGAAAATCTGAAACAGGGACTACTTTTAATAAAAAGATAAAGGTCTGATTTATGAGATCTCTTGCTGCCACTACCCAGAGTAAAGCATTTCTCCCCACCCCTAAAAAAGTAATGGGTGTTACAGATTGAAACAAAATAAAATGAAACAAGGATTAAATAAACACATGTAGGGATAACTGATATAGAAAGAAGCAGAATGTCCAATAAAGAGAAAAATAACTGATTTCATATTGAAAAAAATTCATGAAATATTTATTAATGACATCCTCCTTTTATATTAAAGATTCTTAAGTCAATAGTGTCTACACAGCTTTGCACATTATGTGCTTTATGTACAAGCACCAGTCACCTCCGTACAAACAGATGGGTCTGTATGATGCAAGTGTGTATGTGTGTGAACAATTTTCACATCAACCAAATGCAATATCAAATAGATGTTGTTGAAGCCTGATTGTGATGTAACTGCAGATATACACATCAGTAATCCTATAGAATTCATCTTCCACTCTTTTAAAGTATATGAGGTAATGTTCACTGCTGCAGCTTTAATCCTTTCATGCAAATCAATGGAGTTCCAATTAATTTGACACATCTTGATCTGTTCAAGTGGGTTTGAATTTGAAGTTTGAAGTCCCTTGGTTATGTGCACAGAGAGATATTTTTGGCTCTGGTACAATGGGGAGGGTTTTCCATATGGGTTTCAGACTTCTGACACCAGAATCGAATGAAGGTGAGGAGACTGACCCTGAGGATACCCAGCCGTGACTTACACCCTAGTTAGTGAGTAGAAGACAAAATCACAATCCAAATAAGGATAGGAAGTTCACGTCAATGGGAGACCAAATGAGACTTTCCAACAGTGAAGAAGCAGGAAGTGGCGTTTTCAGGCAAGTGCGGGAAAGGGAACTGAAATAACTCTTCAGTGACCAGCACCCAATCACCAACCACTCATTACTTACAAATGCATGAAATTTAACAATAGCACTATCTTTCACTGAATCAAGCATTCCAAGGCTCAATATCCCTCACATTCACCCTTTTAAGTCAGCCAGGGCTCCCTGATTGGACCAGATTAACAACTTCAACCAGGGAACTCATATTTTATGAGGTAAAGCTGACTGATCTCGTTACAATCACTGAAGGAACCTCGATTTGGAAGAGTCTTCTCTCTGTAGATGAAAAGGCAATCTAAATTATGGTAATTAATAGATTTTGTTAGTGATCTCATGTAATCAGACAGCACCAGGGCCCCTGTTGCATGTGCCCAAAAAATATCCTCTTAGCAACTCTTGTCTGTTATACTAAATAAAGCCAAGCCAAGCAACACAGCAGTCAGGCAGATAAGAGTGCAGCAGGGCAATGAGATCTGGAGACAGTCAACAGGGCCCTCTGACACAGAAGGGCAAAGGTTCCACAGCAGGGCAATAACCTCAAAAGACAGTAGACAAGACAGTCAACGTGGGTGAAGACTATCAGTGGGACTGTATTGATGGTCTCACTGTCCAGGCTGGTTGAGAAGGTAAGGGGGAGAAACAAGAAAAAGCTGGCTAACTGCAAAGTATAACGACACACAGAGTTGAGAAATGAAAAGGCACATAGAAAGTCCATCAGCTGAAAGTTTGGGAGGAATCAGGATGCAGTCATCATGACTGAAGGACTCTGTCAGAGGGAGCTTTGTCCTCCCAGTATTAACGAGGGTCATGGGTGCAGGAGACAGGCTATTTCAAAACAGTTTCAACAGCACAAAAAGTAAATTACCACAACAGTCTGCTAGTATTTCAAGTTATTTGAGGATTCTGAGGAGCAGGATAAATTATTCTTCAGCGATATAACTGACTCACTAAATCAGGATTTCTGGTTTCCAGATCAAACAACTCACCGCAGGATTTCACCTTCCTCGATTTCACAGAGACACAAGGTGAATTCTATTGTGCTAGCGTGATAATTAGCAAGCAGGAGGCTGGAAGAACACAGAGAGTCAGGCAGCATCAGGAGGTGAAGAAGTCAATGTTTCAGCTGTGACCCTTCTTCAGGCCTGGGGTGGTGGGGAGTTGGTGTAGGGCGAGGTGCAGATAAGGGGAATGGGGGGCCTGGCAGGGTGGTGAGGTGGGGATACAAGGAGACAGGTGGATGATATGACCTGGTTGGTCAATGGGAGGAATGAATCCGGTTGGTGTTCATCTATTCCCCACTTCACCACCCTGCCCCCAGCCCCCCTTTTTATCTGCGGCTCCCCCTACAGAGGAGGGAGGGAGTCCTCTATAGGGGGAGCTGTACAGAGCTACAGCTACCCCCAGTCCTGAAGAAGGATTACACACGAAACGTCGACTTCTCCATCTCCGGATGCTGCCTGGCTTGCTGTATTCTTCCAGCCTCCTGCTTGTCTACCTTGGAATCCCACATCCACAGTTTTTTTAGTCTCTAACATGATAGTTAATGGCAAAGAAACTATGTTTATTTTAACTACAGTGGCTTCCATTCCTTCATACCGTACACCGAGATGAAGTCGTGAGCTTCTTCAATATTTGATATCAGCTTCAGGATCCAGGATCTATTCCAGTAAGAGTATGTGAGCATATTGCTGCCATCTTGAAAATATGAGACAGAGAGAGAGAGAGAGGGATCATTGATACATCATTGCTGGTCGGTCTCTTGTTAAATGGAAACGCTTCTACAGTTTTTAATCTTCTTAATCCAGCAGTAGCAGAAAGCACTGATGTTGTTCCCATGCATGATGTACCATCCTTTATGAACGAAACTTCACCCCCAGGACCAGAGATAGATACTTCAACTTTTGAGGAGAAATAGGGGTGCACTAGAAGTGAAGCTGACCAATCTAAGAATAAGGGTAAGTCAGTCAGGACTGAGATGAGGAAGAATTTCTACACTCAAAGAGTTGTGAACCTGTGGAATTCTCTACCACAGAAAGCTATTGGAGCGGGTCAGTTAGTTATCTTCAAGAGGGAGCTGGACTTGGCCCTTCCAGCTAAAGGGATCAAGGAGTATGGAGAGAAAGCGGGAGTGGGATAGTGAAATTGCATGATCAGACATGATCATATTAAATGGTGGTGCAGGCTCAAAGGGCCAAATGGCCTACTCCTGCATCTATTTTCTATGTTTCTATGTTGCAAAATGACATGCTAGATCTGCAAATGTTCTTTCAGTACAGAGTGTATGGGATATTAATGATTTGGTGGAGAAGGCGGTCCTGAATTTACACTTACACCAAAACTCGGACTTAGTATTATTGTCTAAGGGAACTGGAAGCAATTATCCCATCATCAAAGAACAAGGAATGCCAGTTTGACCAACTAGCATTTTTGAACAAAATAAAAATCCATTATTTTGAGTGCACATATCAAGGTATGGAAAAGAAAGCCTCAGAGACTGAAAACCAACAGTTCCTTAGGGAAATTTGAACAGTTGCAGCAGCTACATGGCAATGCAACAAAACAAAGTCTCACAGTCCAACATGAATTATCTATCAGAAGACGTCCAGATGAACAGTAAGGTATCAGAAATGGACAAACATAACTGCTTCAAGAACAGGAGGAGTTGTTATTGATCTCCAGGAGTGCTTAGAGAAAAGCAGAAACTTACAACTGAAAATAAAGTGATTACAGAGAATTTACGGACCATCTAGTGTAGAGACAGCCAGTTCTCGTGAGAAAGTTGATGCATGAAAGAGCCATCGATGGAAAAGACTGACTGTCAATTATGTTTGCAGAAGTCTATACAGGAAAAGTCTTAATTAATGAAAGAAATCAACGACATAATGATTATGATTTTTGAAGGTGGAATTAAAAAAATGTGAAAGAAAATGCACATCTTAAGCTTGCAATATCAAGCCAGCCGAAACTCTCAGACAAGATTAAAATTGGCAGGAGCAATGGACACTGAATGCCCTGCTATTATCCAATCTTCCATCATGTCTTTGGATCTGAATATTGCAGAGGAGCTTCTGAGGGATGCCACCCCCAATGATGGAATCCCAACACAGCCACGTTCATCTAAACCTGATGAAGGATTCTCTGAGGACCCAGTATGTTCAGATTGCAGTGACTGATCCACAGTCAGCCAGGTGGACCTCATGGAATATGAGTTCCCTGACTGGGGCTGTTAACCCGGACCAATTAGGGCACTTTGGCTGAAGGATATAAACAGGAGTGTCAGGAGTTCTGCTCACTCTAGGAGCCAACTCTGAGGAAGCCGGACCAGTGTCAAAGATTGTGCACATGCAAATAATCCCACCAGCCTCTGTGGAATTATTTCACAGATTTTCCACTAAATCGTGGGAATGCGACTCCATATTTTCTTTGTTATCCAAGAACTTTGCCCCACATGGAGGAGAGGCCTACAGTTGAGGTAAGTTTGACAGTCCCACGACCTGAGCAATTCTTACTATCGATCTGGAAGTGTAGTCAAGTAAGCAAGTAGCCTCACAGTCTTAACATGCAGATTACTGTCAGAGTCTGGATCTCCAACATCCCAAAGTTTATCCCTCTCAGGAGTTCAGCCATCTTACCCATCCTCAAAAATGGCTAAGAATACAGGTGGAGACTAAAATCTTGGCAGGAGGAGACTTTGGTTAGGGAAGATCAGAGCAAAGAAGAGAAAGTTTGCCAATAACTATTAACGGTTAAATAGTAATGGTTAAAAGAGGTACAGTTAAAGTCTTAGGGAAGGTGCAGTGTAATGAGATAACATATTTTACATGACTATAGTTATACATGATGTATAAAATATTATTTTTACATAAAATATATTATGGTAATATATTGTCAATGATATCATGATGGAGAAAGTGAGGATTTCATCAGCCTTATGCCTGAAATGTCGATTCTCCTGCTCCTCGGATGCTGCCTGACCTGCTGTGCTTTCCCAGTACCACACTTTTTGACAATGATATCTTGTTGACATGTGATCTGATGAAACCAGGACCTGTATTTGTGGGGTGCCCTAAGATGTCTTTTTTTACTCATTCTTGATATTACACTTATGCTGAATAAAACCTGTTATGTTCACTTATTGAGGGAAGATCTAATGATACTACTCTCCAACTGTTTAAACTGTTAAAACAGAAATAGAATCTGACACCGACAGGATTGTTCCCCACTGTGACAGGCAATCCACAAGGAAGCCTGGGAGCACAGCTGAAGCCGGACCAGCAAGTAGGCCTCAAAGTCTTCCTGTCTGGCTGAACCCCAGTCTGCCCCCTTTGGGAAGCCCATATCTGGGAAAGTGACAGAGAGACAACATTGCACTGGGGAACTAGCAGGCTGCTTTGACAGCTGTCCATCTCCTTGCTCACTTCCCTTTGGGGAATTAAAAATTGAGTGCCATTTTTCATTTCACATTATAAAGACAACAGCTGTTTGACATAATTTCTAATGAAAATGAAATAAAAATCTATGTGCAATTGAAATTGACAGAAGACAGCAGCTGTGACTAGATTATAGGATTCACGATCAATGAAAAATCGAAGAACCAATCAACAATTGCAACATGTTTTGTAAAACTTAGAACATTTGAAAAACATTTAAACAGTCACATGAATAGGAAAGGCTTTGGGCCAAATGCAGGCAAATATGACTAATCTAGTGGGAAACTTGGTCGGCACAGACAAGATGGATGAAAGGGTCTGATTCTGTGCTATATGACTTTATGAACATTTCACTTAATTTAGGATTCTTTTTGTTTTGGCAAATATCTGTTACAACAGACTCCTTGTATAGTTGAAGGATTGATGATTTCCAAATTATCACTGCTTGCTCCCTGAGTGATAAATCAGTGGGTGATATCTGGAAAATAACAGGACCTGTGTACATTACATAGAAGTTAAGCAATGGCAGTTAGTGAATTGGAGACTGGAATGCAATGGAGGGGTTATATGGCATCATAAGTCTAACTCATGACATTAGGATGCTGTTCACAGCTCTTTAACTGGCAAGATTGTGTTTTAACTAAAAACATGACCAAAGACCTCTGCCAAACGCCTGTGTATCAGATGAATGCAGATTTCAACTTGAAATCAAACCAGCTCTTCACAATTAGGCCTTGACAAAGATTTTACCCAAGTGTGGAAAAAAGGTCTTGCTTTTCTAAGAATTTGCAGCTTTTACTATATGTTACTTTACATCTAAGAACAGCGATTAAATATTATTTTGGGAGAATTCTTTTGTGCTCATTAAGCGAAAGGATGTCAGTACTGAAGAAGGGATCATTATATTCATCTTGTCATTAGCATCAGAAATACATCAGCGTATTTTGCTCCTCTCATAAACACTGATGTCCTCCTGGTGTTGATGACCATTGTCTAATGTTGTAGTTCCTATTGTATGAAGCATCAAATCCTACTGTTTCTTCACATTAAATCCTTATAGTTATAGTGGATTAGTAGCAGTCAATTCAAACCTTTTGTGAAAGCTGACCATATTTCCTTAGAGAAGAGGAATTTGCACTGGCTAAACAGGTTGTAAGAATTCTGGCAGCAAGTTTCAGCAACATGCCTGATCTAGTTATCATTGCTACTTGTCTGAATTTGCAACCAAACAATCCAAATGTTCTAAAATTGCCAGCTCTGTTTGGACAAACACCTGAGGTTTAAAAATGTGGCATTTCTCCAGTTTCTGGAAACGGTATTGCACATACCTTCTGATAGTAGAATCCCCAGTAGGGTTAGTGTCTTTGTCTGTGGTTTGTTCTTTCCTTTCTTAAATCTGCTGTTAGCTTGGTGTCTTCTTGGTTTTAACAACACTGCAGACCACCATTCACACGTACATCTGAAGCATTAGCTCTCACTATAGCATCTAGAAATTCCGTAAGTAAGGAATTCCCTAAGCAAAATACTGTTTCACTCTTTTGTCCCGTGTTGCTTGCAGGTTAGCTATGACTCCCACACATTCCAGGATATTTCTGGAGAGCTGGAAACTTTAGAGCTAAGGGGTTCAGTTGTTGAAGGTAGTGTCAGGTTCCAGGGGTGTTAGCTCTGGATCTTTGGGGTTTAAGCAGTCTGAGAGAGCTATAGTTGGTGCTGTGAGATGTAAGTATGGGATCAGTTTAATAGTTACTTAGGAGTTAGACAACAAATTTAATTACCTAGGTATTCCTGAATAACTACTTATTTTATCACTGGGAATTTTCAGAGGGTTCAGGTGGAGAGGAATTGCCCCGCAGAATCTTCAATTTCCCAGGTTATTTTTTCTGAGTCCATTACAATGGGGATGCTGCAGGTTCCCAAGCACAGTGCCCATCTATGCTGGACTAACAAATGTCTGGCCATGAGAAAATCCAAACCCTGACTTTTACATTTTAGTTTCTTCTACAAAAGGGAAACAGCCTCTCAGCACCACCCTGTCAAGTCCACTCCAAAACTTATACTTTTCAGTAAGAATACTTCTCATTAATTTGTGCAGCTTCTTATGAATATTATGAAGAGAGGAGAAAAAAAACAAAACACACTTCACAACGCGTTTTGTTAAATGATCAGATGCACACTAAATGTCTCACTTACAAATGATGTATAATATCACGAACTCTCTCGGTCCAATGTTGCATCAATTAAAGTCAGGTGATTTTTATCATTTGTTTCGCATGGTTTGGCTGCAATTACTACTGTATAGTAGTATTCCGGATGAAGGGCTCTGGCCCGAAACGTCGAATTTCCTGTTCCTTGGATGCTGCCTAACCTGCTGTGCTTTAACCAGCAACACATTTTCAGCTGCGATTACTACTGGCCTCAAGACACTTTTGCTAAAGGTTAATTGACGTCTTCCGCAAAATTCATCTACATTTTCTAAGATGAAACGTGAATGGACAGCCCAAAGATTTTGAAGTAAGGATTCCACTGACATCAGGAACAGGAAGGCAATGGCCTAGCAATATTATTGCTGCAGAGATCCAATTCATGTCCTGGGGACTCAGGTTCAAACCTTACCATGGCAGATGGTGGAATTTGAATTCAACAAAAATCTGGAATTAAGGGTATAGTGATGACCTTTGTCGATTGTTGGAAAAACCCATCTGGTTCACTAATGTCCTTCAGGGAAGGAAACTGCCATCCTTAACTGGTCTGGCCTACATGTGACTCCAGACACACAGCAATGTGGTTGACTCTTAACTGTCCTCTGGGCAATTAGGGATGGGCAACACCCTCATCTCATGAATGAAAAAAAGAAAGTGCTGGAAAAGCTCAGCCCCCACGGAAGGGCCATGGGACACAAAATGTTAACTCTGATTTCTCTCCACCGATGCTGCCAGACTTGCTGAGCTTTTCCAGCAATTTCTGTTTTTGCTTCTGATTTCAAGCATCCACAGTTCTTTAGGTTTTTATTTCGTATTCCACTGACATTGGTTATTTCAAATATGAGTAGGTATTAAAGTTAAACATTGATTACACAATATTTGCAAATAATCAAACCTGTGGTTTACATCTAGTTGAGGAAACCCTTGGTCCACTTGATCCTTCTCCACATTAGTCTTCCTTTTCCCCCACTGGACACCCTTTACTCCAAACAGGGTTCATTCGATTGCTCCAATTCCCTTGCTTGGTGCCTTCTCACACCCTTGCCATCTGCTGCAGTCACTTTATGCAATGAGAAACAGTACTACCACCTGAAAATATTAGTAATTGGTATATTCACTAATTCTGCACTAAATTAATCTGTATGACCCTACTATCTCAGTAAATACATCAAAATAATGTTAAGAGATAAGCTTCCAAAATGTTCAAGGAACACAGATTTGGGCAGAACAATGGCACAAGAAGAAACTTGGGAAAATTATTTGTTTCTCAGGCCTTGAGTAATCTAACCTATCATGCGTCCTGGAATCTTCTGAGTGCATTTTCTCAAACAATACTACCTGATTCCCAAAGCCTGTATAAGAACTCCAGAACATAAATTCGTTCACATATTTACCCCAACTTCATTTCCAGTCCAGCTTGCAGTTTAATAACAATTTTGTCCCATGGAATATTCAATCACTCTGATTTATACATAATCTTATTAACTGCAATTACTGGCACCTAGTTACATCATCCCTGATCGACAAATATTAATTCTTCCATACAGAGGAACTCTGCAAATATTGGTACTCCGCATCTTAAAATTTTGTGAACCCTATAATATACACCAACTAACCATATGTTTTTAATAATGTGAAACTAATCATTCTTTTATTTATATAAGAATTATTAAGTGTCACTTTCTAATAATTAAATAACACTCAATGTCTATATTTATAATTTATTGTAAATTCACAAGATTTTCTTGAATGAAGAAAACAAAAACTTGCAAAATGACAAGGAAGGTGCCACACAATTGGACTATTCTTAATTTCTTAATCTTCTGCTAACAAATTCTTTATCCTATTGTTTGTGCTTAATCAGAATCTGAAACCTGAAGGTTAAGGCACTATATGAGAGTCAGATACTACCATGTGACGGTGCCTTTTGCATGAGACAGTTGAGGGTTAATCCCTAGGTTTAAGACATGGTTTGAAGAATTGAAGGTCCCAAACCCTATCCCAAAACTAAAATCAAGCTTCATTGACACAATTGTCCTGTTTGACCTCAGCACAATTTCAGACGGTTAAAGGTTTCCTCACTGACTTTCCCAACATAATCTCAGCTGAAAAGCTGTAAACACTTGGAAGAATGGTACAAGCATCATAGTTGTGCCATTTACAGAGATATTTTCATTTTCAGGAATCTCTGTGGAACCCACACCCAAATAGTGCTTAAAGAACAGAGTCACCTTTTCTGTCTCTTTACTGCCACTCAGCTCCACTCTCAATATTCAAATGTTTCGAGTCATCACAGTCCCCCCAGAATTTGAGCCCACGAGGCTCTCCTGTTGCACTTCGGGTTGAGACATATCACGATGAATTATCAATCTGTATCTTATAAATCCAAAAGTAAAAACCTTGTCTGTCAGTACTGGACATACTGACTGAAAGTTAGGGAAGATGACTAAAGTTTTGAAGTTTTCAAGAAAGCTTTATCAAAGACAAAACTGGATGGCCTGTGGTGAAAGGACAATCAGAACCACCCTGCACAAAACAATGGAGATTTGTTTTTGGAAATTGTTTAGTCCTCCACAAAGGCTGTTCATTTGCATAGAGCACTGACTCAATTAAAGCCATTGTCATAGCAAAATAACTCCTGTAGCAAAAAATACTTTCAATAAAGGACACAAATATATCTCAATAACAGCCATCTGGAGCACAGCACCAGGTGTGGGTGACCCTTCTTTGATCATTAACAGCAATCACACACCATGAATATAGTACTATTGATTTTATTATTGACATTTTTTTATTCGCTTGTGGGACACAGGCTTTGCCAGCTAGTCAGCATTTATTGTCTGTCTCCAATTGCCTTCACAAACAGGTGGTGAATTGCCTTCAAACTGTTGCAGTCCATGTATAGTAGGTTTCCTCACAGTGCCTTTGGGGAGGGAATTGCAGCATTTTGACCCAACAACAGTGAAGGAACAGTGATATACTTTCAAGTCAGGAAGGTGAGTGGCTTGGAGGGGTACTTGCAGATGGTTGTGTTCCTATGTATCTGCTGCCCTTGTCCTTCTAGGTGCAAGTGGTCATGGGTTTGGAAGGTGCTCTCTCTGGATCTTTGGTGAACTTCTGTCGTACATCTTGTAGATAGTACACACTGCAGCTTCTGAGTCTCAGTGAGATGGAATGGATATTTCTGGTTGTGGCACCAACTGACCAGGTTGTTTTGTCCTGGATAGCGTCAAACTTCTTGAATGTTGTTGGATCTGCACCCATCCAGGCAAATAGGGAGTATTCCATTACCCTCCTGACTTACATATTGTAGCTGGTGGATAGGATTTGGGGAGTCGGGAGGTGAATTATTCACCCATCTCAGTATTCCTAGATTCTGACCTAGGACCACTGTATTCTTGTGGTAAGTCCATTTGAGCTTCTGGCCAATGGTCACGCCCAACATGTTGATCTTTGAGGATTCAATGATGGTAACATCTTTAAATGTCAAGGAGGGGTGTTTAGATTGTCTCTTATTTGAGATGATCATTGCCTTACGTTTATGTAGTCTAGATTAGAGTGGTGCTGGAAAAGCACAGCTGGTCAGGCAGCATTCGAGGAGCAGGAAAATTGATGTTTTGGGCAAAAGCCCTTCATAAGGCTTTTCCAGCACCACTTTAATCTAGACTCTGATTTCCAGCATCTGCAGTCCTCACTTTTGCCTTATGTTTGTGTCGTGTTACTGTTAATAGTCAACTGTCAGCCTAAGCCTGGACATTGTCCAGATCTTGTTGCATTTGATTGTGGACTGCTTCAATATGTAAGGAGTTGTAAATGGTGCTGAATGCTGTGCAATTCACAGTGAGCATCTCCACTCCTGACCTTGTGACATAGGGCAGGTTATTGATGAAGTAGCTGAAGGTGGTTGGGCCGAGGACATAACCCTGAGGAACTCCTGCAGAGACATCCTGGAGCTGAGACGACTGATCTCTCAACAACCACAACATTCTCCCAACTTTAGTACAAGCCTCCAGGTGTTAGTAAGTTAGTGAGAAGAACTTTGTAAAGGCAACAGGGCTGTGTTGTTGTGCAATTGCTCTTTCGGTTGCATCCGTCACCAAGAGGTGGTCCATCTGATTTCATTTCATCAAAGCAATTGATCCAACTGAATGACTTGCTCGGCCATTTCAGACAGCAGTTGAGAGTCAACCACACTGCTGTGGGTCTGGAGTGACATGTAGGCCAGACCAGGTAAGGTTGGCAGATTTTCTTCCCTGAAGGACATTAGTGAACCAGATGGGTTTCTGACAATCCACAATGATTTCACGATCATATGGTGGTTTCTCCCAAACTCAGTAACTTTTTAATTACTCAACTCACAAAGTTAATTTTGCTTTTGTTCATTTATAGCTGGCAAGTAAACAGCACTTGCAAAATAAGCATTTGCTGCCCGTACCAATTTTCTCTTGAAGTTATGGCGCAATAAAAAGGTTACCAACCTAAAGTAAATCCAAGTTTGTGGGAGGTGTCAGCATGACTCATGTTGGAGGTGAAATCAACCAAATGTTCAAAACAATGATTCCATGTTAAATTTTGAAAGCTATTTACAAAGGGAACAGTAGTTCAGGAGCTTTGAAACCAAACAGCTCTCTCTTGCATTCCTGGACGTCACAGTCGAAGAAAAGGACAAAGGAGAACAACAAACCTGCGTCTACAGAAAATCGATAAACACTGACCAAATACTTAACTACACCAGCAACCATCCCAACACACACAAACGAAGCTGTATCAGAACACTATTCCAACGAGCCACCACACACTGCAGCACAGACGAACTTCAGACAACAGAGAAGAACCACCTATACAACGTATTCAAGAAGAACTGATACTCAAAAAACACAGTGCGCAGATTCCTCAGGAACAAACCACGACAAGCAGACTAACACAGCCAGAAACCCTAACCACCTTACCATATATCAAAGAAGTCTCAGAAATGACAGCCAGACTACTAAGACCCCTTGGAATCCTACTAGCACACAAACCCATCAACACTCTCAAACAAAAACTAACAAACTTAAAAGATCCAGTACAACCCATGGACAAAACCAACGTCATCTACAAAATTCCATGCAAGGACAGTCACAAACACTACGTAGGACAAACAGGAAGAAAGTCAGCCACCAGGATACACGAACACCAGCTAGCCACAAAAAGACACGACCCCCTCTCCCTCGTAGCGCTACGCACGGATGAAAGAAAAACACCATTTCAACTGGGACAACACATCCATCCTGGGACAGGCTAAGCAAAGACATGCCAGAGAATTCCTGGAAGCCTGGCACTCCAACCCCAACGCCATAAACAAACACATAGATCTAGATACCATCTATCAACCCCTCAGAAAACGAACAGGAAATGACATCACCACAAACCCCAGGAACCCCATTCAGGAAAACCATATAAATAGGAAGCAGGAGACAACAGCTTCGCTTCACTTGGAGGTCGCCACTGATGATGTTACCTAGCCAGGTAATGAAACTCTGTATATCAAACCTACAGCTCAGTGAGCAAACCTATACCCTAGCTCTTCACTGAAAAGGCAAATTGTGAGCAGCATGTGTTTATTTTTCTGTGTGGCTCACTTTAATCTTAGTGTTATCACCAGGATACATTTAATTCCCTGTGTACCCGATGTTTCCCTTTCATGGGTCCATTTCTATCACCAGGCAGATTGACCAAAGAACATCTGTTGGACCTGCCACTGGTGACTTCCACCTATTTTACTCTTACTGCTGAGTGAGTTATTAAATTATACAGAACTTACAAAAGACAATGCAGATTATTCAGCCAAATTGGCCCTTTCTGTTATACTAACTGGTGGAGACTGTACTGATAGTCAAATTGTGTTATGCCTGAGGGTAACATTTCTGTATTCTGACACTCCACCAATCAGCACATTACTGTGTCCAGAATTCCTATAATCTGTTTAAGTTTCAGCTTGTGCTCTCTCTTGAGACCTCAAATGTCATCACAAGATCACCAGGAACTCGCTGATTGGTAGGGAATGCAAAAATCTTGGGTAAGTGGCAGTTTTGATTAAATGACATACTGAAGCTGAGTGACACTAGTTGGGTGTAATCTGTACTAGAAATAATGTACATTAAGTAGTTTCCCATTCACACTGTAATGAAATTCCACTCTGGTGGACACTTTATGGATATGAGGAGATAGTGAGGACTGCAGATGCTGGAGATCAGAGCTGAAAATGTGTTGCTGGAAAAGCGCAGCAGGTCAGGCAGCATCCAAGGAGCAGGAGAATCGACGTTTCGGGCAGGAGCCCTTCATCAGGATTCCTGAAGAAGGGCTTCTGCCCGAAACGTCGATTCTCCTGCTCCTTGTATGCTGCCTGACCTGCTGCGCTTTTCCAGCAACACATTTTTCAGCTTTATGGATATGAGGTGAGGTATGGCAAGGAAGGTGGTAAGGATCATTATTGAAATGCTACAGCCTTGCTTGACTTATTTGCACTTGTATTGGGTGTGTGGTGAATCCATTGGTGAGGATTACACCTTGGCAGACCATCATGCAGAAGGTGGAAGATAGCATCGTATATCTGAGTCATTGTGCTTCCTGACAAAGGAAACTTGGAAGTAAGAGAAGTCAGGAAGATAAGGGGCTCAGAAGGGCAAGACATTTTTTGCTTCTTGTGGGTTGAGAAGAATTCACACCCCAACAGGAATTCCTGGGTGTCCTTTATCCCAGGCTTCACTCCCTCACCCTGTCAAACATGAGACTTTGCCAACGTATTCCTAACCACCTAAATGAGCGATAGGGACTGTTCTTCCAGGTTTCAGATCATACAGCTCAGATGCTGATCCAACCAGTTCCACTTGCACATTATTTCAATCCCTGCTCATTTACAAAAATAAATTAAATACATGTCATATTTTGTTGGCCAGTGCACTTTCAGGATATTATATGATTCACAATTTCTCACTGATGTCACTAGATGGGTACATTCTCTGAAAGGTCAGGCAGTTAACTTAATATTTTAATGAAAGTCACATTTATACAATACCAAAATATTCAATGAGTCTGGGTCCATTCATTCTATTCCAATCTGTCTATTCCCATAGTCCAGCCAATTGCTAATTAAATGCAATTCTTCATCAATGCAGAAGGGCTCCATGAGTTAAAACCATCATTTAGATTCTCCTTCAAGCCCAATTGTTACCCAAACCCCTCAAATTCATCCTCTTCTTGCTACTGAGTTAACATGTCCTGATAATCCAAGGAGTATTCTCCTTTACTGTAGCTCAGAAAGAGAAGCAATAATGCAGAGTATTATCAAATCACAGGAAACCATAAAGGAAGCAAGTTACATTATTGATAATTCTAGCTAATTAAGAGTGGTAAAGCCATTAATAAGTTTGGAGTAAAAAGTTAGCTCAATAAGATGCACAAACCATTGTATAGTAAGCTACAGAAATCAAGGAGGCATCAGATTTTACACAAATTTCTGCTGAGTTGACCATCCTCAGCAACAAGGCCACTATAATTGTGCCACTGTCCCCAGGCTCAAGGAGGGGTAGCACATCATTCAGGCTTCCCACTCTTGATCACTAATCATCAGACACTTCTACAAGATGGGCAGCACAGTGGCGAGCACAGCTGCCTCACAGTGCCAGGGACCCAGGTTCAATTCCACCCTTACACCACTGCCTGTGGAGTGGGCACATTCTCCCAGTGTCTGTGTGGGTGTTCTCCAGTTTCCTGCCAGAGTCCGAAGATGTGCAGGCTAGGTGGATTAGCCATGGGAAATGCAGGGATAAGATAGGGAGGTGTGTTTGGGTGGGATGCTCTTTGGAGGGTCAGTGTGGGCTGAATGGCCTGCTTTCACGCCATAGGGATTCCAGGTGTGTGCACATGCATGTTAAATGAAGGCAAGATCAAACTCTACAGCAAAACGGAATCATTTTCATAGTAATTGAATTCCAAAAAAATTGCAGCAAAGTTGACTTTAGCACTAACTACTGGAATCATTATATTCAGTAACCTATCAAAGTATTTTGCTAGAACATTATTCCACAAAGATCCCTTTTGACTTTCATATTAGCAGACACTTCTCATTAATTTCATTTGTCATAAGATTCCTTGCAGTTTAAGTGAAAACATGACTATCATCATTAAAAGGTTAATTCTCAAAAGACATTTTCCAGACAATTTCAGCTTCTCGAACACACTGCTACCTCAGTAAAATTTATTCTCACGTAGGCATCACATCTGCTGAAGTACAACTCTTACAATTCAGCCTAACACTTTAGTTCATCATATCGCTACCATAATGATGACGAATTTCTCCATTAGAGTTACATTTTGCTTTAAAAATGTTTAAATTGAACTATGAAGCGACATTTTGTTTTTGCCTCTTTTCCAAACTGAGTAGACTGCAGGAATATATGCTGCAGGTCAAGAACTAAAGAGCCGCTCACTAATCTTGCTGACCTTTGCTCTGTGCTTTTATAGCACTACCTTTTCTTGGCAAGCGCATTCACCTTTTGAAACTCAACTGTTTATAAGCACTTGTTACATATCCAGTGCCTATCCCACACAGAGACTGATAAGAGCTTGCAAACACATAGCCTTCAGCATACAATCTTATCCTTGTGCAACACAATAACTGTCCTGGTTTTCCTCTAGTTAACTGCAAAGTATATACATAGTGTACTTTAGTGACTGCTAAGGGCACGTCCACGTTAAAATTCATGATTACCAGTAGTCCAACATCTCCAACTGTAAAGCACTGGACCTTTTAACTGAACAACAACTCACATATGTAAGATGCAGCAACAGAGGAGCCCATTCAGTCCATTGAGTCTGCTCTCCTAATAAAGAGAACACAGCTAATCTGATAATCCTCAACTCCACTCTCCTGGTTTAACCCCCATTAAAAAAAAGACCATGGTTAATCAAGGAAATTAAGGAGACTATCAAATTGAAATAAAAAATACAATATGCAAAGATTAGATAAACCAGCGGATTGGGAAAGTCTATAAAAGCAACAAAAGACAGCCAAAAAAAGGGAGATAATAAAATTTGAGGGCAAACAAGCAAGTAATTTGAAGATGGACAGTAAGAGCTTCTTTAATTCTATAAAAAAGAAGAGGGAGGCAAAAGTGCATACTTCTTTTGTAGAGGATAAATTGTCCTCAACACTAAGTTGTAGATTGCAAGATCTTTGATTTGTCAGATACACATTGGAGAAAACTTGAACCTCCATTAGTTTCTGCTTAGCAACATAGAATGAGATTTGGAAATTAGTCACCTACAACATCAAACGTGCTTGCCATCAGCCCCTGCTCCTCTCAATTAACAAATGTGTTGTCAGTTCAAAAGTATTTCGGTGCCAATACTGAACTTGCCAAACCTGACCTTGATTCGAAGTGATCATTCTGTGGTTACAGGTCTACCGACCGACAGAATTGCTGTGAAATATTCTTCTGCTGGTATTCAATTACAGTACTGACAACAAGTCAATCACACTGCCCTTCAGGTAGGTTCACAGCCATTCTGCTGAGTTACCGTGTATAGGTCAAGGAAGGCTTTTCTTCTTCCCAAGATTCATTTCCGATTGTTCAATCAGTTTCAGTGGAATTGGTGAACTGTTTTCCTGGTCTTTCTTGTTGCTCAGAGGACATAGGTTGGGAAAAAAAATCCTGCAGCCATTTGTGTATATGGCCTTCATCATGATTTAAGGACAAATGCTCGGGTATCTGAAAACCTGGCTTAATTTTGACAAACTTACACAACACAAGCAATACCTATTTATAGCTGATTTTTATTTTGCATCTCAGTCTAACTGACTGAAGACGAACGAGCAGATTAAAGCACTGTAACACGGGGTTTGCAAAATAAAACATCCTTACGCATGCTTCATGAGGACCTTATCTCATACGTTTCACCATGGCTAATACTTTCTCTAACCTCTCACTTTCAGAACGAAGAACAAAGAACATTACAGCACAGGAACAGGCCCTTCGGCCCTCCAAGCCTGCGCTGATCCAGATCCCCTATCTAAATCTGTCACCCATTTTCTAAAGATCTGAATCCCTTTGCTCCCTGCACTTTCATGTATCTGTCTAGATACATCTTAAATGACACTATCGTCCCCACCCTTACCACCTTTGCTGGCAACGCAATCCAGGCACCCACCAACCTCTGTGTGAAGAACTTGCCACGTATATCGCCCCTAAACTTTTCCCCTCTCACTTTGAACTCGCAATCCCTAGTAATCGAGTCCTCCAATCTGGGAAAACGTTTCTTGCTATCCATCCCGTCTCCACCTCTCAGGATTTTGTCGGCCTCAATCAGGTCCCTCCTCAACCTCCCATCTTTCCAATGAAAATAATCCGAATCTACTCAACCTTTCCTCATAGCTAGCACCCTCCATACCAGGCAACATCCTGGTGAACCTCTTCTGCACCCTCTCCAAAGCATTCACATCCTTTTGGTAATGTGGCGACCAGAACTATACACAGTATTCCAAATGTGGCCGAACCTGTCTTACACAACTGTAACATGACCTGCCAACTCTTGTACTCAGTACCCTGTCTGATGAAGGAAAGCATGCCATATGCCTTCTTGACCACATTTCTGACCTGTGTAGCCACCTTCAGGGAACAATGGACCTGAACATGCAGATCTCTTTGTACATCGATTTTAGATTAGTTTTTTTAGATTCCCTACAATGCAGAAACAGGCCCTTCGGCCCAACAAGTCCACACCAACCCTCCGAAGAGCAATCCACCCAGACCCATTCCCCTAAACTACTTTTTTTTTAACCCCTGACTAATGCACCTAACACTATGGGCAATTTAGCATGGCCAATTCACCTAACCTGCACATCTTTGGACTGTGGGAGGAAACCGGAGCACCCGAGCCCACGAAGACACGGGGAGAACGTGCAAACTCCATACAGACAGATGCCTGAGGCGGGAATTGAACTGGGTCCCTGGCGCTGTGAGGCAGCAGTGCTAGCCACTGAGCCACCTTGCTGCCCCAGGTCTTTTCAATTTACTGCATAGTTCACTCTGGAATTGCATCTTCCAAACTGCATCACCCTGCATTTGTCAGGATTGAACTCCATCTGCCATTTCTCTGCCCAACTTTCCAATCTATCTAGATTCTGCTGCATTCTCTGACAGTCCCCTTCACTATCTGCTACTCCTCCAATCTGAGTGTCATCTGCAAACTAGAATTGACCCATTCTCCTGGTTTCTTGTGCATTTTTAATTTTTATGAAATAGTCTTGCTAATTGTTCTGCCTTCCTTCTTTTCAATCACCTCAGTCTAACTATCACTTCTCTTTATCGGAAAACATGCTGTGTTCAATAAAAAAATAAAAACTGAAAGAACTGTGGATGCTATAAATCCAAAACGAAAACAGGAGTTGCTGGAAACAAGCCGCAGGTCTGCAAGCATCTGTGAAGAGAAATCAGACATGACATTTCGGGTCCGGGGACCTTTCCTCAGGAGGATATTTTGAGAAGGGTCACCAGACTTGAAACTTTAACTGGGGTTTCTCTTCCCAGATGCTGTCAGACCTGCTGAGTTTTCGTTTACAGTAAGAAATAAACTTAGTTTTAAGACAATGACTCATCCCTTCAAATAATGTATTTTCCAATTCATTGGCAGCAAGGTTTTGGATACCCACAAATGATTTTGTTTAAAAACTGATGCGTCAAATCTTAATGCCATTATCCAGCCTTATCTTTGAGAGTTCAGTTCTCTACACTTTTGTCATTTCAGAACAAAACAAGCTGTTACCTAATGCAATGACTATGGTTACAAAGGGGGAAATGCATAGATTCTTCTGCAAGTGTAGGAAGAAGGTGGAATGGGACTTGGGGAAATGTAGTGTGGTGGGTGGGGGCAGGATTGTGTGGGGTTTGCTGACTCTGGGATGAGGTAAATTAACATTATTTGAATATAGATCCACACGTTAGGGCAACTGAAATATGGCTTTTCTGTCTCTACTTGTCTTCTATGTTATCTATCTTCAAGACAGGATTAATTTGTGCAGCTCCATTCCACTCATTAGACAAGACGAGGGGAAACAGAGCAAGGTCACTTTGCTGTAATGAGGTTCTGTTGTAAGCCACAACTGTGGCAACAGAATTTTGTTTAAGCCACATTCATTACAAATAAGCCATCTTAATTTTGCATTGTTCTCCAATCTTTCAATAGCATACCATGCAGATTTGACAATATGAATCAAGGGAACAGGGCACCAGGTTAGGAAGCAAAGAATGTCATTGAGATTTCACTTTGCTCTAATGTTCCACCACCAGATTCTTCATAACTCCCTCTCCAGTGACTTGAACATTCTCCTTGTCAAGAAACTAAACTGAAGAGAGAAACCCATTGTGAAGGGTTGAAAATAAAGGAGTTGGAGATGGTGACTCGGTCTGAAAATCTACAAGGACATTGGAAAGTTAGACAGATGTAAATATTTTCATGAAATTGATGGTGTGAGACACAGAAAAAAGAAAATCTTCATTTCAATGTTTTGAGGATGGAGCTCAGAGGAAAATAGCATAATTTGGACTCAGTATGCTCCTCTTACCCAGAGGCAGTCTTAAATTGGAATTATGATTGACGAGTGCAGCCATTTCATTGGTTTCATGTCTTAGGTAGGTCATTCTTCAAGTGAGAGATCAACTATTTGATTGAGGAAGGTCCACATTCCAACCCAACCTTCCCCACATCCAATATCAGACCACAGGAGTTTTGGAGGAGGAAATCTTGACAGCTTTTCCTCTGCATCCCTAACATATACATTGAGCTAAAGCTTACCACATATCAGCTATACATCATAAACAAGTTTTCTAATGCTATCGTCCTAAAGGAGTCTCATTCATTATGTACCACACCCCTACGTGCCCTGCTCATCTGACGCTAGCCTGAATCTCCCACTCGCTGTTAGTGGAAGTACCCACCACTGCCAGGCTAACCCAGGATCCCTGCACCAGTCCCATATTTAAAAAGTCATGGTGCACCTGGTTAAGTACTACATGGTCAAATGCTGGGCAGGAGGCTGCCCTGCTGGGTTCATGATATTTGCCAAAGATATGGCAGTTGAAGGGAAACCGATGCCCACTTTGCAGACAAGCATCTGGAGGTACTGATGGAGAGATGTGATGCAGAACAGGGCCGTCCTCTTTGCAGAGGATCTGCAGACACCAGACCCTGTCTTGACTGAGGTCTACGCACTTTCACTTTAATAGGTGGTTGTTTGCCTGAAACACATGCAGTGGGTTAGGCGCACGGGCTGCTGGCACAAGGTACACGTGTGAGATGAATGTAGCATGTGCTGTTTAGCAACACATCCACCCCTTAACTGATCACTGCTGAGAAAATATGATAAACTGCCTGGAGCTGTGTGCCTGTGTTAAACGATAAGACAAGACAGAAGGAATGAGAGCCTGTTAGCTAGGCAGGGAGCCAGGTAGGCTCAAAGACACTAATCGAGCAAGTCAGCAGCCCTGAGATGCAGCCTACCCAGTGCTTGAGATGAGTCACTAGCCCAGTGCATCAAGTGTCCTTGCAGCAGCCTTGCAATGAGATATGCCAGCATGGTCCAAAGAGCAGCATTGAAGTTCAGAACCATTCAGTGACTGGAGCAGAGATGTGCCATGTAGTTGTGATGAGGCTGGTACATTTTTGGTGGCAATGTCCACGGATGGGGTTTCATGCAGTGTGCCCTGAGATGTTGGTGCCAGTTCTTGAACATGGACATCTGGAGGGGCAAGTGGCGAGCTGGAGCTGCCAAGTAACCGCTCAGAATTTCATTTGGGAATTCTCGGTGTCCAGCTCCTATCTGGCAGGCATGTTAACAAAGTCAGATTAAGGAGTAATGAGGGCGATAATGAGTGACAACCCATGCAAGTGGGCCTCTTGCCATCCCACTGTTCAACATTTGGTTGGATAAGTTGACTCTTCATCCCTTTCAGCGAGAAGTCTGGTCACTGGACATTTCCCCCGTTTCCCAATTTCCTGTCATGATCCATGTTGTTTAGGGGCTAGGAAAATGTTGACCATTATGACTAATTATAGACCAACTGTGAATAACCAACTTAGCACTGAGATCAAACCTTCAATTTTCTAAACTATGTGGATCAGTACCGGGCCAACTAAATCATTTACTCACCAGATGGCAGCAGATGTCAGTGTACTGGAACAAGCACACTGTCAGGGGCAGTAGTCTTTGAAATCAGTCATTTTCTGACACAAGTGGAGTAGAGGGAAGAATCTCACTTTCGAAAGGAAAATCCAGGAGGAGCCTCAGAATGATCATCCACACACCCCTCGAGCTAAAGGTGATCACAAATTCAATCTTGTATTTCATTCACATGCTGGCTCTGTTATCATTGAAGATAGCATCGCGTACAGAGCCTCCTCCTCCATAAGTTCCCTAACTGCTCTCTATAATTCACCCGTGACATGGTAGGACAGCATAACTTCAGCAGCTTTGGGAGCATCTAGTTCTATTTATATCATCATGTTTTTATTGTCTAGCATTCATGCAGTCCTGCATTGTGGCTTCATCAGGTTAGCACCTCATTTTCAGGATTAGAGTGGTGCTGGAGAAGCTGAGAGGTTGGAATGGGGGAGCACAATGTGCAGCCCTCCATTCCCTCTGCTCCAACAGCAACCTCACCATCAAACCAGCGGACAAGGGGAGTGCAGTGGTAGTTTGGCGCACTGACCTCTACACCGCTGAAGCCAGGCGCCAACTCAAAGACACCTCCTTCTACCATCCTGTTGATCATTACCCCACCCCCATCACCAAACCATCATCTCCCAGATCGTACACAACCTCATCACCTCAGGGGATCTCCCACCCACAGCTTCCAACCTCATAGTCCGGCAATCCCATGCCGCCCGGTTCTACCTCCTACCCAAGATTCACACCCCTGACTACCCCGGCTGACTCATCATCGTAGCATGCTCCTGCCCCACTAAATTCATCTCCATCTACCTTGATACTGTCCTATCCCCTGGTCCAGGAACTCCCCACATATGTTCAGGACACCACTCACACTCTCCAACTCCTCCAAGACTTCCATTTCCCTGGCCCCCAATGCCTCATCTTCACCAGGGACATCCAGTCCTGCGACACATCCATCCGTCATGACCAGGGCCTCCAAACCCTCCATTTCTTCCTCTCCTGACGTCCCCACCAGTACTCTTCCACTGACACTCTCATTAGTTTGGCTGAAATGGTCCTCACCCTCAACAATTTCTCCTTTGAATCCTCCCACTTCCTCCAGACGAAAGGGGTAGCCATGGGTACCCGTATGGGCCCCAGCAATGCCTGTCTCTTTGTCGGCTATGTAGAACAGTCGATCTTCCACAGTTACACAGGCACCACTCCCCACCTCTTCCTCCGCTACATTGATGACTGCATCAGCGCCACCTCGTGCTCCCATGAGGAGGCTGAGCAGTTCATCAACTTCACCAACAATTCCACCCTGACCTTAAATTCACCTGGACCATCTCTGACACCTCCCTCCCCTTCATGTACCACTCCATCTCTGTTAACAATGACCAACTCAACACTGACAATTTTTTACAAACCCATTGACTCCCACAGCTACCTGGATTACACCTCCTCCCACCCTACCTCCTGCAAAAATGCCATCCCTTATTCCCAATTCCTCCACCTCCAACGCATCTTCTCTCAGGAGGACCTCTTCTACCACGGAATACACCAGATGGCCTTTTTCTTTAGAGTCGCAATTTCCCCTCCCACGTGATTGAAGATGCCCTCCTTCACATCTCATCCATGTTTGCACTTCTGCCCTCGAACCCCACCCCTCCAACCGTAACAAGAACAGAACCCCCCGGTCCTCAGCTTCCATCGCACCAACCTCTGCATAAACCGCATCATCTGCCGACATTGCCGCCACCTACAATTGGACCCCACCACCGGAGATATATTTCCTTCCCCATCCCCATCCACCTTTCGCAAAGACCATTCCCACCGTGAATACCTGGTCAAGTCCACGTCCCCAACAACCCACCCTCCCATCCTGGCACCTTCCCTTGCCCCCGCAGGAATTGCAAAACATGCACCCACACCTTCCCCCTCACCCGTCCAAGGCTCCAAAGGAGCCTTCCACATTCATCAAAGTTTCACCTGGACATCCACGCATGTCATTTACTGTATCCGTTGCTCCCGATGCGGTCTCCTCTACATTGGGGAGACTGGATGTCTTCTCGCAGAGTGCATCAGAGAACATCTTCAGGACACCCACACCAATTAACCCCACCATCCTGTGGCCAAACATTTCAACTCCCCTTCCCACTCTGCCAAGGATATACAGGTCCTGGGCCTCCTCCACTCCCTCACCACCTGACGCCTGGAGAAAAGCGCCTCATTTTTCGCCTCGGGACCTTTCAACCCCATGGCATCAATATGGACTTCGCCAGATTCCTCATTTCCCCTCCCTCCATCTTACCCGAGTTCCAACCTCCAGCTCAGCACCGTCTTCATGATCTGTCCCACCTGTCAATCTTACGTCCCACCTATTCGCTCCATCCTTCTCTCCGACCTATCACCTTTACCCCCACCTCCATCCACTTACTGCACTCTCAACTACCTTCTCCCCAGCCCCAACACCCTCCCATTTATCTCTCCACCCCCGAGGCTCCCAGCCCTATTCCTGATGAAGGGCTTTTGCCCAAAACATCGATTTTCCTGCTCCTCGGCTGCTGACTGACCTGCTGTCTAATCTCTAATCTCCAGCATCTGCAGTACCCACTTCCGCCTACCTCATTTTCAGGTACATGCGGCGGACAATGCTCTACCACACCCTTAACTGAGTTGGTTAGGCATCTGTATTTGGTTATGATGAAGCAGCCCAAGGAATATCCCAGGACATGAGATTACAGATTGTGGTGGAATACAATTTGGTTTCATCTGAAGGTTCACAGTACCTTATGCATGTGCAGTTCGGAGTTGTCCAATCTTTCACCTTTTGTGCGATAGCAGTGATACGTGGAAAAAAAAGTGGTAAAAGTGGACTCCCTGGAAACTGTATGGTGGTCACATCTTATGTCCTTCAGGACTTGGGTAACCCAATCGATGGTTATGTTGCCGTATCACTGCTGATGACGGAAATTGAAGTGCCCGTGCAGAGTCCATTCTGGGCTGTTACGATATTCCATGCTTTGTCCATCTGGTGTTCAACATAAAGGAGTGCTGACTCATTGGGTGAGGGAGGGTGTTCGATGGTAATCAGCAAGAGGCTTCCTTCTCCATCTTTAGATTGAGTATCATGAAACCTCATTGAGTGCAAAGTCAATCTTGAGGTTTTTCAAGGCCACACTCTTTGGGTAACCTACAATGTCTGTCCTTGAATGTGTCTGTCCAGCAGATCACTCTCAGAATAGTGAGGGACGTGTGGGAATTTGTCTGAACTGGTAGAAATCTGTGATAATGACCTCTTGGTCAGAGCTGAACTTCAGAAGACAATAATGTTTTCTCTTTAACTTAAATGGAAAACATATAGTTCTGAAAGAGGTTTCTGCAAATTTCTGGTAAATACCTCTGTTCAGGGAAATCTCCATGTGATCTCAGGTTGCCACTGGGAGATAACTGTAATGAATACCCATTTAGTTTAGCACCTTCCGCAGCAGCACACAATCAAAAAGATGCTGCCAAGACACGATCAGCAGGAAGAAAACAAAGAAAACTTCTGAGGAGAAACAGGGAAAGATATTTTTGTTGAAAACCAAGCAGGATGTTTTTGAGAAGCTCTGTTTCTGTTCAAAAGAAAAGAACAGAATAGACTTTGGTAGAAAGAATATAGGGATGGACTATTTTTTAAATAGGGAGAAAATTCAGAAGGCTGAACTGCAAAGAGACTTGAGAGTTCCAGTCCAGGATTCCCTCAAGGTAAAGTTGCAGGTTATGTCAGTAGTTAGGAAGGCAAACGCAATGATAGCATTTATTTTGAAAGGACTTGAATATAAAAGTAGGGATGTACTTCTGAGGCTCTACTTGGCTCTTGTCAGATTATATTTGGAGTATTATGCGCAACCATATCTCAGGAAGGACGTACAGGCCCTGGAGCATGTTCAGAGGAGTTTCACGAGAATGGTCCTAGGAATGAAAAGCTTAACCTATGAGGAATGTTTGAGGATTCTGGGTTTGTACTCAATGAAGTTTAGAAGGATGAGGGGGGGATCTATTTGAAACATACAGAATACTTAATAACCTGGACAGAATAGATCTTGGGAAGATGTTTCCATTGGTAGGACAGAGTAGAACCCAACAGTTTAGCCTTCAAGTAAAGGGAAGATCTTTTAGAACAGAGATAATTCTGATACTTCTTCAGCCAGAGTGGTGAATCTATGGAATTCATTACCACAGAAGGTTGTGGAGACCAGGTCATTGACAGTATTTAAGACTGAGATAGACAGGTTCTTGAGTATCAAGAGGATCAAGGGTTACAGGGAGAAAGGAGTTGAGAGACTTATCAGGCATGATTGATTGGCGGGGAGGAAGTGAGGTCTGCAGATGCTGGAGATCATAGCTGAAAATGTGTTGCTGGAAAAACGCAGCAGGTCAGGCATCATCCAAGGAACTGGAAATTTGACGTTTCAGGCAAAAGCCTGATGAAGGGCTTATGCCTGAAACGTCAAATTTCCTGTTCCTTGGATGCTGCCTGACCTGCTGCGTTTTTCCAGCAACACATGATTGATTGGCGAAGCAGGCTCAATGGGCTGAATGGCCTAATTTCTGCTCCTATGTGTTATGGTCTTATGGTTCTTGAAGGATTAGGGAATGTCAAATTGTGGAGATGTGATTGAAAGGTGACAATCAGACCTGAAAGAGTGGAACAGTTACCTGTGATGACTGTAACCAAGTCAGCCAGGTGGACCTTACAGAATATGAGTTACCTGATTGGGGCTATTAACTTGGTCCAATCAGGGAGCCTTGGCTGACAGATATAAACAGGAGTGTCAGAGGTTCTGTTCATTCTCAGAGCTGGCTATGAGGGAGCTGGATCAGTGTCAAGGACTTAACACCTGTTAGTAAAGGGCGATTTGGTGATGGGATATCAGCCTCTGTGGAGTTATTTCATTATCAAAAGACACAGTAAGTTTGATAGAGGAATTGATAGAGTGAATAATCTCTCAACTGCTTCTAATGCAGTGACATCTTTTCTTAAGCAAGGAGACCAAAAGTGTATACAGTACTCCTGATGTGACCTTATGAATACTTCTTACAACTCCAGCAAAAGATCCCAATTTTTATATTTCATTCTTCCCACAATAAACAGCAACAATTTATTTTCCTTCCCAATTACTTGCTTTATCTACATACTAACATTGTGTGTTTCACACACAACACATAAAAGCGAGTATCCAAATTCAGTGCATAATGGGGAAAGTGATAGGAATATTGCTCTTTATTTCAAAAAGAATGTGAAAGTAGGGAGGTTTTGCTAAAACTATCCACGACACTAATCACACTTAGCTGGAATATTATGAACAACTTTAGCTTTGTTATCTCAGGAAACATACTCTGGCATTGGAGACAGTCCACAGAAAGTTCACAAGGCTGATAGGTATGGAGGGACTGTCTTATGTGGACAGGTTGAGTGGGATTGACCTGTACTCATTGGAATTTAGAAAAACGAGAGGCTTCTTTCGAGGACTCAACAGGAAAGTTTCTTTCTCCTTGTCAGAAAGTCTAGGATCACAGGGCAATAATCTCAGAAAAATAGGTTACACGCTTAACACAGAGATGAGGTGGAGTTGCTTCATGAGGGGTAATGATTAGATTCCCTACAGTGTGGAAACAGGCCCTTCAGCCTAACCAGCCCACACCAACCCTCCGAAGAGTAACCCACCCAGAACCATTTCCCTC
The DNA here is from genome assembly GCF_020745735.1 of Hemiscyllium ocellatum. Taxonomy (NCBI): domain Eukaryota; kingdom Metazoa; phylum Chordata; class Chondrichthyes; order Orectolobiformes; family Hemiscylliidae; genus Hemiscyllium; species Hemiscyllium ocellatum. The sequence goes on from NC_083404.1 coordinate 17,823,047, forward strand.
CGACTAATGCACCTAACACTATGGGCAATTTAGCCTGGCCAATTCACCTGACCTGACTGTGGGAGGAAACTGGAGCACCCAGAGGAAACCCGCGCAGACACGGGGAGAATGTGCAAACTCTACACAGACAGTCGCCTGAGGCTGGAAGCCACTGTGGCTCAGTTTGTGGAATTATTTATTGCAAGGGGTTGACGAGGCTTGGCCATTAAGTATATGCAAGTCAGAGACAGACAGATTTTTTTTAATCAGTAAGTGGGGAATCAAGGGTTATGGGGAAAATGCATCTGATCAACCCTGATCTTACTGAATAGTGGATCAAACTAGATAGGATGAATGGCCTACTTCTGCTCCTACCTGTTTTGGTTTTGGTTTTAAGAACACCTGGACCCCTCTGAATGGCAGAATCCTACAAATCTCTCCCTCATTTAAATTCAATACGAGACCAGATGGCATTGCAGGTTTCCAGCCCGAAAAGAGAGAGGCTGAAATTGACTCTGTTGCACATTTGCAACAACCAAAAAGCTGTGTGATCACTTTTACTGACAACTTTATGACTCTTTTTAAAAATCTGAAACAAAATTGTTGACCTGCCAGGGTGAAAGCTGAACATGTTCTTTGGGCTATCATGACAGTTGTCCGAACAAAGCCCCAAAACATCATCGTTACAGTACTCTGTCAAACGTGCAGAGAAGAAGCATAAACTCATACCTGCTGTCCAAAAGCATGCTTTTTATCTATATCCTTATTCCTTTCCATTATGTAACAATCTCATGATTAATAACAGATTACAAAATTCACTGCTACAGAAAAAGAACTAATGGATTTCTTCAGAAAGCCCAGTTGGAAAAGTATCGAAACCTGAAACTGCACTTCACCCTGCAATCTCTCCCACTTGAAGAGCTCTAATTCAACACATCACTGAGTTTTGGACACTAACAAACCCCTCGGAGCTTGCATTTATTCAACATCTCACCATGTTCTGAGAACATCTCAAAATGCTTCAAAATTAATAGATTTCTTTTTTATTCACTCACGGGACATGGGCGTCGCTGATTGGGCAAACATTTATTGCAGGCCTATCCCCAGCTGCCCTTGAGAGAGAGTGGTGGTGAGCTGCTTTCTTGAACCGTTGACCCATAATCTCATTAGGGAAGCAATTTCAGGATTTTGACTTAGTAATACTAAAGGAGCTGCAATACATTTCCGAGTCACAACGGTGAGTGGCTTGGAAGGGAACTTGCAAATGGTGGGGTGTTCTCATGTATCTACTGCCCTTGTCCTGATTACCAAAATAAAATCTTACTGAAATAAAAATACTGCGGATGCTGGAGACCTGAAACTAACACAGAGAACGCTGGAGAAATTCAATAGATCCGAATCCATCTGTACAGAGAGGGACAGATGAACGGTCACATCGGAAACACAATCAGTGTTAATTGGACAAATGTAACAAATAATTGTACATTCCTCTGAACATTCCTGATGAAGAGCTTATGCTCGAAACATTGACACTCCTGCTCCTCAGATGTTCCTGATCATCTGTGCTTTTCCAGCACCAAAAGTTTTGACAGCTAATACCACACCGTAAGGCTTCACAAATAGTTCATGAGATATAAGACTAGTTTAACTAGTTTTGTAGGTGTGAGGAATATTGATCAGCCCACTCTTCTCTGATAACTCTTGAACACAGTTGAGCTATCAGTGGGAGATAGCAAGGGAAGTGAGGATCCCAAGTTACAGATAGCTTATTCATTCTGGACTATGCCTGAGCCAACATTTGGGGAAGATTGAGAGGCCTGCAGAAGGCCTGCCTACCTAGCCAGGGACAGCTGTAAGCAAAGGGAAGGAAGGGAAAAGAATCTACAAATAAATCAGGTTGTTTATATTGTTCCACAGGCTTTCTAGACTTGACATGTTTCCATTTATTCTAAAGGCATGCTGTTAATGTTCAATGCTTTCTAAGAAAGAGGTGGAGCAGTTGGCAGTATGCCACCACAGATGACAAGGCTCAGTGTGCCGCTGGTGACAAACTGAGCAAGTGGTTTCAGTAATCAGTGGGAATGTGCTCTTTCCTACCAGCACTGCTTTAACACTGCAAACTCCTCTGATGGCTTAGTGAGTAAATGCAGTTTACAGAGTACAGATCAGGAGGTTCCCTGTTTTTTGCTGGATGACAGATGCCCAGGGTGTGTGAATGTCTGATGAGCACAGCAGGGGTTTTGCTCTGATCCCTTCACACAATCAAACTGCTGTTCTGTCTAGGTTCATGTGTGCAAATAGGCACTTTACAGAGAACAGAGGACTGAAATGAGTTGCACCCATTTGACCACCGGCTGTGGAGCAGAGCAAACCAGAGACAAAATACTTCTCTTAATATTGATGCATTATCAACAAATAACTCAGTTGACTGAGGAGAGGACTCAGAGAAAAGAGAGGTCACTTGACCAGAAGGTTGAGCACCTTCTCAGTCCAGACTTCCACTGCAGCCAATGCAGCAGAAACTACAGGGTAAGATTAGGGCCAATCAAGGACAGTAGTGGGAAGTTGTGTGTGGAGTATGAAGATATAAGAGAGGGGCTAAATGAATATCTTTCATCAGTATTCACACAAGAAAAAGTTGGGCAACATTTCAGTGGTCAGGAACATTTGGTCTCGGATCTTAGGGTGACCATCCTCCAAGGTGGATTTCAGGACACACAACAACAAAAAGTGGCTGAGCAGAGGCTGATAGCCAAGTTCGGTCCCCATGGGGATGGCCTCAACAGGGAACTTGGTTTCGTGTTACACTACAGGTGACCCCACTGCACTATGCACTCTCAATCACACTCTTACATACCCACACACTCATGCTCCCTCTCGTACACACACACATACAGCCCTCACACTCACGCGCATGCACATACCCTCTCATAGGCTTATAGTCCGTCACACTCAAACATACCCTTTACCAAGCTTGCACACACGCAAGCACACACTCTTATGCGCATTCACACACCCTCACATGCACACACTCACTCTCTCTCATGCACATGCACATATATATAAGTCTATGGGGTGAATTTGCATTTATAGAATTATATTTGCAGATACATTCTATTTTGCTCAAAAAGCACACAATCTGCAGTCAGTTAATGCAGGCAGTCAATCCACGTAATATTTTATAAATTCATACATTGGAAATAGAACCAGTTTGACTCAAGATTAGGATGCAGACAGACTGTAACCTCACACCTTTAACACATGGTCTGAGCTGAGATGTCATTTTTTTTGATAAAACATTAAGTTATCTGGAGAATGTGACTTTAAAGAAGTTCTGGATTTACATATTAATGAACTGAAACCTGCAACCCATTCTAAAAGATGAAAGACTTAACAGCAATCTAGGTTTGTTCAATATATCATTTCAGTTGCATGACACTGTAATCTTTTGCTATAAATTTTGTATCTTATGATCCTGCTCCACAATCACCTGATGAAGGAGCAGCGCTCCGAAAGCTAGTGCTTCCAAATAAACCTGTTGGGCTGTAACCTGGTGTTGTGTGATTTTTAACTTATGCCAGAGTTGACTGCACCATGATGCAAACCATTGTCTTACTTGATGGAAGGCTGCTATCTTTCAAAATGGTATGTTCAACTAGAATGTCCACTAAATTTACAGGCTAAAGTTTACCCAAATCTGAATTTGAATCGAACAGACTGACTTCCAACTGCACCTGGAAATTTTGAAATCTAAACCAGACGCCATTATGTGAAGGCACTGGAGTTCATTTTCATTTGCTTCTGCCTTTTTTTAAACTGTAAATGAGGCAAAAGAGAACAAAAATCATTCTGTTTTAAACTCTCAAGAGATTGCTGGAGGTAAGTCTGCTCTGTTTCTTTCCCATGAGTGAAGGCATGAGCAATTTACACCTTGATGAAAACAGGTAGATGCCTCTTTACATAGAAATGTACATCAAATGATACTCAGAACCCTCCAAACAATTTTGGTGGTAATTGGCATTGGCCTTGCTGTTTCAACATCCTCACAAACAGTGGATGCACAGGTTACGAGACAAGACTGCTTAAAAGGTATCACAACAGCAGTCACTTACAAACTGTAGTCAGGTTTGTGGGCGGCACGGTGGCACAGTGGTTAGCACTGCTGCCTCACAGCGCCTGAGACCCGGGTTCAATTCCCGACTCAGGCGACTGACTGTGTGGAGTTTGCACGTTCTCCCCGTGTCTGCGTGGGTTTCCTCCGGGTGCTCCGGTTTCCTCCCACAGTCCAAAGATGTGCAGGTCAGGTGAATTGGCCATGCTAAATTGCCCGTAGTGTTCGGTAGGGGTAAATGTAGGGGTACGGGTGGGTTGCGCTTCGGCGGGTCAGTGTGGACTTGTTGGGCCGAAGGGCCTGTTTCCATACTGTAAATCTAACCTAAAAAAAGGTTATAAGTTTCCAAAAAATCTTTGGATTCTGGAGAAATACCAAAAAATTGGAAAACTGCAAATATGACACCCCTATTCGAAAGGGAAGCAAAAGGTGGGTACCTATAGGTTGATTAGCCGAACTTCTTTTGGTGGGAAAGTAGCGGAATGAATTACTAAGGTAGTAATAGATGAACATCTGGAAAACCATATTTTAATCAAGTTGTCAGACACGGCTTCGTGAAAGGGAAATCATGTCTGACTAATTTATTAGACCTTTTCAAGTGGATAGAGAGGAGCCAGTAGATAAATTTCCAGAAAGCATTTGACAAGGTATCCCACAAAAGGTAACGCCTTCTATCTACAAAGGTATTTACCTCATATGATAACAGCCCACAGTGTTGGAAGTAACATATTGGCATGGTTAAAGAATTGGCTCAGAGACAGGAATCAGTGAGTGGGGATAAGAGGTTCTTATTTTGGTTGGTGGCCTGTAACAAGCAGGTTTCCACTGGCGTCAGTGCTGGGACTACAACTATTTACAGTACATATTAATGACTTGAAGAAAGGAAGTGTAGTCAAATTTGCAGACGACACAAAAATAGGTGGAAAGCCATGTTGTGAAAGTATTACAAATAGTTTACAGAGAGATATTGATAGGTTAAGAAATAAAATCTCACAAAGTTTCCATCATAAAGTCTGCTCAGGAATCATTAATAAAAGGAAAAAAGTCTGCAATGAAAATCAAAAGACGTCTATAAAATGAACTTAAATGTTAATTTTATGTTTCTGTCCAGCAGCCTAGCCATGATAATTAAGCCACTGTTAAATTCCTAGACACAAATATCAATGCCAATACAGCACGGCATAGACCATCCATGTTGCAGGTTATTGAACTTTTAGATCCCCAAGGTCCAATAAATGCATGGACTAATACGGCTCTCTGTAAAACTCACCACAAAATAGAAAAACTGCATTCTGCTGCTAGATCAGTCAAACCCTGTATTGTCACATATTACTGACAGAAAGGGGTGAGACAGGGTTGGCAATTTCATTAGAATATAAATGCTGAAATTGTTGTTGCATGTTACGTTATGTTTTCATGGAGAGAGAGGATTGTGCAAGATTGCACAGAAGGATGCTTCATTAAAGATTCTTAATATGGTCTCAAACCTAAGATCAATTCGAATTGGGATTCCATAGTTAACCTGACCGGTCTATCTGGCTTCTCTGCACAGATGCTGCCAAACCTGCTGAGTCTCTCCAGTACTTTCAGTTTGTGGTCCATTCTGTGTCTTTTTTTAGAGAACAGCAATGAGGTAAAGGTTTGCTCAAGAAAAAACAAATGACTTCATCCACAACATGAAAATAAAACAGCAGCAAACCAACAACGTCAATGTTTGCAGTTTTCTAAACCATTATCTGATCTTTCCAGTTAATTGACAAATTAATACGAGTACAGATATACGTTAATAAATCAGCATTTTACTGAGATTTTTCAGCAGAAATCCAACAAACAGGTTACAGTCTCGGCAAAGATAAAGGGTTTACTACATTTTCTACATAGAAATTAAGTCTAGCTTTATTTAATGGCTTTTTCTTCCAATAATCACCGATCAAGCATCCATTTCTACAAAACAAAATACTACTGATGCTGGAAATCTCAAATAAAACCAGGAAATGCTAGAGATCCTCAGCAAGTTAGGCAGCACTTCTGGAGAGAGATATCAAGAAGGCCAGATTTTTATCTCCTCAAGAAGGTGGGAATCAGTTCCCAAAATTGTTTCTCCTACAGCAATTTCCTTCTGCACATTAATTTTCGTTTGCTGGTGCAAGCTTTGCAAATCAGAAGAGTATCATCTTGAAGAGTTGGTGACACAGAATAATGCCATGTGAGGAATTAGTAAAATTCTAATAAACAAGTGTAAAATGCTTTGATACCTTCAATTCTTGTTTGTCATTCAGAAAATGAGGCTAGGTCATCATTTTTTGCCCATCCCAGAGGGCAGTTAACAGTCAACCACATTGCTGTGGGTCTGGAGTCAACCAGCTCAGTTAAATACAGCTGTTTCCTTCTCAAAAGAGCTTAGAGAAGCAGGTGGGCTTTTTCCTGTCAATGGTTTCATGGTCATCATTAGGTCCTCAATTCCAGATTTTTTTTTAATTTGAATTCAAATTTTCCATGTGTTGAATTCAAACCTAGGTCCCCACAGCATTAACCTATGTCTCTGGATTAACAGTCTAGCAATAATACCACTAGCTGTTGCCTCCTCAATTTACACTTATCAGACGCTGTATTATAATGTAGACGTGTCTATAATGCAATGAATTATCATAGGGCTCTGACCTAATTTTGACCACTATACTGATCAGAATTGCATAACTGTTGACATGCAGCAAGGTACTTTTTTTCTCTTGGAGAAAGTGCTAAAATGCATTCAAAAATGTAGAAGTGTTGTTAAGTCCTCCTGTTGTGTTTGAATCAGAGGTTTAAATGTACTGGCAATACTGATTAGAAAAGAAATTCCCATACTGTTGAATCTGAAAAGAAAACTAAGCACCTACTCCACTCGATTGACAAGCAGTTTATTTTGAAATGGAAATGTGGCATTATTCATTCTTTCAATTCTATGGTCTTGTAGCTGAAAATGGTTTGTTTTAATTTGGTTTTGTGATGGTCTGCTTTGATAGCGGTAGTTACTATAAATGTTTGGCTGAGATTCAAAAGCTAAGAAGAATCTGAGCGTGCAAACAGTCTATTGAAATAGTGGCTCAAGAGAATGCTAACCATTTGAGGACATAGTTATAAAATAATCTGTTTTTGCTGTAGTTTCAGCCATAAGTTTTTTTTGAAAAACTTAGTGGCCACTTCAGGAATAAAACCCTTTGCTTGTAGGAACACAGTTTTGTTTCTTTGTACTACCAATGACAAATATCAAAGAAGAGTTTTACTGGATTGTGACACTGAAATTTTTTACATGCGTTTTAAAGTATTCCTATTACTATTGTACGGCCACGGACCTGGTACATATTGGACGAGTTGTTATGGAGGATCGTTGTGGATTTGGAAAAGACATGGGTGATCTAAGGAAGCATGGGGTGGCAATGGGTATGAAGGGCCATTGAAGGGGCGTGGGCATGGGTGGGGGAAGGTTTACAAGAATCTTTATATGAAGTTAGGAACTGGGTTACTGTCTCCAAGAATGGAGAGAAGCTTTCTAACCCAGCTGCATCTGCACCGACACTCCTCTCAAAACCCATCGCACATCCAAACTGTTGCACAAGCCCAAACCCTCCATCGATAAACAAAAATAGGAAACAGTCTGACATGTACTGCACACACCCAACATAAACAATTCAGCCCAGAGTTAATGTTTCAGCTTGATGTTCTTTCATCAGAACTGGGGAAAAGTCTGATAATTTCTGATTCTTAAGTTTTACATTAATTCCTGTTCTGTAAACTCTGTGAAGTCCCTCTTTGAGGAACTTAGTTTTAACAGTTAAACAAAGGGGGCTGCAAATAACTGGGTGGCACGGTGGTTAGGACTGCTGCCTCCCAGTACCAGGGACCTGAGTTTGATTCCACCCTTGCGGTTGTCTGTGTGGCAATTACATGTTGTCCCTGTGTCTCCCATGGGTTTCCTCCTACAGTCCAAAGATGTGTAGGTTAGGTAGATTAGCCATGGAAACATGGGATTATGAGCATTGGGGAGTGGGATTACTTCAGAGAGTGAGTGCAGACTCAGTAGGCTGAATGGCCACTTTCTCCACAGTAGGGATTCTATGCAAGTTACTTTGACTCCTGCATTATATTTTACTATCTCTGCACTGCATACCACAGAGATAACTGAAAAGAACTAAGAATTGTCAAAAATAGTATGTTTGTTTGAAGTTACAGCAGGGAATGTTAGTGTGACCAATAATGTTGAGGCCTACTGATCTAATCCAGGAATTAAATGGGTATTTACAGTGTGCATACATACACTTGCCTTTAATATAGGTCATTCAAGCATGCCTTCCCTTAACTCAATTTACTGCTAGCCAGAAAAACAATTCTTAAAATGGTCTGTACTTTAAGGAAGTTAATACGTGGTGGGTTTGTAATCTGACAACACAAACTACTATTGTCCAAAGTATTTCATGCAGCTGCAAATGTGGTTAGGCTTCATGCCAGTAAGAGCTAAAATACCACATTACATAACAGTTTTTTTCACAATACATGGATCTGTAGACTGAAGTCATATTATCCCTAAACAGCCAGCGCTGGTCACATGTTTCAGTTCCTGATGCACTTTCTTCCTGTTTCTCAACCCTATCGTCCTGTGCACAAAATGAAAAGGAAATCCACAGTTAGTCCAACAACTTAGTGTTCGTGTAGTTGTCTTATACAGGGGGGACATCCAAGTTTAAACTGCAGGCTTTATCTTAGGTTGTGCGCCAAATGTCTATATTTCGTATGTATTTTTCAGACATGGGCGACACCATTAAAGTGTTACTTATTAATTGTTGTTACTGTTATTTGTTATAGCTACACTTATTATTAGTTGCTGTTAAGCCTACAAATTATTGGATTTGTATCAAACTCAGTTTCACAACTTCTGGGGATCTGAACTTGTGATCTCTTGTCAACTATTTGGTGATGGACAGAGCAAAGGAGATGGATAGATATCTTGCTTTGGATGTCACAGGGTAATCCCGGGTAGCAAGGCCTCACTGACCTCAAAGGGTAGGGTATGGAGCATCAATGAGGTGTACATGAGGAGCAAGTTAGTGGCCTGGTCAGATCTGCCTCACTGATAGATATATAAAGAGCAAACGCAGGAAGTCACATAGTCATTTCACAAATAGAGGAAAGGAAAACCCCATAATGGTCACGCAGAAAGTACCAAGAATATTTTAGGGCTGACCAAACAAATAGCATCAAACAAAACTGTTTTAGCTAAAAACACATCATGTACCTGTTCAACTATACCACTTAACAGCTATAGCCATTAAAAAAAAGAGAAAACTATCATATTAGCTCCTAACAAAATCACAACAAACTCTATTCTTGAATGTAGATCTGAAATAACATCCCATTTATTTGTCAACAGTAGAGCAGCATTTTATAGCATTACTTTAAATAACAGTCCTCCTAGATAAATGACAGAATCAGCACTAACACAAATTCACAAGGGAACTATGCTACAAAATCTCAAAGGTTAATCCCCCCCGTACTTATTTCAATAAATATATTTCATAACATTGTAAATTTAAAATGCAAGGAATAGATAAAAACATACAGCAAGGCCCTGTTATAAGCCATTCCACTTTAATAGCAGTTGTTTATCAGGACAGTAATGCACTTAATGTCATGAGTTTCATTTGACAGTGTCCAATGCTGGGCTTGCTGTAAGCTCACATGAGTAGATCAGTGCCATTCTGAAGTAGCATCTCCTGCCTCCTAATCCTCCTAGGTGCTATGGACCTTCTGTCCGACCAATCCTTCTGTCGCTACCAACCTTCCCTCCCTTGTCAACCCTCCCAGTATTCTGAACTGCAAAAATGACAGGGTTCATCATGACTAACAAAGAAAGCTGTCAAAATAAATTGTCAGAAATATCCCTGATCTTCTGACTGACCACTGTTTACGTCATTATAAACCAATTTATAAGATTTTGTACTGTACCTGATATTTTGTGCATAGCTACCTTTGATCAAAGATGGCACCAGGATTGACAACTTTGCCCACTTTTCACTGTACTCCTCTATCTTGAGTAGATACGACAATAAAATCTAATTCAAATTCTAATTTATATTTCTTTTCAGTTTTCACATCAACGTTACAGCAGTCAATAAAAAGAATGATCACTAATATGCTCTAGGCTAGAAAAAGCGAAGACATGATCTCTTCACAGTAATGTCCACATCCCTCCTACATCCAGGAGTACAGCTTGCCATGTTTTTGTTAGGAATTCTGGCACCTTGTGTATGCCCAGTTTCAAACACTGCACCACTGGACTAACAGGTATGCTGTCAGCTATCTAATAGCCAAGCTTTGGAATTCCCTTTCTCTATCTCTCTTCCTGTCAGGCAGCATCCAAGGAGCAGGAGATTTGACATTTCGGGCATAAGCCCTTCTTCAGGAATGGCTTATGCCCGAAACGTCGAATCTCCTGCTCCTTGGATGCTGCCCGACCTGCTGCGCCTTTCCAGCAACACATTCTTCAGCTCTGATCTCCAGCATCTGCAGACCTCACTTTCTCCTCGAAGATTTTAACCTACTGCGAATCCTCTTGCAAGGATGCCTTCCTCGAAGATGCTCTCTTCCTCCCTCGACAAGGATTGATTCCTGAAGAAGGGCTTATGCCCAAAACGTCAAATCTCCTGCTCCTTGGATGCTGCCTGACCTGCTGTGCTTTTCCAGCAACACATTTTCAGCTCTATCTCTCTTCCAACAGTCTTATTAAAACGCAGGTCTTTGATCAAGCTTTAGCCAAATGTTTTGTTTTTGGCTTAATACCTAATATCCCCTGATGTGGCTTGTTGCCAAACTTTATCTCATTAAACTCCTGAAAGCAGCAGCTGAAAACATCATGAGTCCAGCTCCTAACTATCCGCCTGTAATTCGAGTTTGTTGGTGTCTACACTCAGGTTATTTTCTGGATTACCTTGTGGAAGGTAGTGGAAGGTCCCAGAATTGAGATAAGGTGCAGAGCTGCCTTGCAAGTGCCTTCATCTCCACTTGACACCAAAGTAATGACCTGCTGCAGACCTGTTTTATCACATTCATTGCTGGATGCCGTTCTTGACAGTGATATCATTCTGCATAAACAGTGACCTCAGATCCCCGCGAAATGGGCCAGGAGCAGTCCCAATGGGAGGGCAGGGCTGAGGTGTTAGAATTCCATCCGAAAAAAGCTGGATTCCTCCCCTATCCTTTTGCTGTAAATCCAGCCAAATGAATGAATTTAAAAAAATGACTGCTGACTGTGGTCCTTAACCCTGTGCTATATTCAGCACTTGGAAAGGTTAAAGTTGTTAATTGTATACTGAAAAAGCTGAAAAGTCAGAATGCAGGTCAGAAACTAGAGAGAAAGTATTACATTGTAGAAGTTTGAACTTTTCGTCTCACTTGATTGAAAACTGAATGTGGTTCTCTTTATGAGGCATTACCAATATTGCTCCTTCGATGTAGATATAGGTTAGCTCAGTTCACTAGTTGGTTGGTTTGCAATAAAGACTAATACCAACAGTGTGAGTTCAATTCCTATACTGGCTATGAAGGATGTTCCTTCTCTATCTCTCCCATTGCCTGAGGTATGATAACCACTACAGATTATCTCTCTCTAATAAGAAAGTAGGAGGACGATAGTAACTTTATTCCTCTTGTAATAACATCCTGGCGGTAACCATTAACCAGAAACTGAGCTGGACTAGGAATGACAATAATGTGGCAACAGAAACAGGTAGGAGGCTAGGAATCCTGCAGCAAATAACTCACCCCTGACGCCCCAAAACTTGTCCACCACCAACAAAGCACAAGTCAGGAGTTTGCTGGAATACTAGGAGAAATTGAGGACTGCAGATGCTGGAGATCAGAGCTGAAAAATGTGTTGCTGGAAAAGCGCAGCAGGTCAGGCAGCATCAAAGGAACAGGAGAATTGGCCTTTCGGGCATAAGCCCTTCTTCAGGAATGAGGAGGGTGTGTCAAGCAGGCTAAGATAAAAGGTAAGGAGGAGGGATTTGGGGGAGGGGCATTGGGAATACAATAGGTGGAAGGAGGTTAAGGTGAGGGTGATAGGCCAGAGAGGGGGTGGGAGCGGAGAGGTCAGGAAGAAGATTGCAGGTCAAGAAGGCGGTGCTGAGTCTGAGGGTTGGGACTGAGAAAAGGTGGGGGGAGGGGAAATGAAAAAGCTGGAGAAATCTGCATTCATCTCTTGTAGTTGGAGGGTTCCTAGGCGGAAGATGAGGCGCTCTTCCTCCAGGCATTGTGTTGCCATGGTCCGGCGATGGAGGAGGCCAAGGACCTGCATGTCCTTGGTGGAGTGGGAGGGGGAGTTAAAGTGTTCAGCCACGGAGCGGTTGGGTTGGTTGGTGCGGGTGTCCCAGAAGTGTTCTCTGAAACGTTCCGCAAGTAGACAACCTGTCTCCCCAATGCGTAGGAGGCCACATCAGGTGCAGCGGATGCAGTAAATGATGTGTGTGGAGGTGCAGGTAAATCTCTGATGGATATGGAAGGATCCCTTGGGGCCTTGGAGGGAAGTGAGGGGGGAGGTGTGGGCGCAAGTTTTGCATTTCTTGCGGTTGCAGGGGAAGGTGTCGGGAGTGGAGGTTGGGTTGGTGGAGGGTGTGGACCTGACAAGGGAGTCGCGAAGGGAGTGGTCTTTCTGGACCACTGATAGGGGTGGGGAGGGAAATATATCCTTGGTGGTGGGGTCTGTTTGGAAGTGGCAGAAATGATGAAGGTTGATATGATGTATCTGAAGGTTGGTGGGGTGGTAGGTGAGGACCAGTGGGGTTCTGTCCAGATGGCGATTGGAGGGGTGGGGTTCAAGGGTGGAGGAGCGGGAAGTGGAGGAGATGCGGTGGAGAGCATCGTCAACCACGTCTAAGGGGAAATTGCACTTTTGGAGGTTCTATCTTTTGGGTTAAAAATAAGTTCAGCTCAGGTGGATGCAAATAAATCCCACAGTGCTATTTCAAAGAACAGTAGGGACCGTATCCTCGTGTCCTGGCCAATAGGTACCCCTCAATTAATGTTACAAAATCAGATTTATCTGGCCATTATCATATTGGTATTTGAGGGAGCTTTCTGTGTGCAAATTGGATGCTGCGTTTCCTTAATTATAACAGCAATTACACTTGAAAAGTTTTCCTTTGTCTGTAAAGTACTTTGGGATGTTTGGGGGTTGGGAAAGGTGCAACACAAATGAAAGCCCTCTCTTCTTTCAGTTTTGTTGAATGTGTCTCAGAACTTTGCTCGGGATTTGAGAGATGAGAAAAGGAAGTTTTAAGTAGTTTGAAGTCAGAAGGTTCCGAATCAGTCCTGGTTTGAGCAACATGCTACTCAAAGTCAGAATTTGCAAAAGGATAAAATAAGGCTCAAGTTCAGACAGACTGAGGCAAGATTTAGCAAGCTTCTTTTTTTTAAAAGATTAGATTCACTACAGTGTGGAATAAGGCCATTCAGCCCAACAAGACCACACCGACCCTCCAAAGAGTAACTCATCTCCCTACATTTTTCCCTAACTAATGCACCTAACTTCATATCTTTGGATTGTGGGAGGAAACTGGAGCACACCCACACAGAAAAGGGGAGAACATGCAAGCTCCACACAGACAGTCGCCCAAGGCAGGAAATGAACCCAGGTCCCTGGTGCTGCAAGGCAGCAGTGCTGACCACTCAGCCACCATGCCACCCTTCTCATGTGCTCCCTAAAGCCATTCTGGTGTCTGGTAAATGATCTACTGCAGACTTCTGCCACGAGTCATCAATGAAAAAGTTCTTTTTGAACAAATGCCAATGATTAAAAAAAACTGGAAGAGAATTCTAGGGGTCTGCAGTAAGCTCAGTTGGTGTTTGGTGCTACAGATCACAGCAAGAATCCATCTGTATAAAGGTTGGGAAAGTCAATGGTGTGTATGGCATAAGCTGACAGCACTTAATGAGCCAGTGTGGATGAACCACATAAGAGTGAACTACATTTCTTGACAAATAAGCAATTATAGTACGCATGCTGAATTCTGAAAACGTGGTCTAAGTAAGTGACTTTCAAATCCCACTCACACCATCAAACTAAGCTCACTGAGTTTCAAAGGCTCACAGTCCATGAGCAGTTGGGTTTTAATATACAAACTTCCCCTGTACAAATTTATGCATCTCCCCCTCACACCCACCTTCTCATTTTTGTAATCTCCTCAATCCTCAAACTTCACTCATTCTAACTTGATTGTCCCCATTCCTTCTTGACCCTTGCCACATGTGCTAGTACTTTTCATCAACCACTATTGTACATACAACATACAAACCCTTCCAAAGTACTTCAAAAGGAGCATAAATCAGATCTAAATGGACAATGAGGCAAAGAATAAAGCAGTAAATAAATAGGATTCTGTTTCTAATATCAATTTCATCAACCACTAAAACAGGCAGTGAGATTGCAATGCAAGATTTACCCATGCCAGTTGATTAAAATGAAGGCACCACAATAACTACGTGCTGACTGCAGTGTTCCTTAAAATCCATTACTACTTTAAAGTACCCTACTCAGTATTGGGGCTAGATAAGAGTGGTGCTGGAAAAGCACAGCAGGTCAGGCAGCATCCAAGGAGCAGGAAAATCGAAGTTTCAAGCAAAAGCCCTGCTTTATTCCTGATGAAGGGCTTTTGCCCAAAACATTGCGTTTTCTGCTCCTCAGATGTTGCCTGACCTGCTGCGCCTTTCCAGCAACACATTTTCAGCTCTGATCTCCAGCATCTGCAGTACCCACTTCTGCCTCGGGTCTAGCCAACACCTCTCATAGTGGAGACCTAGTGTGGCTACAGTTAGTTGGTCCCACACTTTCCAGGGTACTTTTGAGTAGTAATGGATTTTAAGGTCCCTGCTGCTGCATGTCACTACAGAGCAAGAGGATTCCTGAATTTGTGATCCGGGAAAACCGGAATATTATTTCCAAAAAGTGGACTGAACATTTTAAAACACCTGCTGGTCAGAGGAACTCTATCCCCATAATTAACAAACTAAAGCAATTGACATATGAAGAGGACAGTGGATCTCTTTTGCAGTTTATAATGGAGGTTCATTAATTGAGGTCATTAATATCTTTTTAATTCCGAGAAAAACAGGTTCCTTCCCAACTCAGTTCACCACAGACATCTCTACAGTGCCCACCCAAAGTAGTTACGAGCTTGATCTTAACCATGACTACCCTGCCCACCTTTCAACCCTCTCACAACCAGCCAGGAATGGGGGGTGTAATCCCTAGAATTCTCTTCCAGTTTTTGTTTTAATCATTGGCATTTGCTCAAAAGGAACTTTTTCATTGATGACTCGTGGCAGAAGTCCGCAGTAGATAATTTACCAGACACCAGAATGGCTTTAGGCAGCACATGGGAAGGGTGGCAAGGTGGCTCAGTAGCTAATAAATGATGGTTGTAATCCCAAAATTCAAAAACCCCGCTCCATTCTGATGATTTCACTGGTATCAAAGTATAAACGATGGCGATTCAGGCCCTGAATGAGGTTTCCACTAACAGCTGCAGAGGTCCACTCAAGATTCAAAATAATGGCAATGGTGTCATTATCTAATTCTGAAGTCAGACAGACTTAGAGACACGCGAGTCAGGGGCATGGTTAAGCCATTTAACCTCACAAGTCTGCTCCACCATTCAATAAGGTTGTGGCTGATCTGACGGTATCGTGACATCCACATACCCATCTGTCCCTCATAACTTTTCAACCCCTTGGTTAACAAGAGTCTATTTATCCCTGCCTCAAAAATAGTTAAGAACTCTTTTCTTGTAAAGGTGGCAAAAGCAGACTTCCAAACACTCAAATTTCTTGAAAGAAAGGTTTTGCCTCGTCTCTGATTGAAATGGGTGACCCCTAATTTGTAAAGAGTGACACCTTAGTTCTTGATCTCTAACAGCAAACATCCTCCCCACCCTGACAAGACTCCTCAGGATTTTATGTCTTTCAATCAAGTCAACTCTTATTCTTCTCAACTCCAGTGGACAGAAGCTGAGCCTGTCCAAACTTTCTTCCTAACACAATACCCTCCCCATTCCAGGTATTCGTCTTCCTAGAACTGTCTCTAATGCATTTACATTCTTTCTTAAATAAGGAGACCAACACAGTGCACAGTACTCCAGGTGTCAAAGCAGGAGGTGTCCTGGCAGTGAACACAAGCTGGAAGGAGTCAATCTATCCAAAGAAGCCACAAATGTCCCTCTCTTCGAACTCTTTGTCAGCTAAGAGAGACAGATTTGCTCTCTCACACTCTGCAAGAGGTACCTGTGCCTCCCCAGCCCTGACATCGTCTTGCTCACGACACAGAAAAGGGAGTGCCCAGTCATCCTTGAACTCTCAATGTAAGAAAGGAATTCTCAAGCCTCTCGCAAAGGCATTCTTCTGCACCTACTGAAATTTGAGGACCATTCCTGCTAACTGCCGGAGACAGCTTCTGAAGCCAAACTTTCTTTCATGCCCAATGACCAAGTAAGGGATCTCAGCAGGTATCAGGTGGGACTCTGGATGAAGTCATATAATGTGAGACCATTAAGGTCAATCGGCTCTCTGTAAGCTGAACCACAGCGAGCGGGGCTCCCCGTTCATACACTCACTTCCTGCTCTCCCTCCCCCATAAAAAAACTATTCCTCTCCTGCCAATGCGGCTCTTCGTCAATCCCCTTTCTGAAAAAGTGCCTCTTAGTCCACCTAAAACACTAACTGTTGCACTGCTGCACAATGCTTACAGGGTATGATTCTTTTGTCACTCATTAGGTTCCACTTCAGTGATCTAATATTGTAAAACGCCATCACCATACTAGAAACGGTCCAATCATTAATTTAGGCATCATGCTTCCCGTTATCAAGAAATAATCAAATCATGTTAACAGGACACAGAAAGAAACATCCGTATATATTCAAAGCTGAAGACAAACTTCAAAGTTGCAACAACCCTAATCTATCACTAATTAACTTCAAGGTTCTACTCAAACCATTTTCATGCAAAGGGCAGCTGAACTGTGGGTCTTTACAAGGACAAAGGTAAGTAGCAATTAAGCAAGGCAGTAATAGACTGGAACCCAAGTCTATATCACAGAAGTGTACCCAGTAATTTTAAAATGTTTCAGCAACTTATGCTGCAAGAGGTGTTTTAGGACCATCTCAAAGAAGGAAACAACTGCAACAATGATTCCAAATGAGGTGACGACAAACTTAGAAGCAATATCAGACTCTGCCCTTAGTGTCGGAAAACTTTTATGATTTATTCTGCCTTGGGTTCATTATCTCCCCCGTTCTCCAATTTAATACTCTAACAGGAAATCTGTTGGCTTCAAATTGCACATATTGAAAAGATGGCAGGAAATTATCCAAACAAAACAGCACTGTACCAAGAAACACTAGCTGGGTGACAGGAATTTGAGATCTGCCAACATTTTCAAAGTTTTTGAGACTTTTCAACAGGTGTTCCATAGTATTTCAGGCACGCAAATGAAAACTGCTGCAAGATTCTTGTTTCAGCAAATTTATAATTTAGTTTCAGCAATATATCTGCTGTAACTACCAGCAACTAAACAAATGTGAGAGAATCTACTGGGTACAATCACAAATATTTCTACCTGAAAAGTAAAAACAAAGAATTTTATATTGGCCTAACTCAATTGGACTTGAAGTACCATTTTGTTCAATGAAAGAATGTAAGGAATGCAATGTTTCAATCAGCCATATACAGATCTTTCTGCAAAATACTTGGCGCACTGAGAGAACAATATGTCAAAAGCAGGCTAAAATAATTCCTGCAATAACTATTTACTGGAACAAAAGAATGCTTTGGGTAGTTCAATAGGTAGAATCAGTTGCTTTTTGCATTGAATCATCTCTAGATTATTATCTGAGCCATATTGTTAGAATATTCACTAAGTTTTCGATATTTTGTTTTCTTTTGTATCACTTTTGGTTTGGAGCTGTGAACTGTGGGCTGAAAGCTGAAAGCGGACTTTTGGACTGTGAGCAAGAGGTTGTGTTAAAGAAAAAAAAACAAACAAGCTGTTATTTGTTTTTGAGGCCAGGCCTGAAACTTTATTGCAGGTTAGTTCTTGATCAAAGAGCTTTATAGACTCTTCAATTCCAGAGAGGCAGTGTGACTAATCAGTTAATAAATGTTTGCCCATTAATGAGGTCAGTACCTGGGAATTGGTTCCAGCCAGTCTCAGAGAGAACATAATGCTCAATCAGAGGGAGGGGTCAGAGTTTTTTGTATTGCTCTGAACTGGGGGTTTTGAGAGAAGGAGTTTGTCTGTTGATGTTACAGCCTGAGGATTTGATAGCTCACTTCCTAAACTCCCCCTATCAGCTGTGGGACGTTCAGAGAAAAGAAACTAAGTATTATTGCATCTTTCCAAGTGTGAAGTAGAAAAGGCACAATGAACAACACCATCAGAAAATCAATCATGAGACAATTCTATGCACCTTTGAAACAACATATCATGGAAACTGCTTAAGTAACATGGCTAGTTATATTATTTTTCTTTTCTTAAAATTCTATCATTTAACTATTGTTAATCCTTTCTTTTGTGTTAATGGAACTAAAACAAACATTACTAGGTTTAAATCATACAGATCAATTCAATTGTTTCGTCGTTTGACTTTGCTCTGCTAAAGTTACTGTATTGTTAATAAAATTTTTAAGTCTTTTGTTTGAATTACAAACCTGGTGACTGGTACCAATAATTCACAACATCATGGACTGGTTACTCAAAAAGGAATCATTGAGGTCAAATTTTAGGGTCTTCAAGTGTTTTAATTTTACTGTGTTGTGAATACAGTGGTAGGGAAGTTGATTTGTTTTGCCTGTCTCTCTTCATGTCATATCAATATATGGGTTATGTTAGAGAAAATCTGATGAGAAAGATGAATGTGTGACACAAAGATTGATGATGGTAAAAGTGAAATCCAAATCATAAGCTACTAACGCCAGTACTGGGGAAAGTGGGATGTGTATTGTTCGAACAGTATCCATCTGAACTGTGCTGAGGCCAATGTTCCTGCAAACTGCATAACTATGGAAGTAGAGAAGATTTTAAACTAAACAGAGGCAGCAAGAGATCAAATCTGTGAAGATTTGGTCAATTATAGAGCAGAGACAAGGCAAAGAGCAAAGTTATTAATATGGAAAACTATAAACAAACCATGACAGGAATGGATAGAGAGGATAAATTTAAGATGTGACTATACGATATCAAAAGAATAAAACAGTAAAACCAGAAGCTCTGTATCTGACCACAAACAGCATTCGAATTAAAACACAAGAAATGAGAGCATAAACAGAAATAAAAACATAAGAGCTGGTAGTCATTACAGAGGTATATATGTTTCAGGATGACATGGATTGAAACCTGAATATTGAAGGGGATAGGACACTTGGGAAGGTTAGCAACTTAGAAAAGGTGAAGGATTGACTCTGTTAGCTCATGGTGGCATTGACACAATAGAGAGAGTTGATCTAACTTCAGGAAACCAGAATGTGGAAACAGTTTGAACAGAGATGAGAAATGATAAAGGCGAGAAGTCACTTGTGGACCCCTTAACAATAACCCCATGGTAGGGTGGAGCATTTAACAGGGAGTTTGTAAGAAAAACACAGCAATAACCATGCAAGACTTGAATATGCATATAGACTGGAGAAGTCAGATGGACAGAGATAGCCTAAAAGAGGAGTCCATAGAATATTCTCGGGATAATTTCTTAGATTGGCATGATTCAGAGCAAAAGAGACAGCAAGCTATATTAGACTTGGCATTGTGCAACGAGATAGGATTAATTAATGATCTCATAATGATGGCAGCCAGCAACTATAGGTAACAATGACCATAATAGAACTGAATTTTACATTCAGTTTGAGGGAGTGAGGAGTGGATCTGGAACTTTTTGTTAAATTAAGGGTAATTATAAGTGCTTGAAAGCAGAGATAGCTAAAGTGAATTGGTGAGTTAGGTTATAGGATAAACCAATAGAAATGTGATGGCAGGCATTTAAGGGGATATCTTAAAATAGTTACATTCCAACAAGAAATATTCCACGGATTTTGGATCATCACTGAATCAAATATTATTTCTAGTTTATCTTATAAGCCATAGTTGAGCCACACTTCCTATTTTAGCTTTGCACCAAATAGGAATGAATAACTGTTTCAATTCATGTATACATTCCTTAAAGTTTAGCTATTGCCTATCCAATGCCAACCCTTTATCAACACATCACTGCCACCTCATGTCTCATATGCTCAAAGTACACATTATTTAGATTCTGGGCCCTTCACTCTCTACCTTAATGACAATTCTGTCATTTTACGATTACACTTCCCCAAAAGACCCCACACATTAAGGTTTTAATTAATCTTTTTTTCATTTCACAATGTCCACTCTAGGATAACTTGCTCACTCGTTGGCATCTCAACATAAAAAACCTATCATGAATACACTCCAGCAAATCCTCCTCTGCAGTGCTGTTACTAGTTTGGTTTGTCTAATCTGTATCTAGATTAACAATACCCATGATTACAATTGCATCCTTATTGCATGCATCTTTAATCATTTCTTTGATGCCTTCCCTTAGATTCCTGCTGCTGTAGGGGCCTGCAGACAACTCCCAACAATGTTTTCTGCTGCACAATGTTTCTTATCACCACCTCATAACGCATCATGATTTTCAAAGCCAATATCCTTCCTCAAGATTGTACTGATTCTTTAATTTTGCTTCCCATTTTTTCCCAAATATTGAATATCCTTGCAGGTTTATTCCCATGCTTGATCACTCTGCAGTCATGTCTCTGTAATTGCACATGTAAATGAACATGTTTATCTATTTGCACTGTTAATTCTATCATATTGTGAATACTCCATACGTAAACACAAAATACCTTCAGACTTGTCCTTTTAGCCTGGTTAGCTTTATTATGTTTATTTTGCACCATGACCCCAGTTGTTTCTTACCTTTGTTTTTTCTGCCTTGTACTTCCGTCTTTTGTTTCTACCTTTATTTCCTTCTCTGTCTCCCTGCTCAGGGTCCCATCCCCTTATAACTCTGAGTTAAAGCCTCCCAAACACTAGCAAACAGCCTCCATGAGGATAGTGGTCTCTGTCCTGCCCAGCTACGATACATCCTGTTTGTTCTGGTCCCATTTTCTCCAGGACCAGTCCCAAATCTCTGGAACCAAATCCCTCCCCACCCTGTACCATTTCTTTAGCCACATATTCATCTGATACACCCTGATATTTCTACACTGGCTAGCATGTGGCACTGGTAGTAATCCTGAGATTACTACCTTTAAGGTCCCTCTTATATTTTTCATCCTAACATCCAATACTTAGCTTGTAGGACCTTATTCCTTTGCTTAACCTGTATCGTTGCTTTCAATATGTAACACAATCTTTGGCTGGTCATCTCCCCTTTCAGAACACCCTGCAACCTCTCCAAGACATCCTTGGTCCTGGCACCAGGGAGGCAATTTATCATCTTGGATTCTCTCTTGCAGAAACGCCTATCTGTTTAGTTTCAAGCCTGCACATCCTACAGCCATGACTCCATAATTGCAATGATATAACAATTGTGTATATCTGTTTGTGCTGTTAATTCATGGACAGTCTAGGCTTCTATCTGCTGATTGTACAAAGGAATAAGAGGTGACATGTAATATTCTGAGATGGCTCAGTGGTTAGTACTGTTGCCTCACAGCACTAAGGACCTGGGTTCAATTCCACCTTTGTGGAATGTGTGGAGTTTGCACATTCCCCCTGTGTCTATGTGGGCTTCTGCCCACAGTCCAAGGATGTGCAGTTTAGGTGGATTGGCCATGCTAAATTGCCCATATTGTCCAGGAATATGTGGATTAGCCATGGACAATGTGTGGTTATAGGAATAGGGTAGGAGGTGGTGGTCTGGGTGGATTGCTCTTTGGAGGGTTGGTGCGGACTTGATGGGCCAAATGGCCTGCTTCCACACTGCAGAGATTCTATGATTAATGTTTCTATGAGGTGACTTGATAGGATGCATTTAGGATTCTTCCTCTTATGGAAGAATCTAGAACCAGGAATTAATTAAAAATATGGGATCGCCCATTTCAAACAGAGAGGTGGCAGCATTTTCCTCAGATAAGCGTCACTGAAACTCTCTTCCAGTAAGCAAAGTAGAAGCAGAGTCACTGAGTATTTTTAAGACCAAGTAAGATAGATCCATGGTAAGAAAGAGAGTTAAAGGTTATCACGGGCTGCGGGAATGAGGATTTGAGGTTACAGTGGAATCAGCCACAATCTTATAAAATGGTGCAGCAAGTTTGAGGGCCAAATGAGCTACTCTTTCTCTTGGTTCATATGTTCTTGTTTGCATTGCTAAATGTTAAAATTCAGCTCAATGTAACAGGAAATAAGTTGCAAAAAATTCCAGGATTCTTTACTAGCTACCTTTAGCTGATGTTCTAATGCAGTGTTTCGGAATAGTTTGAGTCGAGACTAACTGCTCGGATACCCCCTGGGGGGAGCTGGTCTATGTATGCACATATAAAGGCTATATATTATCATTGGAAGAATTTCTAGACAGGCTGCTGCTATTTGGCTCATCTCTTCATAACAGTGACTGCAGTCCATCGTATACTTGGTGAGCTGTGAACAGATTGCAGTATCCTGAGGTTGTGAAAGGTGCCCTGCAAATGTAAACCTTTATCTTAAAACATCAAGATCAGTATTAAATGACTTCTTCGCGCTGCAGGCAGAAATCTTTTCAAAATGTTTCAAGGTAGATTTCTCACTTGGTATTTTATTACTCTGGACAATATTTTATCAGAAATCTGATGAGGTTTCTTGAAGATTTTGCATAAACCTTGATTATATAGAAACTAAATGCATTTTCTGCATGAAACCTTTGATTAGGAATTCTCTTGCAACATGCCATAAAACTGTATAACAGTGCTATCCCCAAACATAGGGCCATTCAGCCCATCGAGTCTGCTTCACCATTCAACTATGGCTGATTTGTTTCTCAACTTCATTCACCTGCCTTCTCCCTGTAACCCTTACTAATGAAGGAGTGATGAAGAAGACTTAGGAAGGCATAGCAGTAGATGTTGGCTACGTGGACTTTGGCAAGGTGCCACATGGTCAACTTGTCAGCAAGGTTAGATCACATGGTATCTGGGGGAGCTAGCCAATTGGGTACAAAATTGGCTTGAATATAGGACTTAGAGGCTGGTGGTGGAAGGCTGCTTTTCGGACTAGAAGCCTGTGACCCGCAGTGTGCCACAAAGATCAGTGCTCGGTCCACTGCTTTTTGTCATTTATATCAATGATTTGGTTATGTCTGTAGGAGGTAGAGTTACTAAGTTTGCAGATGACACCAACATTGATGGTGCAGTGGACAGTGAAGAAGGTTATCTCAGAGTACAATGGGCCCTGGAGTGGCAGATGAAGCTTAATTCAGATAAGAATTCTGGGTAATCCAAGATGGAGGACGGAAAAAATTTCTGGCTGTAACAGCTGCTCCTTTTTTGATGTATTTTAGGTGCTGGAGGTGATTTCCTCGAATTCCAGGAACAACAATTACTATTTTATATGCTGTTGCACTGTTTTGGAACTTTGGAGGAAAAAAAAGTCATAAGTCAAAACAACAGCAATTTTAAAAGGGAGAAGAACAGACAAAAGAAGCACATGGTGAGGTCAGTGCAGGACAGAGAGAGAGAGAGAGAGAGAGAGAGAGGGGGGGGGGGGGGGGAGAGAGAGAGAGAGAGAGAGAGAACCCATACTGCTAACTGACAGAGTTAGCAGTTACTGCCTTTGCTGTTGAATTCATGTATCGCTGGACATCAGAGTGTATCTGGGAAAATTAACAAACAGTGAAATTCACAACAAATCTTGGAGGAACCTGTATGGGAACAGTCACAGCACAGAAGCAGATAAGTGAATTTTAAACGCAGCCTTAAAATAAGTTTGCAGTAGTAAGTAGAGTGGGTTCTTTCATGATTGTATGTTTTATTGAGTTATGTCTCTTGATTATACTTAAAATATAAGCCATAATATTAATTTAACCTGGAACAGTGTTTTGTAGGGGAATAAAACAGTGCTATTTTCTGGGTCTGTAGATTGAAAGAAGCAAAATGGCCCTTTGTAGAATGACATGGTCTTCTTGTCGGATGTGGGAGGTTAGGGAGAGTTTACATGCTACTGAGGATTATATCTGCAAATAAATTCCATTGGTTGCAAATCCTATCAGATTGAATGGATTGGTTGAAGAGGCAGGTAGAGGCAATGAAGAATTTACAAGAGCAAGGGGATGTGATGGATGGCAATTATAGGAAGGGGGGGAAGTCTCAGATACAGTCACATAGATGGGTTAACTCCAGGAAAGGTAAGAGAGGTAGGCAGATAGTGCAGGAGTCGTCTGTGGCTATCCCCGTTTCAAACAAGTATGCTGGGTGATGAACACTCAGGGGTATGTAGCACAAACAGCAAAGTTTCTGGTAATGAGACTGGCTCTAATGTAATAGAGGTACGTCAGGTTCTAAGCAATCGATTGTGTTAGGGGACTCTCTAGTCCAAGGTACAGACAGATGTTTCTGTGGCCAGTAGCAAAAAATCAGAATGGTGTGTTGCTTCCTGGTGTCAGGAACAAGGATGTCTCAGAGAAGGTGCAGAATGTTCTCAAAGGGGAGAAGGTCCTGCAGGAGGTCATTGTACACATTGGAACCAACGACAAAGGAAGGGAAAAGGTTGAGATTCTGAAGAGAGATTACAGAGAGTTAGGCAGGAATTTAAAAAGGAGGTCCTCGAGTGTAGTAATATCTGGAATACACCCAGTGCTACAAGCCAGTGAGGGCAGGAATAGGAGGATACAGCAGAGGAATGCATGGCTGAGGAGCTGGTGTATGGGAGAAGGATTCACATTTTTGGAACATTGAAGAAGGAAGGATTGCACCTAAATTGGAAGGGGATTAATATACTGGCAGGGAGATTTGCTAGAACTGCTTGGGAGGATTTAAATAGTAAGGTGGGGGGTGTGGCACTCAGGTAGACAGTGAGGAAAGATTTCAATCTGAAACTGGTACAGTTGAGAACAAAGGCAAGTCAAACAGTCAGGGCAGGCAGGGACAAAGCAGAGAACAAGGTAGGACTGATAAATTAAACTGCATTTATTTCACTGCAAGAGGCCTAAAAGGCAAGGCAGATGAACTCAGGGCACAGTTAGGAACATTGGACAGGATATCATAGCAATTACAGAAACATGGCTCAGGGATGGGCAGGACTGGTAGCTTAAATGCAGGATAGAAAGGCTACAGGAAGGATAGAAAGGGAGGCAAGAGAGGAGGGGGAGTGGCGTTTTTGATAAGGGATAGCATTACAGCTGTACTGAGGGAGGATATTCCCAGAAATACATCCAGGGAAGTTATTTGGGTGGAACTGAGAAATAAGAATCCCTTATTGGGATGGTATTATAGACCCCCCAATAGTCAGAGGGAAATTGAGTAACAATTTGTAAGGAGATCTCAGTTATCTGTAAGAATAATAGGGTGGTTATGGTAGTGGATTTTAACTTTCCAAACATAGACTGGGACTGCCATAGTGTTAAGAGTTTAGATGGAGAGGAATTTGTTAAGTGTGTAAAAGAACATTTTCTGATTCAGTATGTGGATGTACCTACTAGAGAAGATGCAAAATCTGACCTACTGTTGGGAAATAAGGCAGGGTAGGTGACTGAGGAGTCAGTGGGGGAGCACTTTGGGGCCAGCGACCATAATTCTATTAGATTTAAAATAGTGATGGAAAAGGATAGACCAGATCTAAAAGTTGAAGTTCTAAATTGGAGGAAGGCCAATTTTGACGTTATTAGGCAAGAAGTTTCAAAAGCTGATTGGGCACAGATGTTCGCAGGTAAAGGGTAGTTGGAAAATGGGAAGCCTTCAGAAATGAGATAACAAGAGTCTAGAGAAAGTATATTCCTGTCAGGGTGAAAGAAAGGCTGGTAGGTATAGGGAATGCTGGATGACTAAAGAAATTGAGGGTTTGATTAAGAAAAAAAGGAAGCATATGTCAGGTATAGACAGGACAGATCGAGTGAATCCTTAGGTGAGTATAAAGGCAGTAGGAGTATACTTAAGAGAGAAATCAGGAGGGCAAAACAGGGACATGAGATAGCTTTGGCAAATAGAGTTAAGGAGAATTCAGAGGGTTTTCACAAATACATTAAGAACAAGAGTGTAACAAGGGAGAAAATAGGGCCCCTCAAAAATCAGCAATGCGGCATTTGTGTGGAGCCACAGGAGATGGGGGAGATACTAAATGAGTATTTTGCATCAGTGTTTACTGTGGAGAAGGGCATGGAAGATATAGAATGCAGGGAAATAGATGATGACACCTTGAAAAATGTCCACATTACAGAGGAGGAAGTGTTGGATATCTTGAAATGCATAAAAGTGGATAAATCCCCAGGACCTGATCAGGTGTACCCTAGAACTCTGTGGGAAACTAGGGAAGTGATTGCTGGGCCTCTTACAGAGATATTTGTATTATCGATAGTCACAGGCGAGGTACCAGAAGACTGGAGGTTGGCTAATGTGGTGCCACTGTTTAAGAATGGAGGTAAGGACAAGCTAGGGAACTATAGACCAGTGAGCCTGACGTCGGTGGTGGGCAAGTTGTTGGAGGGAATCCTGAGGGATAGGATGTACATGTATTTGGAAAGGCAAGGACTGACTAGGAACAGGCAACATGGCTTCGCGCATGGGAAATCATGTTTCACAAACTTGATTGAGTTTTTTGAAGAAGTAACAAAGAGGGTTGATGAGGGCAGAGTGGTAGATGTGATCTATATGGAGTTCAGTAAGGCGTTCAACAAGGTTCCCCATGGGAGACAGATTAGCAAGGTTAGATCTCCTGGAATACAGGGAAAACCAGCCATTTGGATACAGAACTGGCTCAAAGGTAGAAGATAGAGGGTGGTGGTAGGTTGTTTTTCAGACTGGAGGCCTGTGACCAGTGGAGTGCCACAAGGATCGGTGCTGGGTTCACTAGTTTTCATCATGTATATAACTGATTTGGATGTGAGCATAAGAAGTATACTTAGTAAGTTTGCTGATGACACCAAAATTGGAGGTGTAGTGGACAGCGAAGAAGGTTACCTCAGGTTACAATGGGATCTTGATCAGATGGGCCGATGGGCTGAGAAGTGGCAGATGGAATTTAATTGAGATAAATGCGAGGTGCTGTATTTTGGGAAAGTAAACCTTAGCAGGACTTATACACTTAACGGTAAGGTCCTAGGGAGTGTTGCTGAACAAAGAGACTTTGGAATGCAGGTTCTTGGCTCTTTGAACGTGGAGTCACATGTAGATAGGACAGTGAAGAAGGTGTTTGGTATGCTTTCTTTTATTGGTCAGAGTATTGAGTACAGGAGTTGGGAGGTCATGTTGCGGCTGCACAGGACATTGGTTAAGCCACTGTTGGAATATTGCGTGCAATTTTGGTCTCCTTCCTAATGGAAAGATGTTGTGAAACTTGAAAGGGTTCAGAAAAGATTTGCAAGGATGTTGCCAGAGTTGAAGAATTTGAGCTATAGGGAGAGGCTGAACAGGCTGGGGCTGTTTTCCCTGGAGTGTCAAAGGCCGAGGAGTGACCTTATAGAAATTTATAAAATCATGACGGGCATGGATAGGGTAAATAGGCAAAGTATTTTCCCTGGGGTGGGGGAGTCCAGAACTAGAGGGCATGGGTTTAGGGTGAGAGGGGAAAGATATAAAAGAGACCTCAGGGGCAACTCTTTCGCTCAGAGGGTGGTACGTGTATGGAATGAGCTGCCAGAGAAAGTGGTGGAGGCTGGTACAATTGCAACATTTAAGAGGCATTTGGATGGGTATATGAATAGGAAGAGTTTGGAGGGATATGGGCTGAGTGCTGGCAGGTGGGACTAGATTGGGTTGGTATATCTGGTCGGCATGGACGAGTTGGACCAAAGGGTCTGTTTCCATGCTGTACATCTCTATGTGAGGTGTTGCATTTTGGTAAGGAAAATCTGGCCAGGACTTATACAGTTAATGGTAGGGCCCTGGTGAGTGTTGCCAAATAAAGAGACCTAGGGGTGTAGGTGCATAATTCCTTGAAAGTGGTGTGGACATGGTAGTGAAGAAGGCATTTGGCACGCTTGTGCATTGAGTACAGAAGTTGGGAGGTTATGTTGCAGCTGTACAGGACATTAGTTCAGCCACTTTTGGAATACTACATTGAATTATGGTCTGCCTGATACAGGGAGAATGTTGTGGAACCGTAAAGGGTTCAGAAAAGATTCACAAAGATGCTGTCAGGGTTGGAGGACTTGAACCATAAGGAGTGGCTGAAATGGCTGGGGCTAATTTTCCTGGGACATCAAGTTGATAAAATCATGAGGGGCATAGATAAGGCGAATGGACAAGCTCTTTATCCCAGGGAAGGGGAGTCCAAAACTAGAGGGTATAGGCTTAAGGTGAGAGGGGAAAGTTTTAAAATGGGCCTAAGGGGCAGCTTAATCACGCAGTGGGTGATGCATGTACAGAATGAGCTGCAACAGGAAGTGGTGGAGGTTGGTACAATTACAGCATTTAAAAGGCATCTGGATGGGTATGTGAATAGGAAGGGTTGAGAGGGATATGGGCCAAATGCTGGCAAATGGGATTAGATTAAATTAGGATATCTGATCAGCATAGACAGGTTGGACCAATTGTTTTCATGCTGTACTGTTCTATGGCTCTATTAGTTTGTTCAGAAACAGATTATTCCCATGATGATTTTATGATTGATACTGGAATGTTTCAAATCTGTGTGTTCTCTTGTGATGTTAATGTTTGCAATATGGTATCTGGCATGAATTGCTAATTTTGTTACAACATTTCATAAAAACAATGATAAACATAAATGTTAATACATTTCAAATTGAAAAAGCAGTAAAATGTTTATAATTTCTATCGATTCCACACATTTTGATGATTTTTTTTAAGTGGCATGCTAAAGCAGGTGGAATATGATCAACAGATCTATGGAACTTTTACCATTTCACAGACTGAAACTGTTGAGAAAAGCAACAGATTCTCCACTTTACTGAAAAACCATGGTACCACATTATTTTGGCTGATATCACACGACTGCAGTTACATCTACTATCTTCCCAAACCTGCTACCACTCTATTTGTTCAGTTTTCTCTGAAGACAAATGACTGCAATTTCAGTCTCTCATCTCTGCTGAATTTGATTAGATTAGATTCCCTACAGTATGGAAACAGGCCATTTGGCCCAACAAGTCCACACCGACTCTCCAAAGTGTAACCCACCCAGACCCATTTCCCTATCCTATATTTACCCCTGACTAATGCATCTAACACTGTGGACAATTTAGCATGGCCAATTCACTTGACCTGCACATCTTTGGACTGTGGAAGGAAACCGGAGCATCCGGGGGGAAATCTACACAGTGCAGGGAGAACGGGGAATGTGCAAACTCCACACAGACAGTTGCCCAAGGCGGGACTCGATCCTGGTCTCTGGTGCTGTGAAGCAACAGTGCTAACCACTGAGTCACCGTGCCGCCATTTGCATGAATAAACCTGGGCAATCACCTTGCAATTTCTGATGCACATGTAATAATGGCAACAATACTCAAGGAACACGGGCTGGCAGGGAAATAGAAATGTAGCCGTGATTAGCAAACCAACCTCTGCAACTGAAAATAATTTCATCGCCTTACAATTTACAGTGAGGAATATACTGTTCTTGATACATGTGCTGACTGAAACCTACTTGGGTGAAGATAAAGAGAACATTTCTCCATTCAGAGACTGATTTTAAGTATGGCTGTATAAACACTTAATACACTTTTAGCAATGTAGAATCTTGAGCTAATCCCAGAAGAGCTCACAATCCTTTGAAGGAAGCAGTATAGCACTACTTAGATATGATGTCAAAAAAAAAAGTCTAATTACAGTAGTGTCTGGCCCTGCTTAGAAGGGACTGAACAGTTCCAACAGTCACATCCAACTGCAATTTGGGCAAAGCAAACAAGATATTGCTGCCTGAAATCAGATCTTCGCTCACATTCATTATGGTCCAACTTTGTCCTATAGTCACCTACACTGATTCAGTGCCCACATACTCTACAGAATCTGGACAACGTGGTGAGTGAGCTGTTTGAATAGCAGACAACAGACCACTGAGAAAGCCCAAGAACAGAGTGGATCCAATGTTTGTTGCTTTTACAAGATTTATTTAAATGACCTAATATTTGCATCCTTCAAGAAATCTGCACATACAGTTCTGGAAATCACTAGACATACCACAAGTGACCAACCTCTCAGCAAGATTATGATTCTGTATTTTTTTAACACCTGGAAATGCAAAGAACAAGTCAGTGCCGGGCATCTGGAACCCTTACAGCCAATTTGAATTCCCTCGGTTTGATACAATTTGGCTTCTGCGCCTCAAATATGACACTGGGGCTCTCACCACCCAGTTTACACTTGCAAAACAGATATCTCAGCTCTGAAATGAACAAACAGAGCCTGTTTCAGGTGGGAAATGGCACAAGCACTGCTTAATGTTTTTGGCAGAGTCATGAGGTGCTGAAATGTTCCCCATGTGAACCAAGAACCTCCAACTGTGTCATTTGAGTACCTCAGTTTGTTCACTTGTTAGCTCTTAAGCTTTGACCATTCGCCAACTCAGCATTGGAGTCGGTTTCTTTCCCACAACCACCAAATGGATGTCCACAGCTCCTAAAGGTAATAACAGCCAAGGCCTCAAATTGTCCCAAGATTCATGAGACAACTGTTTTGCACTGTACCATTACATTTCCAAGAATCAACAAGTTGATATGTAGCATCAGCACTGAGTAACAAGTTACTGTGAGTGCCATGTTATATAGTTTCTCATTTACCATGGTAAACATAAGCTTCAATCTAATTAGTAGCATGGACTCCAATCTTTTCAACTTGGAGGGTATCCATTATACTGGATGAGGTAGGAGGGCATTGTCATTGTCAAGCCTCTTTCTGTTTCTGTCCATTTTGATAAAACAACATTTTAAAAAAAAGCAAGCCGGAAGCATTATAAAAATAAACACAACTTGTCAGAAGATGTACAACATTTTGAAGATTATATTCAAAGTCCTTTGCCCTTGAGTTACTTGAAACATTGAATATTGTGACCCTCCCAGCTTTCCATAGAATAAGCTTCCTGTAAAGGGAAGTCATTTGGTCAAGCATGTGCTGGCTCTTCTAGAACAACTCAAAATAAATCCCAATGGCTTGCCCCTGCATTGTGCCTCTTTCTTGGTCCAAATATCTGCACCATTTTATCTTTAAATGATTCAATAACCTCTGCTATAACCATTTCCTTCAGCAAATCCTTCTAGTCTGAATAAAGACATTAATAACTCCTAAAATGGCCCTTCTGAGGACAATTTTAAGCTGATATCCCTTTAACACTAATTCCCCAATCACACCTTGGATATACTGAGGACCCATATTCTGTACTCTGCTCAAACCATAGGATTCCCTATCCGGCCACCGTTCTATTTGACTTTGATAAAAACATGGAATATGTTCAGCAAACCTTCTGCAAGCAACAAGTTCAAAATAAAATGATAATCCATTCAGTCACCCAGAAAGAAACTGCAACTCAAGATTGAATTCCCTCTAAACTTCAAGTTCTGTGGAACTAAGTTCTAGTTTGCCAAGCTCTCGAATTCCATCAGCTTCTCAGTCTTGAATTAACAAATAATTGAATTTTTAACTCTTAGAGTAAAGTTAAACAACCTTATTTCTAAAGTAATACAATTCTTTAAAAATCATTTTATATCTAAATCTTAATCTTTGCAATCATTAAATCTCAAGAACATTCTGAAAAGCTTTATGCCAAATGTTAAAAAACAGATAAATACGTCAAGATGCATTATCACCATAAAGAAACTTGTATACATATTGAAGTAATGTGCACTAATAAGGTCAAATTGATTATAATAGCATACATTTACAGTTGTAATGACAGTTACACAATCAGCTTCATTACTGTGAAACTGACGACAACGTCATGCATCAGCACATGTGCAGGTAACTGGGATATGCAGAAACTGCTGAGGATGATCCCTTCATTATCGTTGTTATTGTGGATGCTCTTACAAATGAAAACCATCAAAATATTTCTAAATTAATGTGACTGTCCAGTTTTTATAGATTCATTCTCATTGAAAACTTGGAACCTAGTTCCACAAAAATTGAAATCTTAGATGGAATTCAACCTTGAAGAGAAGTCAGACGGGATTTCTTTCTGGAGTGATGGAATGGATTTTATTTTGAAAGGTTACACTTTGTGGAATAAGGTGAAACACAGCTTTTAATGAAGTGCTCAGTCATAATTACAGAATCTTTCTGACATGAAGGCTAAATTAAATTTTGTATTTGTAAAACGTCTTTTGTATTTCAGCTTCTCACTCAATTCCATGTATGTGTCCCAATTTTATTTTGCTCTCTGTTCCATTATAAAAGCTGCATGATAAAATCTCCAGGTTATTTTCCTGATTTGCTTTGTCCTAACTTTGTAAGTACTTGGCTTTTAGATTTCTTGAACAGATAAACTGACTTTCTTGGCAGAGGTAATTAGTTGATATTGCATTAGAGTATCCTATCTCTATTAAAGCCATAAAGACTGATGCAATGAACAAAAGGAAAAACAATAATATTTTAATGTAGTTTTCAGAATCATCATAAAAATGTATCATTTGCTGAGTACACTGGGAGATGCCATACAAAAAAAGCCTCTATCACAAATA
Source organism: Hemiscyllium ocellatum (assembly GCF_020745735.1). Taxonomy (NCBI): domain Eukaryota; kingdom Metazoa; phylum Chordata; class Chondrichthyes; order Orectolobiformes; family Hemiscylliidae; genus Hemiscyllium; species Hemiscyllium ocellatum. The sequence continues at coordinate 17,855,988 of NC_083404.1, forward strand.
GTCACGTCACATTTGGATTCATAGCACAGCTGGAGCTGCACTGGAGAAGAATGAAAGACTCCAAATGGGGACCATTCACCTCTCCTCTTATTGGGAATGACCCATCATGGCATCTCTCAGATCTACGACCTTGACATCCTACTTGGAAACTTGGATCAAGCAGATACATGCAACATGTCACTCGCCAAAGATTCAGATATAGGTGGGACCCAGTACGAGGTAATTTAACTTGTAACCAAGATAATTTGAAATTAACTTCTGTTGTTTTAATATCTCGAAAACACTGTTGAGTGACCTTAAGACACAGAGGCAGACGTAGCCTGTGCAGCCCATGAGTCTGCTCTGCTAATCAATGAGATCATGGCTGATCTGATAATCCTCAACTCCTTTCCTCCCTTTTCCCCATAACACTTCATTCTCTTACTGATTAAAAAGTTGTCCACCTCAGCCTTCCATTCATTATATGTTGAGAAATAGGGATGCGCTCTGATCCGCTCAATGTTCAATGCCTTTTGCAACTCTTCTGATACTGAAGTAGTCCTCATCTAAATGCAGCAAAACCTGGACAATATCCAGATTTGGGTTGAGATGTGACAAATAACATTCATGCAATACAATTGCTAGACAATGACCATCTCCAACAAGAGAGAATCTAATCATCGCTGGATTCTCCCCACTATCAATATTCCAGAGGTTACCTTCAACCAGAAATCAAACTGAAGTAGCCATCTAAGTACAGTGGCTACAAGAACAGGTTAGTTTAAGATTCCTTCTGTAAGTAACTCACCTCCTGGTTGCCAAAGGCTGTCTACTAGCTTTAAGGCACAAGTCAGGAGTGTGATGTCATTTGCCTGGATGAATGCAGCTCCATCAACACTCGAGAAGCCAAGATCAAAGCAGTCAACTTGATTGGCACCATGTCTACTCCTTCCATCATGGATGCACAAGTGCAGCATCTACAAGATGCACTGCTGAAGTTCACCATGGTTCCTCAGACAGCATTTTACAAAAACATGATCTCGACCATCTAGAAGGACAAGGGCAGCAGATACATGGGAACATCACCACCTGCAAGCTCATCATTCTGACTTAGAAATATATTGCCATTCCTGCAGTGTCACTGGGTCAAAATTCTGGAACTCCATCCCTAAAACATCGTTGGTCCACCTACAGCACATAGATTATAATGGTTCAAGAAAGCAGTTCACTGCCACCTACTCAAGGGCAACTAAGGAAGGTTGGCTAAGCTATCCACACACATACCACGAATGGATAAACAAGAGGGCCGTCAGCACTAAGTTAGTAAGCTGCTACTTTCCAGGCAACAAGAGTAGGCAAGTGACTTCTGCACTGTAAAAAAGTTTGAAAGCACAAAATATAACTGCTTTAGAGCACTTTGAATAATATAGGACCGTCTGATAATACTTGCAAAAGACATCCTTGTTGGATCAGGAAACAGATATTTGGGGTTCTTGTCTAAGATTGATTCTGTCCAGATGACTGCTTCTGTTAAAACAATACAGGAACATTTCAGCTCCAATGGCCATTCTTCAGAACTTTCTTCCAGCAAGTTCTGATTTTGTGTTAGATTTCCAGCATCTGCAGTTCTTTGGGATTTTTTTTTGCATTTTGATTTAAAACACTGGACGTATTACTTTTTCTTTCTTCATCAGCAACTGGTCTGATGTTCAACTTTGTTGTATTCCAAACAAGAAAAGTGTTTTACAAAGATTGCTTTCTCCTTTCATATTTCAAAATACTTCAAACTGAATTTTGCTGTAAACAGTATTAAAGTACATGTAATTCCACATTATGCTACAGGACTTGTGCAGCATCGTCTTTTTTTAAATCTAACCCAGCATTAATAGGACAGAAAACTGGCTTCAAGAGTTGTAGGTGACTAAGTTTAAGCTATTTAAAGGTGCATTCTAATGTACACTAGCCTGCAGCTTCTTAACTCAACAAAAATTGATATTGAACTGGCAAACTCATTTAAATAGCCAGCAAAAAGTGCTGGAAGGGAACATGGAAAAATGCACATTGGCACCATTACAAGGGGCTGGCCATTTGTTGGCGCCAATACAAGGGGCTGGCCATTTGAGGTTTAAGTAAGATGCTTTATTGTGGCAAATTAGAGACAGCTTCACTGGATTTTTCTGATCTATGGTTGAAGCAGATGTTGAATGGAAAAGAAAGTTTAATTCTGGAGCCCAAACATCCCTCATCAGACACCAAGGCATAACTATGCGGTCAAAGAAGATCTTAAGGTTGTTTGTATTCCCAATTTCAACAACGGTCAGAAAAAAGCAACGTCATTACTTGCTTCTATTAAGAAGATTGCATTCAATTTAAATGCAGATGTTTGGCAACAGTAAATTCATTGTACTACTTGTTACAATGGTTCAGTTACATCCTTTGCCATCCGTGTAGTCATTTACAGGTAACAAAATTCAACAACAGTTCAGAACTGCAACAACAACTTGCATTTGCATAGCTTTTTTTAACATTGATGAAATGACTTGAGGCATTTGACATACAAACTTTGACACTGAATAGCATTAAAGGATGTTGGGACAGGTGGTCAAGGGAGTAAGAGTTTTTTTTTAATTAGATTCCCCACAGTGTGGAAACAGGCCCTTTGGCCCAACAAGCCCACATCAACCCTCCAAAGAGCAACCCACCCAGACCCATTCCCCTACATTTACCACAGACTAATGCACCTAACACTACAGGCAATTTAGCATGGCCAATTCACCTAACCTGCACATCTTTGTGCTGTGGGAGGAAACCGGAGCACCCAGAGGAAACCCACGCAGACACGGGGAGAATGTGCAAACTTCACACGGACAGTTGCCTGGGGTGGGAATTGAACCCAGGTCCCTGGTGCTGTGAGGCAGTAGTGCTAACCACTGAGCACTGAGCCACCACCGCCCAAGATGTTTAGGGTGGGCCTAGGGCTCAGGCAGCTGAAGGCACTTTCGCCAATACTGCAGCAATGAAAATCAACGATGCACAAAATAAGCCAGAATTGTACAATCACATAGTTACAAATTTGACAGATCTGCAGAAGGTTACAAAAGTAGAGAGAGAGAGAGAGAGAGAGAGAGAGACCATGAGAGATTTGATGAAAGGAATAGATTTTTCAAATCTAGGCATTGCCAGATCAAGAACAAATGGACCATGGCAGAGTGGAGCAGGACTTGGTGAAAATTAGACTGTAGGCAACCGGATTAGCTAAGTTCACATTTATGGAGGATGCAACTAAAGTTAACATGATACAATTTGTGGCCAATGCTTATCATTACCAAAACAATCCATACCCAGATTATTGGAGTCTTTCCAACAGCAAGAAAACGTGAAAGATGGATAAAATACTTTTAGCTCATGGACTATTGCTTGATGACCTCAGAAATTGTCAGTGGGTCTTCAGTTTGTAATTTTAACCCTGTTTCTACCTCACTTGTACAACCCTCATTGAAAGAGGAGAATTTCACTGCTTGGAAATGTCTTTATTATTTCAAATGGTACAGTTTTGGAACATAAAACATTACAATTACTAGGTGGCAGTAAAGATTGCTTTCCAGCTTCTGCCACTTTACTATAGATGTCCAACAATAATAAATCTGAATGACTTTTAAGTTCCTCCCTGTTTCTTCTGGTCAACCAAGTTGCTGACATGGAAGACTATAATTAGAAGGTGGTGACTGCTTTAAGGAATGAGCTGCAAATGAGTAGTTACAGGGAAGCAAGCCTAATTTAGTTCCCTAACGTTTTTAACAATTTTGTTTCATTGTTTATGTTGGAGTAAATCACATTAAGTCAAGCATGCCCATGATTTCTGAACTCTTTTTTTTAACTTGAAAACTGTTACTTCTACAAAACTTCTGTACCTTATAAAATAATGTGGTGCAATTGTATCACGCAGCATGCATGTCTATAAATAAATATCAAACAATTTCAACTAGTAATTGCTTTCATTTACGCTTCAAGACAGGAACAAACAAAAAGGAAATTATCTGAATTGCCTGACCTGGTTCGTAATTTTCCTTTTAAAAATTTACTAAGATAACTTAATGCTCCGCTTTTCAGAGCCACAATACCTGTGGTTAGGGAGCTTTGTTGGTGGTATTACTTCCTCATGAATGGATGTCATACAGAAGGCAACAATTTAATTGCAACCCTTCCAAGATTGTCTGTGACCAGCAATGAGATTGGCAGTACAACAGTAGCTAAAGTAACTCGCGCAGTGTTAACGAAATAGGAGAGCAGCAAAGTTGAACACAGTTCAGCGACAGAGAAAAGTAACCTAATAATTACATCATTTGATTATTCAAATTGGTTTAATGTTGCGGAAACTTTTGTCTGTGTACACTCTGGTGTGCTAAATACAATGTCTTTCAGTTGCAATAAGCTTTTGCAATGTCTGAGGATCAAGGTCCACAGAAATCTTTGAGATGTTTATTACTTCAGAATTTTTTAAGTGTGCAGCATATCCTCTGAGCTGAATGTCATTCTCTTTAGATCATAAAATTCAAGATCAGTGAATACGCACAAAATTATAAAGGATGGAAATTCATTTAGTCGTTAAATTGTGTAATGATCAAATGGAATAGACTGCTAAAATATTTTGGAGTACAGTGCAAATGCAGCAACTTTTCATTAAAACATTGCTCAACATAAAATCCATGTGGAAAACTAAAAACAACCTGCACAAATAAACTGAGAGCGTAAACAATTTTTTTGCACTGAAACAGCAGAATGGACAACCACCCCATTTACCAAAACCACTGTTTGCAATTTCATGAAACTCCAATGCATTTCCTGAAAAAGGTTGGTTTTGCATTGTTTGCTGTTGATACATTTCAAAAAATTAAATAACCATCCACTCATCAGCATTTCATATACCAAGATGTGTGCAGCTTTGAATGCAAAACCCTCCTAACAACAGCCAATAGAGTTTGAACAACATAATATCCAAATGTCTTGGGGTCTAACAGGGTAAGATCTCTACCTCTACAGAGTCAAGCATTTGGGTGGAATCTGATTCTGCTGGGATTCTGCTCTATTTGCACTGTCTCTTTAAAATTCAAGCAATTGCATCAAGAGACTGTGGCGAGAAAATGTTTTATTGGGAAATTCCACTCACTCCTCCCTTAAAAGATTCTAGCAGAAGTCCATATCACTTTAGCTGCACCAAAATCTCAGAAGCTTCCAAGACAAGATAGAACTGATGTTGGAAGGGATCCATTATTCTTAAAATATCAAATTGTTCTCTTCATGACAAAAATCCTTTTCTTTTTAAAATGCTTTGTTTATCTTTTTAACTAAGGGACTCGAGCAGCTCCCTGTAACACACCCACACTGGTCACTTATTATTACCATAATGTAGAATTGTGGCATGAAGTCTATATACTGAGCAAACCAGCCTTTCTCTACAACTTACTTGTACTAGCAGGGTTAATACCACTGCTACAAAAAAAATCAGAAGTTGCTGGAAAAGCTCAACAGGTCTGGCAGCATCTGTGAAGGGAAATGAGAGTTAATGTTTCAAATCCGGTTACCCTTCCTCAGAACTGGATTTTCATAAAATTACTTCAATGAAGGCCAGCTTCTTGTTTAGTACTGTGTGTTTCAAACTGTTGTTCACACACTCACTTAAGTATACAACCTCATGTCTGATGTGTCACCATTACAAATAGTATTACCGAGATGAAATATCTAAAGGGTTAAGGAGGTCTGAAAAAGATTAAAAGCCTTTCTGACAATATTGATTTTTGTTTATGAACTAGAGGAAGAGTAATTCTTAACACCAAATACTACAGATGATGTAAAGTATAAGTAGAAAATGCTGGAAATACTTCTTTCATTATTCATCCATTGGATGTGGGCATTTATTGTCCATTTGGCATTGTGCTCAAGACCATATGACAGAGCAGTAGAAGTAGGCCATTTGGCCCTCCGGCTCTATTCGGCCATTCAATGAGATCATGGCTAATCTGATAATCCTTATTTCCACTCTCCTGCCTTATTCCAATAACATTTGATGCCCTTACTGATTAAAAATCCGTCTATGTCAGCTTTGAATACAAATAATGGCCCAGTCCTGATAGTCCTTTGTGGTGAGGAATTCCACGGATTCACTAACCTCTGAGAGAAAAAATTCCTCTCCATCTCTGTCTTAAATGGACAGCCTTTTATTCTGAGATTTGACCTTCTGGCCCAAGACTCTCTCACAACCTCTCCCTTTCTATAAAGCCCATTAAGAATCTTACATGTTTCAACAGGATCTCCTCACGTTCTTCTAAACTCCAATGAGTACAACGCAAACTGACTCAAACTCTCCTCATCGGAAAACTCTTGCATTCCCAGAATGAACCTAGTGAACCTTCTCTGGCTATCTCCAACCCCAGTACAGAGAAACCTCGATTATCCAAAAGAAATACTGCTGTCCACAACTTTTGGATAATTGAGGTTCCTCTGGGCATCTTTCTTTATAAAAGGGGATCAAAACAGTTTGCAGTAGTTCAGGTATGTTCTGACAATTTTAGCAAAACTTCAATAATTTTATACTCGATCGTTGTTGACACATTGCCCACACGAACCTTATAACTGTTGGACAATTGCGTCTCAATGATTGGCCATTGAGTCCTCATCTACAATCACATCCACCTCTACTTGATCACAGACCAAAAGTGAACTTAGTGGCCTGACATGCCTTTTCAGACAGCATTTAAAAATCAACTACATTGATGTAGGTCTTGAGTCACAAGTAGGTTGGACTTCCTTCCTTAAAGTATGTTAGTGAACCAGGTGGGTTTTTGCAACAATTGGTAATAGCTTCATGGTCACTATTAATGAGATTAGGTTTGAATTCCACCAGCGGCCACAGTGAGATTTGAACTCATGTATCCAGAACATTAGCCTGGGCCCCTGGATTACGAGTCTAGTGATAGTACCACTACTCCATTATCTGCCCCCTAGCTCTGTGGAGAGAGAAACAGAGTTAACGTTTCAGGTTGATGAACTTTCAAGATAAATTATGTTTGTATCAGCGAAAACCCGAAATAGGCAACGCGTTTTGCCATAATTTTACTCTTACAAAACATTAGAAGCTTCTTCTCATTCTTTCAGCTTCACCCATTTCACTTGGTGTGAAGCCACAATGCTGGTTGATCACCCTTCTCCATCTCCTCCTGCCAGTCATCCATCCCTCTTCAAATCCCACTGCTTCTAATTCATCCCCTCCTGCATTTCTGAACTGGCTTTAGGTTTTCCTTATCTCTCTCTTCCCATCAATCCCATCTCCATTATTCACCTCACCATGTTTCCTCTCGGTTTCCGCAACAGATAATAACAATTCAAATTCTTCTTGGCTACTTTACTCAATTCTTCCAGACTCTTCACTTACCTTCCCCACCAGGACGTACTAATATTTAATTTCTTTCCCCGTTTCTCATGGCTTCATACATCTCATTAGCATCTAGCCACTCATCTCTCCTTGATGTTGCTAAGGTCTCTGCACAATGTGACATGGCTGGTTTCACAACCATTGTAAAGGGTGAAGTATAGAAAGAGGCTATCTTGCCTGTTCAACACTTCAGATGCAGATTCCAGGCTCCTTCTAAACAAGTCAAGGTTTTCTGCATCTACCATGAACACTGCCATCAAAATCTTGACATTAGTCACCCTGTGGTTAAAAAGCTTTCATCTCCCCTCTAATCTTTCTACCCTTCATCTTAATTCTGTGTTCCTTGGAATTTGACCTCATCGCTTAGGGAGTCAGCACCTTCCTGTCTAACTGGAGCCCTCATAATTTTGTGCACTTCAATTAAGTCCCACCTCAGTTTCCTTCATTCTAAAGAAAAGAGCGCTAGCTGATGTAATCTATCACCACAATGCAATTTTCAAGCCCTGGCAAAATTCCTGTAAATCTCCTCTGTACTCCTTCCACAGCAACTCTTTCCTTCCAGTAATGTGATGATCAGAATTGCATACAAAACTCTAGCTATAGCCTGACCACTGGTTCGTACAGTTCCAACATTGCTTTTGTATTGTATACCTCTTCCAATAAAGGGAAGCATTTCACCTGTTTTCTTTAGCACCTTACCTATCATTCTGCCACCTATATGACGACCTGTGAATATTCACTCCAAAGGCTCTCACCTCCTCAACCACCTTCATATCTTCCTGTTTATTGTGTATTCCCCAGCCATTTTACCCCTCCCCCTCCCAAAATCCATTACCTCACACTTCTCTGGATTGAATTTACTTTGCCAATCTTCTACCATCTGAACAAGGCTATTACCTCCTCATTAAATTTAGTCAGTGTCACTGCACTCTGAGGAAGTGAATTCCACAGATTCATGACTCTTTGAGAGAAGTGATTCCTCCTCATATATTTTGAATCTGACTTTAATCTAGAACTGTGCCCTCTCATTCTAGATTCACACAAAAGGGGAAACAGCTGCTCTATGTCTACTTTGTCAATCCCCTTTAGTATCTTATATACTTCAACTAAATCTCTTCCCGTCCTTCCAAACTCTGACATACAGGTTTTGGACTGGGGTGGACAAAGTTAAAAATCACACAACACCAGGTTATAGTCCAACAGGTTTATTTAGAAGTACAAGCTTTGTGAGTGCTTCTCCTTCGTCAGGAAGCTAGGACACGGAACTTATAGTAAAAGATCAAAGTGTCATACTGATGCCACGTATTGAACAAACCTAGATTGCTATTAAGTCATCAATCACTTGGAATGGTTTGCAGCCTTCAATTCATTAATATGTAAATCCTAGAACTCCTTTCAAGTCACATTCCCTAAATAACTTAAGAGTTTTTTAAAAAAGTGACATCTCAGCTCAGACAATGTATTAAAGGGGTGAGGTTAGAGTCTGTCTGTATTCCAACCTTGAGCCAGACTGGTTCTATTTCCAGTGACTGTCCATGTGACATTTTAAAAACTCCTATGTTGGAAATAGAACCAGTCTGACTCAAGGTTGGAATATAGAACTGAGATGTCACCTATTTTAAAAAACCTTATGTTACCTTGAGAATGTGACTTGAAAGGCATTCTGGGATTTACATATTAATGAACTGAAACCTGCAACCCATTCTAAGTGATTAAAGACTTAACAGTAATCTAGGTTTATTTAATACATCGCATCAGTTGTATAACACTTCAATCTTTTACTCTAAATTCCGTGTTGTATGATCCTGCCCTACTAGCTAACTGATAAAGGAGCAGCGCTCTGAAAGCTTGTACTTCCAAATAAACCTATTTGACTATAGGTTGTGTTGTGTGATTTTTAAACTTATTCCAAACTCTAATGAGTTTAGGCCCAAACTGTTCAATCTCTCCTCAGAATACAAGCCTTTCTTCTCAAATCAATCTATCTTAATGTCCTAACTGCTTCAAATGCATTCTTCTTCAAGTAAGGGGACCAAAACTGTATACAGTACTTCAGTTGTGTCTTGTACAGTTGCAACAACACTTTCCTTCTTTTATACCTCACCCCTTTAGTATTAAATGCCAAAATTCCAGTTACCCTCCTAACTATCTGCACTCCCTGCAAATGTTGCAAGTCATGCATGAGGACACCCAGATCCCACTGCAAGGAATCATTTTGAAGATTCTCTCCATTCAGATAATAAGTTCCTTTTATTTCCTCAGACTGAAATGGATAATGTCACATTTATCCGTGTTAAACTTCAGTTGCAAATTTTGACACATTCATCTAATTTATCCTTTTCCATTTGTAAATTTCTTGCTTCTTCATTGCAACTGATGTTCCCACCTATTTTAGATTAGATTACTTACAATGTGGAAACAGGCCCTTCGGCCCAACAAGTCCACACCGACCCGCCGAAGCGCAACCCACCCAGACCCCCTATATTTACCACTTACCTAACACTACGGGCAATTTAGCATGGCCAATTCACCTGACCAGCACATCTTTGGACTGTGGGAGGAAACCGGAGCACCCGGAGGAAACCCACGCAGACACGGGGAGAATGTGCAAACTCCACACAGTCAGTCGCCTGAGTCGGGAATTGAACCCAGGTCCCTGGCGCTGTGAGGCAGCAGTGCTAACCACTGTGCCACCGTGCCGCCCTAATATGAGAAATATTGTATTGTAGTTCTAGATTACTTACAGTGTGGAAACAGGCCCTTCGGCCCAACAAGTCCACACTGACCCTCCGAAGAGCAACCCACTCAGACCCATTCCCCACTTCACCTAACACTCTGGACAATTTAGCATGGCCAATTCACCCAACCTGCACATTTTTTGACTGTGGGAGGAAACCCACGCAGACACGAGGAGAATGTGCAAACTCCACACAAACAGTTGCCTGAGGCGGGAATTGAACCCAGGTCTTTGGCACTGTGGGGCAGCAGTGCTAACTACTGTGCCACCATGTCAAGTTTGGCTACACTACATTCTGTATCTGCATCCAAGTCATTACTATAGATTACAAATGGTCAAGAACTGAACCCTGTGTCATTCCACTAGTTGCAGCTTGCCTACCAGAAGGAGGTCCCTTAATGCCAACTCTCCGCTTTCTACCCAAGTTAGTATATTATCCCTAACCACATGTGGTCTTAAGTTGGGCATTAACCTTTTGTATGACATCTTATCAAATGCTTCTGGATGTCAAGATACAATTCATCTACAGGCCCCTCATTATCTGCTTGTTAAAAACATTGAAGTACTCTAACAAAATATTCAAACAAGCTTTACCCTTGAGCATTTCTAACAGTCAGTCTCACCACTCATCCACATTCCCTTGCCGTGTAAATTTGGGGTTTGGGAGTTTAAATTCAACACTCACTATTGGTTTCTGCCTCGTTGTGTTTCTAAGTTCTCTCCATCTGGATTCCACTTTAATGGGGTAAAGGTCCTTCCTCACTACAATGTAATGTCCTCTTTAGCCAGCAATGATATCACACCTCCTTTTCCTCTTTCACTATCCTTCCTAAAATCTGAATACCCCTCGATATTCAGTTCCTTCTTGGTTTCCCCGCACCTACATCTCATTAATCCCAACAATATTGTATCTGTTTATATCTATTTTCACCACTAATTCACCCACTTTTTTTTTACAAATGCTCCAAGCATTAAACCCAAGTCTTGGCCTCTTAATATTTCTAGTCATGTTTAGTTTATTTTGAATGGTGGCTTGAATTTTCTGCCTAGTTTTCGGATTTCCAAATCTGCTTTTTGATTTTGTCCTTGTTTCTCTCTCTCTCTCTCTCTTTCTCTCTCACACACTCTCTCCCCCTGTGTAAAGCCCCTCCCCCGCCATTTTAGCTTAACCCCTCCCCGACCGCACTAGCAAATACTTCCCCAAGGACACTAGTTTCAGCTGATCATGGTTAATCCTCTATCCCAATGCCATATTCCCGCTTCCTCACCATATCCCTTGATGCAGTTAAATAAAAGACTTTATCCGTCTCTTTCTTGAATTCAGTGACATTGCCTCCCGTACTTGTGGTGCAGAATTCCATAGATTTGAGGAAAGAAATGGTTCCTCATCTTAGTCCTAAATGGTTTACATTGCACCCAGAGACTGACCCTTTAGACTCCCCAAACTGGGGAAACATCCTACTCAGATTTGACTAATCTGTCTAGTTAGAATGAATACATTTCAATCAGATTCCCCCTCTCATCCTTCTATAGAGGTAAGGTTGAATCAACACAACATCTCTGGTAGCTGCCTAGTGAAACTGCTCAGCATTCTCTTTATGGCAAGGATATCCTTTTTTAGGTAGGGTTATCAAAAATACATACAATAGGTCAAGTCTAAGTTTCACCAAGGCCCTGTATAACTGCAACAAGACTCTTCCTACTTCTGAACTCAAATCAAATCCAATTGCAAGGAAGGCAATACCATTTGCATTCTGAATCACTTGTTACACCTTCCTGGTGCACACTGATACCCAGATTCCTTTGTGCATCCACGTTTCCCAACCAATCACCTTTTAAACAATACTCTACCTTTCTGTTTTTCACACCGAAGTGTACGTCTTTACATTTAGTCACATTGTACTGGACCTGTCAATTGTTTGCCTACTCACTCAACTTGTCTAAATCACCTTGAAGCCTCCTTGCCTCCTCCTCACAACTCATAATCCCACTATGTTTTGTGTCATCAGCAAACTTGGAAATGTTCCATTTGATTCTCTCATCCGAGTCATTTATGTTAACTGAATGAAATACCCAGTAAACTGTCAGAAAATGTACAGTGGCCTGACTTGGGATTCCTCACAGACATAGCATCAAAACTAAATAAGTTTACCAGTGGACGGCAGAGAAATGACAGAGACGTAGAACATATTACCAGTGCTCTGAAAGTGAAACTGAACTACGTCGAAAAGTGTAGCGCTGGAAAAGCACAGCCGGCCAGGCAGCATCCAAGGCGCAGGAGAATCAACGTTTTGGCCATAAGCCCTTCATCAGGAAATCGCTCATGCCCAAACGTCGATTTTCCTGTTCTTCGGATGCTGCCCGACCAGCTGTGCTTTTCCAGCATCACACTCTTCGACTCTGATCTCCAGCATCTGCAGTGCTCGCATTCTCCTCTCTGAAACTGAACTATGTTCCCCTCCCCCATTTAAAAAGATAAAACACTGTAGCACTGTCCAAGTCTGGAGAAAATGCTAGAAAGAAAGTGCAAAGAACTTCAGTGCACACCATCCTCTTATTTCTGTGCTCACTGGCATGTGGAAACAGAGGTAGTTTTGTGATTACTGCTGTAAAGCTGCTGTTTTTCAATCTCCTTACTAGCTCCTTAGCATCTGCTTTCAGGTAAGAAATTGACAAGGTCCTAAGTTATTGGTATCAATGTGAACAATTTGGGAGGGTTTTCACCCTTCCCCAGAAGATGTTGCTGTCGCTGCTCTGTAACTCTTCGCTAGGAGGCAACATACCATGCTTGAGAAAATCTAAGCTCACAGAAACAACTGTCAGCCCTCTCCTACACTCCCAATTAATGATCTTTCCTCCTTCTTCCTCCTCTCCCAGACAGCAGAGTTACCTGTGGTGCCACAAAGACCATTGCAATTCAACTGCAGGAATAATGCACAACATCCTATTTACAGAATCAATCAAATGCATATTAATCCACCTAACTCTAAGGATATACCATAGAGGATGTTGCATACAGGTTTGGTTTCTTAAGCTCTACCACTATTTTATCCTATCTAGTGTTGGTGAACAATAGCTCTGTCCTCTCTCCTCCAAGGAATCAATGCCCTCAACAACATCCGAAACAGAAAACCAATTCGTGAAGAAGACTCCATGAGGACTTCTAGTATTCTTGACTTGTTTGGCAGTCACCTTTTCTTTCTCTGCCTTCTTGCTCTAATCTTTGGTGTGACCATAGTTCTTTATGTGCTACCCATAAGGCTCCTGGCCTTCCATTACGCCACAGTGCCACCAGCTGCCGATCAAGTTCCAAGCTTGTCCTGGAGCTCATGGTTCGGCAGCTGATGACACATCATGCACATGTTATTTTATTCATTGATGGGATATCGCTCGCTTGTCCAGCATTTATTGCCCATTCCAGAAGGCAGTTAAGAGTCAAGCACATTGCTGTGGGTCTGAAGTCACATGTAGGCTCGAGCAGGTAGGGATGGCAATTTCATTCCATAAAGGACCTTCCTGAACCAGATGGGCTTTCCCAACAATCGACAATGCACTCAAGGCCATCATTAGCCTCTTCATTCCAGATTTTTTTTTAATTGAATTCAAATTCTGCTATCAGCCCTGGCAGAATTCAAACCTGGGTCCCCAGAACATTACCTGGGTCTCTGGATCTGGTTATCATGGACACCTATTGAATTGTCATAGAACAGAAGAAGGTCATTTGAATACATGTGGATACGTAAGGTAGCATCTACAACCTTCCCTCATGTTACATTCCACACAATCGTGCTATCCTGCCATGTCTTTATTTTACGTTACCTTACTTGGTCTTGACTTGAAGCATCACCGGACTCAAAATGTTAACTCTGCTTTTGCTCCACAGTTGCTGCCAGACCCGCTGAGTTTCTCCAACAATTTTGGGTTTTGTTTCAGATCTCTAGCATCTTTGTTTTACATTATTGACTTGAGTTTATTTCCCTTTTGCTTGTGTTGTATAGTGAACTCTAAATAGCTACTCATTTAAAAATAACATTTTTTTAATTTCCAGCTATTTTCTTGTATTGTAACTCTGATCTATTGTCAGCCTTAGCCAGCTGCCCAAATGCAAGAGAAAGCCTCCAGCCTCATCTTCCTTGTTATCTGCTCCTGAGAAGGTATATCTTCCACAGATCTGATTCCCGTCAGCTGCAACTGTCTTGTACTTTGTAATAATTTTCAGTCGCATAACATTGAATTGCATTTCTCCCAATTGCTTTAACCAGAACCAATCCATCGCTCAACTTCTGTTTCTATACTTCCAACTTTTGCCATCGCTGACCCAAGGTTTTGCTACTGCGTGTACACTCTCCCTTCCTGCCTAACCATAAATGTGATGAAACATAACTGACCTGAAATACAACCTCTATTTCTCTCTCCATTGATGCTGCCTGACCTGCTGTGTGTTGTCCAGCATGTTCTATTTGTCTGTATTATAAATAAAGGCTACTACACTGAGGAAAAACATGATCTAACGAGCTGCTTATTTTAAAACGATGACTCTCCTACCTGGTACGTGGCACATCGATGTTTGAAGAAACAACTTTTCTTTTCTGATCTGAAACAACAGGACGCATGTGATCCTTCTCATGATCCTGAATCCAGCTGATCTTTTTAGTTTCCAGTATTTTCATAGCTTCAATCTTCCTCACTAGGGGTAGCTGCTGTTCCAACACCTTCTGATGGTTTTCAGTATGGTTTTGATCTTGCAATGACACAACTGATGATGTATCTCGACCATTGCAATTCAGCTGCAGGAACAATGCACAACATCCAATTCATTGAACTATTTAAATGCATGTTCATCCACCTATCTCTGAGGATATACCATAAAGGATGCTGCATATAGATTTGGTTTGTTAAGCTCCAACACTATTTTATCTCATCTAATATTGGTGAACAATAGCAGCAAATTTTAATTCCAATATTCTTCCTGGCATTTGTTGTGAACATTGGCATACTGAATATATTAATAAAAATAACAAAAGACCTATTTTCCTGCTGCCCACTTGCAATGCATTCTATCACGGATCAAATCTTTTGATACATCTGAAGTAACAGGTTATTACAGTTCTTGAAAATTCAACAATACATAATCCTGACCAGCTGTCCTCAATTGACAATGCTCCTCACAGGCAGAATAGGGAATTCAAAGTGCTCCTTGGAATACTCATTAATTTTAATTAGTAAAATAATAAATGCAAATATCTATTTTTCCTTTGTTCACCGAAACAGATTAAGGATAGATCAGGAACATTCTCTTGAATATGCTTTCATCTTAAACTTACATAACATTCATTGACAATGAACTCTGCAGGCAACTCCAATCTTTTGCTGTAAATGTATCCTGCTACAATAGATTTGCATGTGTGCTCTCACCTTCTTTCAATTGCACTTTCAGTGTCAAACTTCTCTGTTGTTAACTAATTTTAAGCAAATTTATTCAAGAGAAGAATCTTACTATGGATTATTGGAAGAAATGTGTGTACATGTCAATCTTTAATAAAAGGATCGTAAGATGAAATATACTGAAAAACCTCCTCCAAAACGATGTGAAGTAAAAGTCAGGAGGGTAGATTTTCAAATCAGTTATGTCAAGTAATCAAAGGCAAACAGAAAAACCAGCAAAGAACTGTAACACTAATAATCACTTTAACACTATGTCCAGTGTTACGATCTGATCTTTCATTAGTCCATGAAGCACCTATCTATTTTCCATCAGATACATATAATTAAATCTGGAACACCATTAAAACAATAACTGTTCCTCCAACCTGCCAGTATGCAGTGCAGATTGAATTGAATCGAATTAAATTGAATTGAATTGAATTTATTGCCACATGTACTGAGGCACAGTGAAAAGCTTTGTCTTGCGAGCAATACAGGCAGATCACATAGCCTTTCCTTGACAGCGGGCCTGGTAGATTGATTCTATAGATGAGAGGTTGGCCTTTGTGATTGTCTGGGCCACTCTCTGTAACCGTCTCCAATCTTGAATGGTACAGTTACCATACCAGGCAGAGATACATCCAGACAGAATGGTCTCGATAGCGCACCTATAAAGAGTATTTACCGTCATGCCAAATTTCCCCAGCTGCCTGAGGAAGGACAGACATTGTTGGGCCTTTGTAACCAGTGCATCCACATGAAGAGACCAAGAAAGCTTGCTATGGATGACCACTCCCAGGAGCTTGACACTCTCCACTTGTTCCTCCTCTGTGCTGTTAATGCGTGTGTGTGTGGGTGTGTGTGTGTGTGTGTGGGGGGGGGGGGGGGGTGGGGGGGGGGGAAGGAGGTGCATGAAGGAGTTCCTTGTTTTGCTGGCGTTGAGAGCTAGGTTGTTCTCAGTGGACCATTTTTCCAGGTCTTCCACCTCCCGTCTGTAGTCTGTTTCGTCGCCATCTGAGATTCGACCGACTATGGTGGTGTCATCAGCAAACTTGTAAATGGCATTAGTCTGGTATTTGGCGACACAGTCATGGGTATACAATGAGTACAGTAGGGGGCTGAGTATGCATCCCTGGGGGGCTCCAGTGTTGAGTGTTAGTGAGGATGAAATATTGTCCCCAATCTTTATGATTGCGGCCTGTCGGTGAGGAAACTGAGGATCCAGTTGCAGAGAGTGGGGTTTAACCATTCATACTAATAGTTCAGCTAGTGCTGTTTAGAGATGCAGATTTAAAAAAACCTTACAAAAGGTTGGCATGGACAGTTTCAGCCTACTGATATGCCTTTTCGTTTATTCATTTTTTATGTTTCTGTTTGGAACCTTGACAACTTTTTTTATTCACTTATAGGATGTGGGCAACATGAGCTGGCCAGCATTTATTGCCCATCCCTAGTTGCCCTTGAGAAGGTGGTGGTGAGCTGCCTCCTTGAACCCCTTCCATCCCGGTGCCATAAGCCGACCTATAATATGTCAGGTAGGGAATTCCAGGATGTTGACCCAGCAACAGCGATGGAATGGCGATATCTTTCCATGTCAGGATGGTGAGCAGCTTGGAGGAAACTTGCATGTAGTGATGTTCCCCTATATCTGCTGCCCTTGTCCTTCTAGATGGCACTAGTTGTGGGTTTGGAAGATATTGTTCTCATATCTACATTAGTAGCACTGTTGTACTTTTTGGAGGAAGGAAGAGTTGAAGGTTGTCAGATAAGCTGGCTGCAACACAGGATGTCAGTGTGCATCTACAATGCACTCACAGCCAGATCTAAAGAAAGAGATTCATGCAACCTAATTTTCAGAGATTCAAACACTAAGCAAGGTGGCTGTATTGTTAACTAACTTGCAACCAACTTATTCCACAGAGGTGGAGGTAGCCTTCAAGAATAAGTTTCTACAAATAATGAGAAAGATTTGACAGAGAGTACGGTCAATGCCCAGAATGTAGCACCACAGACCTAGCAGCAGGGCTGAAAGAATGTACTGTACTCCCTACTCAGGAGGTCAAAGTGTATGAATGTATGCACACGTCGCATTTCAAAAACACACTGCTCAATGTACAACAATCCTGTTGCTTACCCAACACTCAGAACTTGTCCCATAGCAGTCTCACACTGTATCTTACAAAGCATGCGAGCCACGTATGCAACTCTACACACTGTGCAAAACTACAGCTGTTCAGGCAGATCACCCAATCAGACTGAGAACACAATCACTGCTATTTTGCATCTCTCTTGCAGAAATGGTTAGTCTATAACAAGAGAAAGATCATAGGACCAGAAGGGATATAATCCACCCGAATCCCCACAGTGCCCCCTCAAATTGTAGATTTAACAGGCAAAATATCACAAAGTTGAGATCACCCAACATGATAGTTGTTGCGAATATCGAGTTCATGATTCACGTGTCCTAGAATATCCATTCAGTTTTATGAATCAAACTTTTCACTGTAGATAAATGTGAGGGAATTAGATTGAGAACCAGATAAGCAACTACGGACTTACAGCCAGATCTAAAGAAAGAGTTTCATGCAACATAATTTTTTAGAGAATCAAACACTAAGGGAGGTAGCTGTATTGTTAACTAACTTGCAACCAAGACATTCCACAGGAGGCGGGGGAAGCTTTCAGGATGAGTTCCTGAAAATAATGGGAAAGATTTGATGGAGAGTATGGTCAATGCGACTCAAATAAGCTTGGAGTTACTTAAGGCTAAAATCTGCCAACCTCTGTAAACCTCAGAAGGTCATGGGTGAGAATTAAACAATAATCTTCTATCAAAGCTGAAAAAATGTTAAGGTTTACACTTATTTCAATCAACTATCTAATGTAAGCAAAACCAGATTGTAAACAAGTTAGTTCTTCAACAGGGCCTGCAACTCTGGAAGAGGGAATCATAAAACTTTATAAACCACATAAATTATTCATATCTGCCATGAAACCAAAGGGTGACATTAAGATAAAATGATTTGATTTCACTCCCATCTAACGGCATTCATTCCCACAACAGCATTCAAGTGCATTCATCGAGATGTGATGTGGTGTTAAAGGTACATTTGTGTAACATATTTGCCAACAGAAACAGGCAGTTTGGTTTGACAAACAGAAGGATATAGTTTCAGATTCTCTGTGAGGTAGCCTGTATAGCACTGGATTCAGAGAGTCACAGGAGACAATAGTCCCTTAGACCTGCATTTCAAGCAGAGAAAACACTAACTTCATTGTTCACCACGTGCAAGGAGGATGGTGCTTAAAAAGCTCAGCCAAAATAATTCAAATGTGCAAAATTTTCACAAGCCCATTTGGGCAGGCGCAAGGTGGGACTGGCTTTAATGACATGTGTAGCATGAAACGAATGAAAACAATGATTTAGTTGTCAAATTTAACTTAGTTGTCAAATTTAAGTAATCTTCTCAATTCTGACTTTAAAGAGCTAAAAGGGGTTCTCATATCCTGTCAAAGAAGCAATATACTGTGGATGCTCAAAATTTGAAATCAAATCATTTTCCTGAAAAAAAACACATTCAACTCAACACATTGACTGTCTTTCTCTCTCCACAAATGCTATCAGAGTATTTCATCATTTTCGTTTTTATCCAGTGTAGCCTGGCATTAAAAATGCACCAGGTGAAAGTGAGGACTGCAGATGCTGGAGATCAGAGTCGAGAGTGTATTGCTGGAAAAGCACAGCAGGTCAGGCAGCATCCGAGGAGCAGGAGAATCGACGTTTCGGGCATAAGCCCTTCATCAGGCATTACAAAGGCACTGTTGAAGTTCTTCTAAAACCCTACGAAATGAGCAGCACATTTATGTTTAGCAACTTAATCAAACATTACAAAGTTGGTGAGCAAGTCAACAATACAAGCACTGTAGAGAATACAATGTGCTTGCGATTATACAAGTTACAGGATCAATCTTTCAGTCAGAGATTATACTCAAAATGATTCCAGGCATTTTTTAAATGAATTAATTCTTCTCTCTGCAAAACACCTTGCCCAACTAAGCCTACAGCCTGAAGATTTACTGCTGAGTTTGCAGCAGTGTTGTTCTACACTCTACACACCCCATTAATGTTGTGCCAGAGGAAACTGGGCCAAATCTTCCTTCATTTTACCCTCCCTTCTCTAGCAGGCCTTTTGAGTTGGAACAACAGTATACCATGTAAAATCATAAGTCCAAATCCTCCAGACTAACAACAAATACCACAAGATATTGAAGCTTTAGGTCTCTGTTATTGCACCATATCAAAGCACAATTATTAATTTTCACAGCAGCTTTTCAGTACAAGTCATGCTCATTATGCTGGTATTCAAGGGGACATGCCAGTTATAAAGATAACACAAAACGGGAGAAAAGATGAGAACAAAATATACATGGGGATATTAAATTATTACTTTAAATCAATCAGAAATTGGACACTGCTGCCAGTGTTTATTGCTCTTCACGACTGAAGGTGGTGGTCAGTCACCTTATTGAAATGCTGCAATCTGTGTGATTTAGTGTCATAGAGTTATACAGCATGGAAACAGACCCTTCAGGCCTACCCGTCCAAGACTATAAAATTTCCCAAACTAAACTAGTCCCACTTGCCTGTGTTTGGCACATATCTTTCCTACCCATGTACCTATCCAAATGCTGTTTAAACATTGTAACTGTAACTGTACCTGCATCTATCACTACCTCTGGCAGTTCATTCCACAAACGACTCATCATCTGAGTGAAAATGTTGCCCCTCAGGGCCCTTTTAAATCTTTCTATTCTCACCTTAAACATATGCCCTGTAGTTTTGAACTCCCCTACCCTATGAAAATGGCTGTTGCTATTCACCTTATCTATGCGCCTCATGATTTTATACACCTCTATAAGGTCATCCCTCAATCTCCTATGCTCCAGTGAAAAATGTCCCAGTTTATTCTTATAATTCAAACCCTTCAGTCCTGGCAACATCATGATAAGTCATTTCTGAACCCTCTCCAATTTAATAATATCCTTTGTTATAACAGGGCAACCTGAACTATTCACGGTACTCTAAAAGTGGCCTCACCAATGTCCTCTACAACCTCAGCCTGACATTCTAACTCCTACACTCAATGGTCTGAGCAATAAAGGCAAGCGTGCTAAACACCATCTTAACCACCCTGTTAGCCTGTGATGCAACTCTCAAAGAACTATGTAAGTACAACAACAGTGCGATTAGGGGTATGGAGTAAGTTCTAGAATTTGAATCAGTAATTTTTTTTTCCTTCGCTCAATGGGCATGGGCATCGTTAACTGGGTCAGCATTCATTGCTCATCCCTGGTTGCCCTTCAGAAGGTGGTAGCGATTTGCCTGCCTCATGAATAAGACAGTGGGTATGAAAGTCTAATATAGCTCGATGGACAAGTTGTCTCCATTCTGCACATTGGGCAGCAAGCTCTCCCAATAAGAGAATAGCAATTAGTTCCAAATCTGGATGGCATGCAACTTCAAGGTGAGCTCTGACATGGTTGTGTTTCCAGGCCACGGCTGTCATCATTCTTTCAAGCAATAGAGGTCTGTGATTGTACGAAGTAGGAGCAGAATGAGGTCACTCCGTTATTCAAGTCTGCTCTGCCATTTGATCATGACTGATAAGTTTCTCAACCTCATTCTCCTGCTTTCTCCCTCGAACCCTTGATGCTCTTACTAATCAAGAACCTATCTCTGTCTTAAGTACACTCTATGATTTGGCTTCCACAGCCTCCTGCGGCAATGAGTTCCACACATTAACCACTCCCTGACTGAAGAAATGTGGTTTGAGGAGGTGTTGTTACAGAAGCTATAGTGAGTTGTTATTGTATACTTTATGGCTGATCACACTGCTGCCATGGCACACTGCTGGTGCAGAGCATGATTTCAGATTATGATTTTTCATGTCTTTCAGTCCACTCTTCCAGAAGGTGGACAGCATTGAATTATCCATCTGACTCTTCCCTTGTAGATGATAGACAGGTCTCAGGGAGTCAGAAGACAAGTTACTTGCTGCAAAATATTCATCCTCTGACCTGCTTCTGTAATCTACATGTATGTTTATGGGTGACCAAGTTAAGTTTCTGGTCAATGATGACTCCCCCAGGATGTTGATGGCCAGAGATTGACAAAGGTTAATAAAATGAATATGAATGGAAGATTCTGTCCTTCAGTAGATGGTCATTGCCAGGCAAAAGGGCAGCATGGTGGCTCAGTGGTTAGCACTGCTGCCTCACAGCACCATAGTCCCAGGTTCGATTCCAGCCTCGGGCGACTGTCATGTGGAGTTTGCACATTCTCCCCGTGTCTGCGTGGGTTTCCTACGGGTGCTCCGGTTTCCTCCCACAGTCCAAAGATGTGTAGGTCAGGTGAATTGGCCATGGCAAATTGCCCATAGTGTTAGCTGCATTAGTAAGAGAGAAATGGGTCTGACTGGGTTACTCTTTGGAGGGTCGGTGTGGACTGATTGGGCTGAAAGGCCTGTTTCCACACTGTAGGGAATCTAATCAAAGTAGTGTGGTACACATGTCACTTGCCACCATCAACCCTAGCCTGGATGTCGTCCAGGTCTTGTTAAATGCCAGAAGGCTGCTTCAGTATTTGAGTTTCTGCAACAACAGAAAATAGTACAAACATCACCTCTTCAGTCATTGTTGAAACAGCTGAGGTTAGTTAGGCCTAGGATTGTGATGACTGACTTCCAACTCACACAAACATCTTCCCTTCTGCCAGGTACGACTCCAACCAGAGAAGAGGTTTCTCCTGGACTCTTATGGACTTCAATTTGGTGAAAGCTTCTTGATGCCATACTTGGCCAAACGCTGCTATAATGTCAAACGCAGTCAGACACAACTCACCGGCACAGTCAAACTCTTTGTTCACACTTGCACCAAGGTTGTAATGAGGTCAGCAGCCAAGTGATCCTCATGGAACTCAAACTGAACACCAATGGGCAGATCATTACTGCATGACACTTGATAGCACTGTCAATTACATCATCCATTAATCTGCTGATCATTTAGAATAAAACCATTTAAATTAGGCTGAACTGGATCTGCCCTGTTCTTTTGAATAGAGAACATTTCCAAGTTGTCAGGAATAAACCATTGGCTGTACTGGAGCTGCTTTGCAAAAGGCTCAGCTAGTGCTTGAACAGAAACATTCTGCAATACTGTCTGGATATTGGGGTTCTGAATTCAGGGAGCTCAGCCATTTTCTGACATATGCAGAATAAATTGAATTGAATTGAAATCTAGCTTTTGTGATAATGGGACCTCATCACATTTCTAGCTAAAGATAATTCCAAACTTGTACTTTTACACTGATCTGCTGAGTTTCTCATCAGTGAGAATATGATTGTTTATGGTTCATCCTCTTCACTTAATTGTTTAATTCCCCACTACCATTAATGACTGACGTAACAGAGTTGTAGGACTTACATCTGATTTCTTTGTTGCAGGGTACCTTAGCTGTGCCTACAGTATACAAATTCCTGTTGAGCATGCTCATAGACCAGTGTATTAGATTCATCAGGTTGACACCTCATTTTCTCTTCCATGCTGCTCCTCACTGAACAAAGGTTGATCCATTCAAAGTTTGGGAGAAGATTTGTAGCTCGGGTGCTCGTTGTTGTGGTTCTGTTCGCCGAGCTGGGAATTTGTGTTGCAAACGTTTCGCCCCCCTGTCTAGGTGGACGGAGGAATGCCGGAGGAAACATCACAGAAGCGCTTCGCAGGAGGCTCCCAAGCACTGAGGATGTCACCTAGACAGGGGACGAAACGTCTGCAATACAAATTCCCAGCTCGTTGATCCATTGTTTGATAGGAATGATAAGATTGAATGGCCTGTCAAGCCATGAGATTATAAATAAAATGAATTATAATCTTGCCAATCCCTATTGCATATGAATGCCCTGTAAAGCTGTTCATTTGTTATGAATCCATCACATTTAGTACAATGGTAATGCCAGAGAACATGTCTGCCGTGAGAAGACAGGATTTCAACACCACAAGGTGTGTTGATCACTCCTATCAATATTGTTATTGGCAGCTATACTTGCAACAGGTACACTGGTGAGGACCAGCTCAAGCAGATTTTCCCTTATGTTGGTTCACGTGCTACCTGCAGTAGACTCAGCCTGATAATAATCTAATAGCATGCTACCTTTATGCTGAAGGACTCAGTCAGCGTTGTCAGCACTGGTGCTACAAAGCAGTCATGGTGTTGGTCATTGACATCTCCCACTCTGCTACTTTGCCGCTTTCAGTGCTATTTAAAAGTTGTAATCAAAATAGAGGAGAATCAACTGTTCATCAAATGGAAGATGTAGGTGGTCATCAGCAGGAGGTTTCCATGTTTTGTTTGACTTGGGCCTTCATGAAGTCTGGAATCACTCCCCCCTCTTGACCTACTGCCTCCAGTGGGTATAATTTGCTGTACATATGCATGAATAATAATGAAGACAGCTAGGACAGTGGTTAAGAGCTGTGATTTCAAGTATGTTAAGCTGATAGTACAACTTTCCTAATTTTGGCACATGTTCCCAAAATACACTTTAATGCTGCAGGGGGAGTTAATAATTGGAGGATTTAGTTTTGATACCTTTGGTTAGTCCTTCACCTTCATGTTAACGTAATTTATAACCAGAAATGTTAAGATTCTAGTTCTAGAATACTAAATCCAAACTGCATGCAATATTCTTAAATATTATAAATTAATAAGTAATAAATTATCATTAAAATGTTGGCGTCAAACATTATTAAAAAGGAAACAGGAAAGCAAAGGATCTCAAAGGTCTTCAATGTTTACAGTGAGGCCAACAGTAACTTTCAAAAGACATCTAACTTTGTCCCAAATGCATACTTCTATGCCAATACATCTGGAAACGCTATCAACTCCGGCATTAACATTGATCGAAACTGGCAGTCTATACAATTGCACAATTCCAAAGGTGCTATTTTTATTATATTTTCCTGTGGAAATATTTTTCTTTTGTGACTAAGCAAACATATTATTTGATTGCTATAGTGTGCATTGTAACCACAGAGCTCCACGGAGTATAAACGAACAACAGAGGAGGGAGGCGGAGTCCCAAGGCCAATATCCCTTGAGGTGCGTCCGGACCAAAAAGGACCAGAAATGCTGGGTACTACATATTCAATTATTTACAATTGCCAAGCCCTGCCCTCCTCATTCTTCAGGGTTGGGGGCACGCTTGTAGAAGATACAACGCAGCCCCACCTGACGATGCTGGTGTTTCATTCAACCCCAAGGATTGATTGATGTCAGCATTTAATTACAGCACAGTAAACAAGCGCTCCACACACTGCAGCTGCCCTACAATAAAACCCAGGTTGCTAAGAGCGAGAGATCTCCGATCACAGCATTTTGGCGCGAATTTTTCTGGGATTTCCGATGGGTATTTATTTATCTTCCTGTTTTTTTCTCTCTCTCTGATGCGTGCGTGGAACTGAGCGACTGCGCTCAGTCTGAAGACTTCAGTGTGCATCAGAAAGGGATTTCTGCACTTTCACATCTATGTCCTGACTGGGACAAAATGACCATCCCTGCATGAAATTCCAAGTCTGCACGTTTCACCAAAGGGGTCACTCTGACTCGGTATCCCTGTCGAGGACAAAAGGTACAGGAAAACCTACAGTAGCCAGGTTAGGATTCGAGTCCGGCTATCACTAAATTCACCCAGACCTGTGCTGGCTCAGCGATTTAATCTGTCCACACAGGGCCAGAATGAATGATCCGCCCTCCTGAATTTGTCATATATCTCTCGTGTCAAGGGGGGAAACCTTGAGCATCTCAAGGGGAGTGAACGGATCGACTCAATCGGGTTGTACTGCATCTTAATAGAAGGATGGGGGGAGGTTGTAAAGTGTTGCTGCTCCCGTGAGTGATGTGGCAGCGTTAGCATGCAGAGGCGAGCGAGCACACACACACACATAGTTCACGTCAAGTGACATACACACCTTTTCCCTGCATTTCAGCTGCCCTTTGCTGCCGTGGTTATGGAAGCCGGGTCCCACCACCACAATCTCCTCCTCCGGGTATTCCCTCAAGCTGCCATCCTCCAGCATCACCGTGTAGAAGTTGCACCGCCCCCCGGACTCGCTGCTTTGGCATTTCAGCGCCTGGATCACACCGGGAACGAGCTGCCCATCCCCGGCCGGACTCGGAGCACAGACCCGGCTGCCCAAAATCGACCTCTTTGCAGGACGGCGGGCTTGCATCGCGAGCTTTTTCGCCCCCCCCACCCACCCCTTTATATATAATATATTATATATTTGGCTTGTTTCTATTTTACGTAATCCGATGCAATTGTAAAATAACGAATGAAATTGTTACATATATCTTAAAAAAAACAATCAAGCCTCACACCGCCCGGCGTTCAGAGCAGTTGTTTGTTTTCATAGCCTTCGCAAAGCTGACATTGCAACTTGTAAAATTAGGAGTGGATTTCTGCATAGACACTGGAATGACTGCCCTGTTCCTTACTTCCAAAGAGGCAGATGAGATAAATGAACATTCATGAATGACAGTCATCCCGAATAAATATCAAGATCTCAAGATAATAATTTGAGTAAACAATTGAAAAGTTAGGAAATCATTTGGTTTCTTGAATTCAAACACTTTCTTTCCCACAAATGAGCTGACTTGCCAGTGGGACTTTTTTTTAAATGATATGGAGATGCCGGTGTTGGACTGGTGTGTACAAAGTTAAAAATCACACAACACCAGCTTATAGTCCAACAATTAGTGCTTCCAGTTAAACCTGTTGGACTATAACCTGGTGTTGTGTGATTTTTGACTTTTTTTTAATCCCGAGTTCATATAATTTAGTGGCCACTTGAACATTCAACAGGTTAAAATAAATACTCACTACCGTACACTAAAATGTGGTTCATCTGAGCATTATTGAACATGATGCATCCGCTTTTGGATTAGGGTTTTTTTTCCCCCCGTTGCACAGTCCTCTCAGCAACGCCTTGCCTCTTTCTGAGACTGGGCACCCGATCCGTACTCTGTTGTCAGTGTTTCCATGCTTTCGCGGAGATTTCCTCTGAGTACCGGCGGAATGAACGCTCTCCGCCCCCTCTCTGTAAACATGTGCAGCTCCAGGTGGTGCCCCAACCCATTGGCTGCAGCAGGGCACTCCTCCAGCACTAACTCAATGCACGGAGCTGTCAAAGCCACACATAGACCTCCTCCACCACGCTATGCCGAGGATACAGTAGGGCATGTGCACCGCCCGGATATCACACTGGTGCTAGGGGCGGGTGTATTCGGTCTCGACACCCGCGGGTGGGGGTGCTCAAAGAACAAACGAGTCCCTGAACTTGACCATTAGACAGTGACCACTTGTGATAAACACGTTTGTGTGTCTGCTGAAAATTGATTGGGCCTTGATACTCCCATGTTTGGCATATGCTGCCAAAATTCATTGTTCTCCCTCAAAGAAGACAAATGCTCTTTGAGCGAGTTGCCAGCTAGTTCTTGTTACATGTATGACCATATTCCAGCAAAAAATGAGGGAATAAAATACTTTTTGGGATATTATCCAAGAAGTTGTTGAATTTAGGATCTAACTCAGCGCAGAAGGTCAGCCTACTGCTGACTGTTGTTGCTGGCGAATACTTTCAAGTTACAATGTTTTTAACACATGCAGATTCCATTTAGCTCCTGTACCTTCCAAAATTTTGGGTTATTATATTAAATATATATTCTTAAAATTTTTAACTGAGGTCTTGTTTTTTTAAAAGAACAATCACACAACACCAGGTTATAGTCTAACAGGTTTATTTGGAAGTACTAGCTTTCGGAGCGGCGCTCCTTCAGATAACTAATGGGGCAGGATCATAAGACACAGAAGTTAAAGCAAAAGATCAGTGTCATGTAATTAAAAAGATATATTGCACAGTAATCTAGGTTTGTTCAAGTCTGCCTGTGTCCCAATGTTAGGTCAGACTGATTCTATTTATAAAGTGGAATTCATGGATTTATACAATTTTTGAGCAAAATAAAATGTAATTCTGCAGGTACAAATTCACCCCACAAACTTGTGTGTGTGTGTGTGTGTGTGTGTGTGTGCAGGAGAGACTGAGTGAATGTGTGCATGTGTGTGTGTGTGTGTGGGGGGGGTGTCAGTGTCTTTGAATGAGTGTGTGTATGTGTGAGTGTAATGGGATATAAATCTGTGAGAGGGTGCGTGTGTGAGTGCGAGTGTAGGGTGTGTGTGTGAGCATATGAGAGAGAGCTTGTGTATGACAGAGGGTCTGCAAGGGTGTGTGGGTCTGTAGGATTGTGCGTATATGTGTGTGTGAGTGTATATTGCAGTGAGGCTACCTGTAGTGTGGCACATACCCAAGATCCCACTTGAGTCCATCCCCATGGGTTCCGAACTTGGCTATCAGCCTCTGCTCGGCCACTTTGCATTGTTGCCTGTCCCGAAGTCCGTCTTGGAGAATAGTCACCCAAAAGTCAAAGGTTGAATGTCCCGGACCGCTATAGCATTCCCCTAACTGGTGGAACTGCACTATATATTCTCACACACACGCACACAAGTGCATGCATGCATGTATACACATACACACAAACACACACACAGATACACATACACACTCGATAGACCCACACACCAATGCAGACTCTTTCTCATACGCTCACACACACCCCGACACTTGCAACCACACATGCACCCTCTCACACAAACACACCTCACACAGACACTCACATCCCCATAGACACACACACCCACATGCACACATTCACCCAGTCTCTGCAACACACACATAAGTTTGTGGGGTGAATTTGTACCTGCAGAATTACATTTTATTTTGCTCAAAAACTGCATAGGTCCACGTAAAATTTTGTAAATTCCACTTTACAAATAGTATCAGTCTGGCTTAACATTGGGACACAGGCAGACTTTAAAATCACACCTTCAATGTATTCTCTGAGCCGAGATGGCACCTATTGCTAAAGCTATCTTGAGAATGTAACTTTAAAAACGTTCTGGGATTTATAAATGAAGGAACCAAAACTAAAGAGATCATTCTAAAAGATGAAAGACTCAAGCTAAATTTTTTTAATATTACATTCCATGACACTGCAATCCTGTTGCTATAAATTCTGTGTTGTATGATTCTGCTCCACAACCACCTGATGAAGGAGCAGCAATTTGAAAGCTAGTGCCTCTAAATAAACCTGTTGGACTATAAACTGGTGTTGTGTGATTTTTTTAAATTGTCCACCCCAGTCCAAACACTGGCAATTCCAAATCATGACTACCATATTTTATGGTAGCTATGTAGAAACCTCTCTGGTGACTTTGTATAAAAAGGCAAGACTGCAATATGTTGCTGAGCTGATGTTTATCGCTTTCACCATTAAATTGACAAGAAGGACGTTTAGGTGAGGAATGGTGATTTAAGCAATAAACCAGGCACCTGCCAATGTTCTGGACTTGTCCCTCATGAAGTAGCACTATCAAGAGATGGAAAACAAGAGGTATTTTTAAATCCAGAAAAGCTTAAGGTAGGTTTGCATAATGTTGAATAACTGTGTACATGAGGCATAATTTGGTGTTGGTAATTGAAGTGAATGCAGTGTAAGTGTTGTGTAATCCCTGCTGGTTATTAGTAAATGCTACAAATGTTTGCTTTACTCAGTTTATTTATTTGTTTTATAATCACTGTTAATGGATAATTAAAAATGTGGTGTAATTGTTTATGTAGCTTTATAATTCATTATAATTAAAGGAGATGTTATGGAGGAGACAGGGAGTAAGAATCAAAATAATTGAATATTTAGTATCTCAGCTATAATTTATTTGTGGTACTGATACCACAGAAAACTAGTAGTTACTGTGGCTAAGCCCGATACTGAGCAGCAACTATTTTTTTCTGAATCCTGGAAAGCTGTTTCATTTGTGTTTTTATTGTTAAGTAATTTTAATAAATTCTGTATTTTATGCGTTGAGGCAGTTATTTCTATAAAATGCATTTGGCAAGGTGATATCTTTATCATCAGGTGAATTTGCTGCAAATGATCCCTGTTCATTTTGAAGTTGGGTTTGATTCTTGGGACAGGGTCAATCATTGCAATAAGTTCTAGCAGAAGGTGAACACTATTAATCAGTGCCTGGTGGTGACACAGAAGTAAATAACTGAGAGAGATTGGACCTGAGAATCCTGAGCTTCAAGTTCCTAGGAGTAAATAACACCAACAACCTGTCTTGGTCCATCAATGTTGATGCTACAGTCAAGGAAGCACACTAACGTCTCTATTTTGTTATGGACTAGGCCAGACCACTCAAAACATTCTTGAGCAGGCAGCCCAGACAATAACTTTGCAATTTGTTTCAGTAAGTGTACAGCAAAAATTACTCGGAGTAAGCTAGCTAGGTTGATTACTAAGTTTTAAGACAGACAGAAATTTATTCACAAAATTACACAATGAAACACAAAGAACAGAATAAAGAACCCCTACAGAACTCAATCTATCTAAACTAGACCTAATTTTGCTGTTGCAAAATATACACTACAGTCCCAATAAGCAACACCTCTTGAAAAACAGTATTTTAAAAAATGGAACAGGTTGAAGTTAGAAGGGCAGAAAGAGAGTTTGTTTCCATACAGCTTACCGTTGAACTCCGAACCAGTTCTAGATTGAACTGAACAGTTCAGCTGGAGAACTGACCACTCCCCTTTCATTATACAGGTCACTTCTAAAACATGACCACTTTGGCCTGAAGTCTCATCTGTTTACATAAAATCAAAACGACCTCTCAATACCCTTTAATGTCTGTTCCAAACCAGACTAATCAGCACTGAGAGCGGTTTATTAGCCCTCTGACAAAACAAAGGACATGGTATCTTTGAAAAAAAACATCTTTTAGAAAAAAGAAGCCAGCATTGTGATAACCTTCTTAGAAAGTTAAGGAAATTCAGCACATCCACAGTGAATCTTATCAATTTTTATGGATGCACCATAAAAAGCATCCAATCCAATGCATCACACTTGGTATGGCAATTGTTCTGCCCAAGACCACAAGAAATTACAGAGAGTTGTGAATGCAGCCCAGTCCATCACACAAACCAATCTTCCTTCTATTGACTCTGTGTACATTTCCCACTATCTCAGGAAAGCCACCAAAATAATCAAAAACTCTTACCACCTCTTCCAACCTTTGTCATCATGCAGACGATCCAAAAGTTTGAAACACATTCTATCAGATACAAGAACAGCTTCTTCCCCACTAATTATCAGACTTATGAAGAGACCTTTCATATATTGTAGTTGATCTCTCTCTATACTTTCTTTGTAGCTGTAACACCACATTCTGCATTCTGTTCTATTACTCTGATGTACATATATATGATCTGATTTGCATGGATAGATCGCAAACAATGTTTCTCATTGTATTTTGGTACATGTGACAATAATAAATCAAATCAAAGATGAAACAAGTTTAATGCAAACACAGGAGCAGAGCGTGAAAGATGGGGAAGAAAACAACACAAGGCAATGTTCCAATGCAATGAAAGGCCAAAGAGATTAAACAACAGCAGAGGTAATAGTGCAAGGCAGAAAAGGATTTGGGACGAACAAAAAACAGAAATAACTGCAGACACTCAGCAGGTTTGTGAAGAACAAACAGAGTTAGTATTAACTCTATTTGCATTCCACAGATGCTATGAGACCTGCTGAGTTTCTCCAGAAATCTGTTTTTGTTTGTTTCAGATCTCCAGCATCTGCAGTTCTTTGCTGGATTAAAAAAAATTTGAGAATGGGACAAGTAAGGAAATAAAAGATGTTTCTGTTTCAGAATCCCTCCAGTATGCAAACAGGCCCTTTGACCCAACAAGTCTACACTGACCCTCCGAAGAGCAACCCACTCTGATCCATTGTCCTGTCACATTATCCTATATTTACCCCAGCTAATGCGCCTAGCCTGCACATCCCTGAACACTATGGGCAATTTTGCATGGCCAATTCATCTAAACTGCACATCCTTGGATTGTGGGAGGAAACCAGAGCACCCAGAGGAAACCCACAAAGTCACCCGAGGCTGGAATCAAACCTGGGTCTCTGGCACAGTGAAGCAGCAGTGCTAGCCACTGAACGACCATGCCTCCCCACACCTGGTGGAATTGCTATTGTGCAAATGTAGTGCCATTACCAAAAGCTACCATCCAGAAATAGCAACTGGCCTCAAGAAAGAAATGGGAACAGAAGGTATGATTTGAACTGGTTGAATTCAATGTTGATGCCTAATCAAATAAGGTCAGAATTAGAGTCAAGCAGAGAATTAAAATCACAAGCGACCGGAAACTTGGGTTCATGCCTAAAAACTAAACAGAGGCGTTTCACTAAGTGATTACCCAATCTGTATTTAATAAAGGAAACCACAAAATGAACAGCAAGCACAGTTTGCTAAACTGAAAGAAATGCATGTGTGCACATGCTTCACCTGGAAGGAGTGGGCCTTGCACAATGAGAAAGAATGAGATAACAGGGCAGGTATAGCATTGCCTGTGCTTGCATGGGAAGGTACCATGGGAAAGGGAAATAATGTCACAGGGACAGACAAGTGGACATTGTATTGCTTTAGGATAGTTCCGTGTGTTAATGTCATTACCATATGTAAATGTAAATGGTACGTTTTATATAATGAGACTAAGTTAGTGATGCTCAGAACTGTCGTTCTGAGATAAGTTAACTGAAAATAAAGGGCGATTTTTTTTTTAACCCAGGGAAAAGAGCTCACCAGCTTGGGCCAAAGAGAAATCTGTGTGTCTCATATTGGATATGGCTGTACTAGTGATGATTGAGACTTGCTCAACCCTTGTAACACTTTGACACAACCTTCTCAAGACCAATACAGGGATGGGAAGTACAGCAAGACTCACATCCCATGAACAAAACAAAACTTGCTTTGGCTTAGTAATTAGTTAATGTTCTGCAACAGCAGTAGAAAGATTTCAGAGGAGATTTCATGGACAACTAATCTGATATTGCACCACTTCTGCTTATACCCAAAGTCAAAATATGGGTGGCATGGTGGCACAGTGGTTAGCACTGCTGCCTCACAGCACCAGAGACCCAGGTTCAAATCCTGCTTCAGGCAACTGTCTGTGTGGAGTTTGCACATTCTCCCTGTGTCTGCGTGGGTTTCCTCCGGGTGCTCCGGTTTCCTCTCACAGTCTAAAGATGTTCTGGTTAGGTGAATTGGCCATGCTAAATTGCCCGTAGTGTTAGGTGTAGGGGAATGGGTCTGGGTGGGTTGCTCTTCAGAGGGTTGGTGTGGACTTGTTGGGCTGTAGAGGCTGTTTCCACTCTGTAAGTAATCTAATCAAAATGGCACTTATTACTTTCTAGGATTCATCACATTAAAAACAGTTTTGACTTATAAATCTAATGGAGATTTCAACATATTTAGTGAGAAATCTATGGTCAGCAAAATGGACTATTTTTGGTTATTAGACTCATAGAGTCATAGAGACGTACAGCATTGAAACAAACCCTTCAGTCCAACCCATCTATGCCGACAAGATATCCCAACCCTATCTAGTCCCACCTGCCAGCACGCAGCCCATATCCTTCCAAACCCTTCCTATTCATATACTCATCCAAATGCTTCCTAAATGTTGGAATTGTAGCAGCCTCCACCACTTCCTCTGGCAGCTCATTCCATACATGTGCCACCCTCTGTGTGAAAAAGTTGCCCCGTAAGTCTCTTTTACATCTTTCCATTCTCACCCTAAACCTATGCCCTCTAGTTCTGGACTCCCCGACCCCAGGGAAAAGACTTTGCCTATTTATCCTATCCATGCCCCTCATAATTTTGTAAACCTCTATAAGGTCACCCCTCAGCCTCTGACATTCCAGGAAAAACAGCCCCAGCCTGTTCAACCTCTCCCTATAGCTCAAATCCTCCAACCCTGGCAACATCTTTGTAAATCTTTTCTGAACCCTTTCAAGTTTCACAACATCTTTCCGATAGGAAGGAGACCAGAATTGCACGCAATATTCCAACAGTGGCCTAACCAATGTCCTGTACAGCTGCAACATGACCTCCCAAATCCTGTACTCAATACTCTGACCAATAAAAGAAAGCATACCAAATGCCTTCTTCACTATTCTACCTACCTGCGACTCCACTTTCAAGGAGCTATGAACTTGCACTCCAAAGTCTCTTAGTTCAGCAACGTTCCCAAGGACCTTACCATTAAGTGTATATGCACTGCTAAGATTTGCTTTCCAAAAATGCAGCACCCCGCCTTTATCTGAATTAAACTCCATCTGCCACTTCTCAGCCCATTGGCCCATCTGATCAAGATCATGTTGTAATCTAAGGTAACCTTCTTTGCTGTCCACTACACCTCCAATTTTGGTGTCATCTGCAGACTTACTAATTATACCTCTTATGCTTGCATCCAAATCATTTATATAAATGACAAAAAGTCGAGGACCCAGCACTGATCCTTGTGGCACTCCACTGGTCACAGGCCTCCAGTCTGAAAAAACAACCCTCGACCTCCACCCTCTGACCTCTACCTTTGAGCTGGTTCTGTATCCAATTGGCTAGTTCTCCCTGTATTCAATGAGTTCTGACCTTGCCAACCAGTCTCCCATGGGGAACCTTGTTGAACGCCTTACTAAAGTCCATTTAGATCACATCTACTGCCTTGCCCTCATCAATCCTCTTTGTTACTTTTTCAAAAAACTCAATCAAGTTTATGAGACATGATTTCCCATGCACAAAGCCATGTTGACTATCCCTAATCAGTCCTTGCCTTTCCAAATATATGTACATCCTGTCCCTCAGGATTCCCTCCAACAACTTGCCCACCACCAATATCAGGCTCACTGGTCTATAGTCCCCTGGCTTGTCCTTACCACCCTTCTTAAAGAGTGGCACCATGTTAGCCAATCTCCAATCCTCTGGCACCTCACCTGTGACTACTGATGGTACAAATATCTCAGCAAGAGACCCAGCAATCACTTCCCTAGCTTTCTAATCTGATGATGCACCACTTCTGCTTATACCCAAAGTCAAAATTACACTTATTACTTTCTAGGATTCATCACATTAAAAACAGTTTTGACTTTTAAATCTAATGGAGAATTTGATATATTTAGTGAGAAATCTGTGGTCAGCAAAATTAACTCTCTGTTCATTGAGAAATAGCTAATGAGGAAGTTCCCTGTTGCTGCAGTATTTTTTGACCTGGTATTATTTTTCTGTTGTAACAAAGGCCTTTGAGGGAGACTTTAGCAAAAATAGCGTACATAGAAAGAACATAGAACATAGAGTAATACAGCACAGAACAGGCCCTTCGGCCCACGATGTTGTGCCGAACATCTATCCTAGATTAAGCACCCATCCATGTACCTATCCAATTGCCGCTTAAAGGTCGCCAATGATTCTGACTCTACCACTCCCACAGGCAGCGCATTCCATGCCCCCACCACTCTCTGGGTAAAGAACCCACCCCTGACATCTCCCCTATACCTTCCACTCTTCACCTTAAATTTATGTCCCCTTGTAACACTCTGTTGTACCCGGGGAAAAAGTTTCTGACTGTCTACTCTATCTATTCCTCTGATCATCTTATAAACCTCTATCAAGTCACCCCTCATCCTTCGCCGTTCCAACGAGAAAAGGCCGAGAACTCTCAACCTATCCTCGTACGACCTATTCTCCATTCCAGGCAACATCCTGGTAAATCTTCTCTGCACCCTCTCCAAAGCTTCCACATCTTTCCTAAAGTGAGGCGACCAGAACTGCACACAGTATTCCAAATGTGGCCTAACCAAAGTCCTGTACAGCTGCAACATCACTTCACGACTCTTGAATTCAATCCCTCTGCTGATGAACGCTAAATGTACCTTATTAATCACCTTACAGCTAGTAAACTGATTTATTTTAAGTAGTGAATCCTAAAGGACTTGTATATTGACTCTGTTATATATGTCATACTTAATTGTGTTTGCATCACTTTCAAATAATCTGTGTGTTAAGCAAATGACTCAACGTCTTACTTTCGTGCAGTTAATTGGTACTCAAAATATTGGTATTCAAAGTTTGTGTGAAGGTTTGTAGCTCGGGTGCTCGTTGTTGTGGTTGTGTGGCTGGGAATTTGTAGTCTGTCCCCTGTCTAGGTGACATCCTCAGTGCTTGGGAGCCTCCTGTGAAGCGCTTCTATGATCTTTCCTTTGGCATTTGTAGTGGTTTGAATCTGCCGCTTCTGGTTGTCAGTTCCAGCTATCCACTGCAGTGGCCAGTATATTGGGTCCAGGTCGATGTGCTTGTTGATTGAATCAGTGGATGAGTGCCATGCCTCTAGGAATTCCCTGGCTGTTCTCTGTTTGGCTTGTCCTATAATAATAGTGTTGTCCCAGTCAAACTCATGTTGCTTGTCATCTGCATGTGTGGCTACTAAGGTTAGCTGGTTGTGCCGTTTCGTGCCGAGTTGGTGTTCATGGATGCGGATCGTTAACTGTCTTCCTGTTTGTCCTATGTAGTGTTTTGTGCAGCCCTTGCATGGGATTTTGTATACTATGTTGGTTTTGCTCATGCTGGGTATCGGGTCCTTTGTCCTGGTGAGTTGTTGTCTGAGAGTGGCTGTTGGTTTGTGTGCTGTTATGAATCCTAGTGGTCGCAGTAGTCTGGCTGTCAGTTCGGAAATGCTCCTGATGTATGGCAAAGTGGCTAGTCTTTTGAGTTGTGGCATGTCCTCATTCTGTTGTCTTTCCCTTAGGCATCTGTTGATGAAAATGCGGAGGTATCGGTTTTTGGCAAATACATTGTAGAGGTGTTCTTCTTCCTCTTTTTGCAGTTCTGGAGTACTGCAGTGTGTTGTGGCCCTTTTGAACAGTGTCTTGATGCAACTTCTTTTGTGTGTGTTGGGGTGGTTGCTTTCGTAGCTCAGGACTTGGTCTGTGTGTGTGGCTTTCCTGTATACCTTTGTGGTGAATTCTTCGTTCGGTGTTCTCTGTACCATCACATCCAGGAATGGGAGTTGGTCGTCCTTTTCTTCCTCTCTAGTGAATCGGATTCCTGTGAGTGTGACGTTGATGATCCGGTGTGTGTTCTCTATTTCTGTGTTTTTAATGATTACAAAGGTGTCATCCATGTATCTGACCAAGAGTTTCGGTTGAATTTGCGGTAAGACTGTTTGTTCTAATCTTTGCATTACAGCTTCTGTTTTGAGCCCATGGGTGTGCCGTTGATTTGTTCATATATTTGATTGTTGAATGTGAAGTGTGTTGTGAGACACAGGTCCAGTAGTTTGAGTATGCAGTCTTTGTTGATAGGTTCACTGCCTTGTTGTCTGTTCTGTATGTCCAGTAGGTTGGCTATTGTTTCTCTGGCTAGGGTTTTGTTGATAGAGGTGAACGGTGCCGTTACATCGAATGAGACCATAGTTTCTTCCTTGTCTATCTATATATTTCTGATGATGTCCAAGAATTCCTGTGTTGACTGGATAGAGTGTCTGGATCCGCTGATCAGGTGTTTCAGTTTCTGCTGTAGTTCTTTAGTTTAACATGAGTTTGACTGGGACAGCACTACTATTATAGGACAAGACAAACAGATAACAACCAGGGAATTCTGAGAGGCATGGCACTCATCTACTGATTCAATCAACAAGCACATCGACCTGGACCCAATATACCGGCCACTGCAGTGGACAGCTGGAACTGACAACCGGAAGCGGCAGATTCAAACCAGTATAAATGCCGGAGAAAAGATCACAGAAGTGATTCACAGGAGGCTCCCAAGCACTGAGGATGTCACCTAGACAGGGGATGAAACATCTGCAACACAAATTCCCAGCTCGGTGAACAGAACCACAACATTGGTATTCATTTTGGCTATCTCACAAATTTCTAAATAGACAAAATGAAGACTAAAGCTTAATATTTACCGTAAATAAATCGCAATATCATCAGGACAGACAGTAGCTCCTGCTACTAACATATCTTCATAAAAACTGCAAACTGTGATATTGGAATGAATTGAAAATAAGCTGAAATGATTTGAACATCTTCAGATGACAGGGATGAAGTTTCTTCTTCCCCAGTTTCCTTCATGCCAAACCAGTAACTTTAATCACTGCTCCATGATGAACAGGAGGAATTGAGGGAGAGATAGATAGAGGAGCCACGGGCTGTCCCTGTTTGAAATGGAAGATAGACATAACCATGCTGAATCAAGCAGAGGAGCACAGTCAAAGAAGAGACACACAAGATGGATATTCCTGTGTCCATATGTCAGATTTACAGATTAGGTTCCCTACAATATGAAAACAGGCCCTTCGGTCCAACAATTCCACACTGACCCTCCAAAGAGTAACCCACCCATATCCATTTCCCTTTGACTAAAGCACCTAACACTATGGGCAATTTAGCATGGCCAATTCACCTGATCTGCACACCTCTTGGACTGTGGGAGGAAACCGGAACACCCGGAGGAAACCCACACAGACACAGGGAGTATGTGCAAACTCCACACAGACAGTCACCCAAGGCTGTGATCGAACCTGGGTCCCTGGCACTGTGAGGCAGCAGAGCTAACCACTGAGCTACTGTGCCACCCCTGTGACCAGTGGCGAATTGTGCTTCTTTCAATGTCAGAAACAATGAAAAACTTCTTCAACGTGTATAGCATGGATGCGGTAATTAATTTAATGAAAATTTATATCAAACCAAAGTGTTTTCTAGAATGAGGCAAGCTCAGGATAAACAATCCTGGATAAGAGCTTTGAATTTCCCTGCTGTCATGTTCAATGCCGTGACCACTAATCCGATCCTGGACATAATCCTCCATTGTCACTTTGTCTGCATGATCTGAGAAAATGTGTTGCTCCCTTGCTTCTTCCTCTTGGTCGACACCTCTCTGAGGGCAGTGAGATGTTGGTTTCAGTTATAGCATCTCCTTGCCTCTCTGCAGGATTTCATTTCAATTTCAGTTACAGGTGATATTCCTGTCCTTGAGCAAAGTTTTTCAGATGCCAAAAAGATTTGCAGCACCTTTGATTATCTGAGCTTGAACTAGTTTTGGCAGCTACCAGGATACAGGGCATCCACCTGCATGTAATGTCAATTGTGGTTACAAACCAGTTGGACATTTTGTATGTGAAATCCCTTTCTATGAAGGGATTGCCCTGGTTGCTCATATGAATCAATTGAATCCCAATAGTGTAGAAACAGGTCATTTGGCCCAACAAGTCCACACCGTGCCTCTGAAGAGTATCCCATCCAGACACATTCCCCAACCCTATTACTCTACATTTCCCCTGACTCATGCACCAAACCTGGACATCCCTGAGCACTATGAGCAATTTAGCATGGCCAATTCACCTAACCTACACATCTTTGGATTGTAGGACATGGAGAAAACCCATGCAGACACGGGGTGAATTTGGAAACTTCACACAGATGGTCACCCCAGGCTGGAATCAAACCCAGGTCCCTGGCATTGTGAGGCAGCAGTGCTAACTACTGAGCTACCTAGCCATCCCGTTCAGTCAGTAGCTTGATGGCTACTTGGTTACAATCAATGACTGCCCGCATCTGAGGGAAATGCAGCTTGCAGAAGCTCAGTGCAAGCTGAAAGAACAGCACTTCATTTTCCATGTGAGGACTCTGCAGCCTTCTGGACTTAATATCGAGTTCAACAATCTTAGGGATTAACCACCTTCTTCAAAGCCCTTACCCCAACACCAGGTCTTAACATCACGTGGACTGCCACCACCAACAATCTATTGTCGCTACAAATGATCCCCATTAGCAGCTTTCAGGCTGACCGTTACCCAGTCCTATCCAACTGCTTTTCTCTCTTTTTGGGCTCTATCTCCAACTGTCATTCACTCCTCCCTCTTCCTTCCACCCTATCTTCTGCACAGATACCAACCTTTTCCTAGCTACCATCATTCCTGAAGAAGGGTCACTAACTCGAAAGGTTAACTCTGATTTCTCTCCACAGATGCTAGAGTCTTTCCAGTAATTTCTGTTTTTGTGGGAAGTTGTGTATGTTGTACTTGCCAGGAATACATGGACCCAGACACTAGTTTCTAAACTGAACACATCGGGAAAACATCAAGGAACAATCAAGGCATTTCAATATCTCCATTGCCTCAGCCGCTATTCATTGCAAATTTGAACATTAGGATTTTTATATTGTGTAATCGAGAAGCAATATTATCAGTAACTAACTCTGCTTAATGTCGACGATATGGCACAGTCACATCACCACAGCAGATGGTGAAATTTGAATTCAATAAAAAAAATCTGGAATTCAGAGTTTAATGATGTCGAATGTTAGAAAAATCCATCTAGTCCTAATGTCCTCCAGAGAGGGAAACTGTCTGACCTACATGTGACTCCAGACCCACAGCAATGTGATTTACTCATAACTGCCCTCTGGGCAATTAGGGATGGGCAATAAATGCTGTCCTAGCCAGCGGCACCCTCATCCTCTGAATTTATAAAATCAAAAGCCAAGATTATCAAAGGGCTACAACTAAAATTCATGCGGTTAGTTCTTTTCTCACGGTTTTTCTCTGCATCAGCACTTTGATTGTAATTCTTGATGTGTTTAAAAATACCTCTGGCCTGCCTCACCCAGCCCGCCTAACAAGTTTCCAGTTGGTTAGAGATGGCTAGACAACTGTGGGTATTACTTTACTGGCAATGTTTAAAATCAAAGTTTGGACTCAGTTGATAGTAAGCTAAATGCACACTGAAAACACTTTCCTCAATCTTGGCCAGTTGTCTAATGGAATATAGGAAGAGTCACAGATGTTTAAAACTTGCAAACCATTTGTTAAGTTATATCGGTTGACCTCCTTTGGCATTGCAGAGATACAAAATCATGAATATCGCTGAAAAACAAAAACACTTAGCTGGACAATAAACAAGAAATGCCGAGGGATAAGAGAAACAACATTTATATTGGCACGGGAAAACCTGATTGGTTGGCAAGTGGAGGTATTACTATGGAGATGTACCATGTTCAATGATGGTGAAAAGTTAACTGCCAAGCTTTCTTCTAAATAAACCTGTTGCACTATAACCTGGTGTTGTGTGAGTTTTAAGCTCTTTTTAAAACATTGCCCTGAAAAAAATTAACCAGATAATGGCTGTCACCCAATTTGTTGAGCTGAACCAGGTGCAGTGTGTGTCCATGATCTTTCATTAAACAATGATGATAAATATCAGAGAGAGGTGATACTCTGTTGCTTGAGATGGTCATTGCTTAACTTTTGTGTGGAACAATTGTTCTTTACACTATTAACTAACATTTAAATATTAACTAGCTCCTTCTGCATATGGATATTGACTACTCCAATATCCGAGTAGTTGTGAACAGTTCTGAATGCAGCAATTATTGGCAAGCAAACATCAACATTTCTGAAGTTATGATAAACAGAATGTCATTGATGAAGCAACCAAGATGGTTTGGTCTAACACAGAATCCTGAGGAAAGCCTACATCACTGTCCCTGATCTGAGATGATTGATCTCCAATAACTACAAGCATTTTATTTGACTTATGTATGAATCTAACTGGTGAAGAATTTTCCCTCAATTTGCATTGACTTCAATCTTGGTAAAATTCCTTAATGTCACAAATGGTCAGATGGTACCATGATGTCCAGAGTGGTCTCTTTCATCTCACCTTTAGAACTCAGCTCTACTGCTCATACTTGTACCAAAGCTGTATACACTCCCAGAGTTAAGTGCCTCTGCAAACTGAGCATGGGTGATCAGGTTATTAGTAAATACACACTGGTCATGATACCATTAACAATATTGCACCTTCTATCACTTTGCTGCTGACTGAGTACAGTGTGATGGGGCTAGCAGGGACATGGGCTATAAGAATACAGAGGTTGGGAAAGTAGAATTGAGGCCTCAAAACTCTCAACCTTTGCTCCCCCCATCTCTCACAGCCTTAGCCAGAGCCCCATATATTCTGTCCTGGTCACACGATGGTGTCTACTCTTCCTTCAATGGCTCCAAAAGCCAGTGTTTGGATTTTCTGCATATTTCATGTGTCAGAACTGTGGGAATAAGCCCCTAATTCTGTTGAAGTCACAGGGACAGCATCATCCAGAAGTAATACAAATGAGAAGAAGGAGACTTTGTAATTGCACAATGAGATTCACCTGTGCACCTATGATAATGTTAATACTGTTATTTCTGTGGAAACTTCAGTGAATCAAGCACTTCATTTAATTTCTCCTTTCTCCTCCATTCCCACTGTTGCATAGTGAATTTCAAATGGACATTAGCCTTGGGGAGAATGGTATGAGCACAGTGGAAGAATAGTGAAGGGTGTGAAATTGTTGGAAGGATGTATGGCTGAGGAAATTTGTCCTTGCAGATGGGTATAGTACTGGATTGTCACTTGAGACTTCCTTACACATTCAGATTATGTCTTGCATGCCTGTATGAACTTGTTATTGGTTTCTTGGACAGCCAGGTGAGTGGCTAAAATCATCCTGGTCACATCGGATTCCTCAACCTGATTGGACAATGTTATCTGTTTGCATCATCCTCTTTCTGCAGTCCTATGTTGAACACACATGCTTCTTTTGCAAATTACTTTAAATCTGTGCCCTCTCATTAATGATCCATTGAAACAGTTTCTCCATATCTATTCAGCACCCCCACAATTTTGAAAACTTCTATCAGTTCTCCACCTAGCCTTCTTTCTCTCCAGTGAGAACAGTGCCAGTCTCTCCGATCTATTCTCGTAACTGAAGTTTTTCATCTTTGGAAACATTCTTTGTAAGCCTGTTCTGCACTCTCTCCTACCTATAGTATGGCAACTGAAACTATATAAAATACTCCAGCTGAGGTCAAATAAGTGCCTGATGCAAGTTCAGTATCCTCTGCTTGATTTTGTACTCTCTACCCCTACTAATACAGCCCAGGATACTGTATGTTTTACTATCTGCCCTCTCTACCTGTCCTGTCACCTTCAACAATCTGTGTGAATATACATACTGGCCTCTGTGTTCATGCTCCCTGTTATATTTTCTATTTGTGTTCCTCCTACCATCACCTCATATTTCCCTTCATTGAACATCATCTACTACCTTTCCACCAACCCTCCAGCTTGT
Source organism: Hemiscyllium ocellatum (assembly GCF_020745735.1). Classification (NCBI taxonomy): domain Eukaryota; kingdom Metazoa; phylum Chordata; class Chondrichthyes; order Orectolobiformes; family Hemiscylliidae; genus Hemiscyllium; species Hemiscyllium ocellatum. The sequence goes on from NC_083404.1 coordinate 17,898,748, forward strand.
AAATGTCCTTTTGAAGTTCTCCTGTCTTCCTTACAGTTTACACTTCTTCCAACTTTCATATCATGTGCCAACTTTGAAATGGTCCCCTGCATGCCAAGATCTGGATAATGTATTTATGGGTTCCAATTCTGAACCATGGGGAACTTCACTACAAACTTTCCTCCAGCTAGAAAAATATCCATTTTCTATTATTCTCTGTTTCCTATTACTCAGCCAACTTTGTTTATACTTTGTTACTACTCCTTTTATTCCATGAGCTATAACTTTTCTCACAAGTTTGATGTATGACACTATTCAAGTGCATTTTAGAAGTCCTTGTGCACCACATCAAAGCATCATTCTCATTTACCCTTTCTGTTACGTCTTCAAATAAACTCCACTAAGTTAGTTAAACACAACTTATCCTTGGGAAATCTATGCTGGTCCTTCCTATTCAACTCACCTTTTTCTATGTAACTACTAACTCTATCCCAAAGAGTTGTTTCTAGAAGCCTTCCCACCAACTGAGTTGACCTGACTCATTTGAATTAGAATTAGAACCCCTACTGTGTGGAAACAGGCCCTTTGGCCCAACAAGTCCACACCAACCCTCCAAAATGTAATGCACCCAGATTCATTCCCCGACCTTATATTTACCTCTGACTAATGCATCTAACCTCCACATCCCTGAACAATGTAGGCAATTTAGCACCGCCAATTCACCTAAACTGTACATCTTTGGACTGTGGGAGGAAACTGGAACATCCAGGGGAAACCCACGCAGGCACGGGGAGAATGTACAAACTCCACACAGACAGTTGCATTTTAAAGGTAGCCAATCTGTCAGCTACAGTGGTTCCACCTAACCTTTGTTCCAGTCTACCCTGCCCAGCTTCATCTTGCTCCAGTGAGGTTGGATCGACTCCAGTTGATTAGATTAGATTCGATTCCCTACAGTATGGAAACAGCCCTTTGGCTCAACAAGTCCACACCGACCCATTCCCCGACCCAGTATTTGCCCCTGATTAATGCACATACCACGATGGACAATTGAGCATAGCCAATTCACCTGATGGGCACATCTTTGGATTGTGGGAGGAAATCGGAGCAGCCAGAGGAAGCCCACACAAACACAGGGAGAATATGCAAATTCCACAAATACAGTCGCCTGAGGTGGGAATTGAACCCAGGTCCCTGGCACTGCAAGGTTGCAGTACTAACCAATGAGCCACTGTGTCACCCATTGTTCCCACGCTGGATTGACTCGTGTCATTCTCCACTATCATCCTAAACCTTACAATCACTGATCACTGTCTCATAAATACTTTCTCACTGATATCTGGAATTAAGATTTTCTGATGAAGGGCTTTTGACCGAAATGCTGATTCTTCTGCTCCTTGGATGCTGCCTGACCTGCTGTCATTTCCCAGCATCACACTCTTGTTGGGAATTAAGAGTCCAATGATGAGCGTGAAACTGTTCTTAATTGTCAGAAAAGCCCGACTGGTTCACTAATGTCCTTTAGGGAAGGAAATCTGCCATCCTTACCTGGTCTGGTCTATATATGACTCCAGCAATGTGGTTGACACTTAACTGCCCTCTGGGCAATTAGGAATAAGCAATGAATGTTGTCCCAGCCAGTGACACCCACATCCCTAGAATGATTTAAAATAAAGAAATTTGATCCATACGGTCCACCTCATTTCCGAAAGCCTGGTAAACAGGACATTTTTTCCTGTTGGGCTGGATACATACCATCATCGGAAATTCTCCTGAATGCAACTAGGAATCCTTGCCCCTTACTACCACTTACACTATCAGTAACCCAGTTTATATTCGGGTAATTACTGTCCTCCATTATAACTAGCCTATAATGCTGTCATCTCTGTAATTTCCTGGAAGATTTGTTCCTCTAAACCCTTTCCACGAACTGGTCATCTGTAGACTACACTGATCAATATAATTGCACCCTTTTTATTCTGCAGCTGTAGTCATATTAATTTTTTCTTTGAACCCTCTGAAACAACCTATTTTTCTAGTACTGTATGGCTCTCCTTAAACAATACTGCCACTCCTTCACCTAGTCTTCCTTTTCTACCCTTTCTGAATGCCTTGTGTCCAAGAATAATTAACACCTAATCT